>NW_027206453.1:0-392651 GCF_024711535.1 Dipodomys merriami
GCAGGACTCGGGGGTCTTTCCTTCCTCCCATTCTGGCTTCAGCCCTTGTAGTTGGGGTTACTGGATTGACTCATGGCTGGAGTCTTCTTGGCTGCCACTGTCCTACAATGGGTGCTACACCTGCTGCAGCGGTGATGCAGTGCTCAGAGATCAAGAGTTATTTTCAGATGGTTTTTCAATAAGTCAAGATACAACTCTATCCCTAGGTTTGACTTCTATTTTAACCTGCAAGTTGTCCATATTAAATGAATGCCAATGGACTAGATCTAGTATATAATACGTAATCTGAAAAAATGCATTTGTATGCATTGAGAGATTAGTGGGTTTACTTCATTCTTCAAATTGTAGTTTTTCTCCTCATGTTAATATTGAATCTTCAGCTGTTTCCTATTCCCTCGGGTGTGTTAAACTTAGCCTAGCATGGTTCTTTTCTTTCCTTTGATTTCGTGTGTGTGCATGTGTGTGTTGATATTGGAGGTTAAACTCAGGGCCTTGGCACTGTCCTTTACCTTTTTCTCTCAAAGCTAATGCTCTACCACAGCTCCATTTCCAACTTTTTTGGTGGATAATTGGAGATGGATCTCATGGACTTTCTTGCCCGGGCTGGACTCAAACATCAATCCTCAGATCTAACTTCCAGAGTGTATGTTTTGTTCTTAAGATCAAAACACGGCCAGGCATCAGTAGCTCATGCTTGTATTCCTAGCTACTCAAGAGGCTGAGATCTGAGGATTACGGTTCAAAGCCAGCCCAGGCAGGAAAGTCCATGAGAGTTTCATCTCCAATAAAGGACCAGAAAACTGGCAATGGCTTTGTGGCTCAAGTGGTAGAGTACTCACCTTGAACTGAAGAGGTGAGTGACATCTCCCAGGTCCAGAATTCAAGACCCATGGCCAACAGACAAAAACCAGAAAGATCAAAACACTGAAGAGGTATCTCAGAAGCCCCAGTTTATGATGTTGTTACTGCTCACACTGTCACTAAAGATGTTTCTTTCTTTTAATAAAGGTTTCCACCAGTACTAGTATTCTACCCAGTGGGAGTATGCATAACTTTAGATACCTGACAATTTGTACATTACATTCTTGGCCTACACCAAGAAGCAAATAGGTGGCAGACACCATTGGCACAAGCTGTGAGTTACATATTCTTCCTCAGGAACTTAATGCTAAAAACAAGGGACATAGGCCAGCTTGAGCTAAAGAGGGAAATCTTGTCTCAAAAAAAAAAAACTGAAAACAGGAATCTGAGAGAAAAGGGAAGGGGATTTATCTAGGCCTACATTTTCACCTGCACAGCCTTCATCTTGTGATTTACCTTTACATTCTATTCAGTAATCTACTTTCCAATGAGGTTTTTTTTTGGGGGGGTCTGGTCATGGGGTCTGAACTCTCGACCTTGGGCTCTGTCCCTCAGCTCTTCCGCTCAAGGCTAGCACTCTACCACTTGAGCTACAGCGCCACTTCTGGCTTTTTTTTTTCCTGCTTATGTGGTGCTGAGGAATCAAACCCAGGGCCTCATGCATGTGAGGCAAGCACTCTACCACTGACCCAACTTCCCAGCCCCTTTCCAATGAGTTTTTAGATCTTGTTTCTTTCTTTTGTTTCCCAGAGTTAGAAATCTTACTGTTATGGTTGAGGATTTAGCTAAATGTAAGAGTAGTTGGCTGGCAAGTGCCAGACCCTAAGTTAAGATCCTCAGCAAAGAATTAAAAAAGACCTCGGTTTTTTATATGAAGAACAAAACATACACCAATAAATCCATCTTTTGGAGCTCATTTAAGAAAACTATGATGAAAAAGCATAACATAAGCTAGGCACTGATGGCTCATACCTGCAATCCTAACTAATCAAGAAGCTGAGACTTGAGGATCTTGGTTTGAAGCCAGCTAACACAAAGAAAGCCTATGAGTGTCTTATCTCCAGTTAACCAGTAAAAATCCAGAACTGGAACTGTGATTCAAGTGGTTCAGTGCAAGCCTTGAGCTACAAAGCTAAGACACAGCACCCAGGCCCTAATGCAAAACAAGACAACAAAAACAAAAAGGAAAACTCATAAATTACAAACCATGGAAATATCAGCACTATAAAGGACAGAATCCCAATGATATTTCTTTCTTGATTCATAAAAATGTGTAGGAGATACATACATCAGTTAGGATAAAGTTATCTAAACTCCCTCTGACACATTCTGCAGCTTTGCGGTTTGGAGGAACTGCTCCTGATACCAGGGCTTTTTGGGGAGAAGGATTCTGGCCAGCAGAGATACTGTGAGGTAGGGAACTTCTAGAAGCTTCCACAGGTCAGCTTCCAGCCACACAGCCTGTTTGGCCAGAGATAAACCCTCTGGAGACTGGGACTCAGATCCTGTCTCCCTTCTTCTCCACTTTGCAGAATGTGACCCTTGGGCTGGAAAAATCTGTTAAACTCTGAGTGATTTGAAAGCCATGGCTTGGCCTGGCCAGAGCATCAAGTTGTTCTGTTTTGATGTCTCCACATCCTCCTGTATGTTGTCCTTTAGTTTCTTTGCTCTCGGTTAGACAACCAATGAAGCCACAGCTCCAGTTCTGGGTTTTTACTTATTGGTTAATAAGACTTTCCTGCCAAGCTGGCTTTGAACTAAAAGTCTCAAATCTCAAGCTCCTGAGTAGCTAGGATTACTGCTGTGAGACACGAGCACCCGGCCAGATCCTTTCTTCATAAACTAAAATCTACATGTTTTTCTGAGTTCAAATGGAAACTACTTTTTGTCTTCCATGGCAGGAGGCATAGCAGAGTAGCATGAGCAGCAAAGACATGTCTTTCCTTGCAAGCATGAAGCCCTGAGTTAAATCACTTGGATTGTACAATTTTTACAATTTAAAAATAAATATTTTCAAAACCTTTTTCCCATGTTGCAAGAAATTTTCAGCAGCTTGTTGCTGACAGTTTTGGATTCAATGTTCTCCACTTAAGCTTTTCCTTCATAATTACAGAAGGGAGACATTTTCTCGGTAGCACAAGTAGCAGCAGAGAAGACATTGGAAGAAAAGGCCTGGCCAGGTGGGTGAAGCTGTGGAGTCCTGAAGGGAGGTGGCTCCCATCGATCCTTGCCAGTCACCTACAGCTGTGGGAAACAGGCATCTAGCTACCAAGGTGCCGTGAAATGGGAACATGACAGCCAAGACTGTGGAAACAGCCTAGGTCTGGCTGCTACTGTCCAATGAAATGAGAGCAAGGAACATTCATGCATAAATCTAGGACAGTTTTGCAGTCTGATCTTGTAGGTTTGTGTATGAATGCCCAGGATTGAAAAGTGTTAAGACCAGGAGTGAGATGATTTGTTTAGAAAAAGGACTCCTTCGATGTTCTACAAAAAATGTAGTTATGACCTTACTCATGTAACTGAAACCCCTTTGTACAGCATCTTTATAATAAAAATAACATTTAAAATTAACATATGTCTCATGCTTTCCCCTTATCTGCAGTATATGTCTAGGACAAGCAGAAAATGTCAAAACCTATGTACATCTGACCATATAAACTAATGCTAAGCTAAATGAACCACAAGATAGGGACACAAGAGATTTTATCTTTCTTGCTGTTCTTTTTAATGTACTTATAATGTACATTTTTTGTTTCCTTTGTATGTTCATCCCCCATTTTCTAACCCCTGTTGTCACTGTATTTGATTCTGGTGTCCTGCGTCTTGTATATACATTTTTCTAAATTGGGGAGGGGAAGGGAAATAAAATGCTGAAATAAGGTTACAGGATGACCCATTGTAACAATGAGATGGACAAGACGCTATGCTGAAAATGAATTTTACAACTTTGGGTGTGGAGGAATTGGAAAGGTTGGGAAGAAAGGGATGGTAGGGAAAAACAAAAGAGGGGATAACAATGCTTGAGAGGAAGTGGACTCATTACCATGCTCTAGAAACTGTAACCCCCCTCTGTACAGTATCTTTACAATAAAAATATAAATATTAAAAATTGTACTCCTTCAGGACTTTCAGGCCTACCTAGTGTTCTATTGTAATAATGTACTCATGACAATCTTGTCTCAATTCATAGACATCTGTGTGTGTGTGTTTGTGTGTCTGTCTGTGTGTGTGTCTGCCTGCCTGTTCGGTTGTGTTTAGAGAATAGAAGGCAGATGTAGGAGACAAAGTTCCCTGAGAGACTGGTGCAGTGGCTTACACCTGAATTTCCAGCTATATGGAGGTGATCAGGGGGATGGTGGTTTGAAGCCAACATGGGTAAAACATTAATGGGACCACCACCTCAGCAAAAATACCAAGTGAAGTGGTACTGTCACCCTGTTATGTGGGAGACATAGAAGGAAGATCACAATCCAAGGCTGATATAGGCAAAAATATGAGATCCCACCTGAAAAATAACCAAAACCAAAGGAGTTAGAGTTGGAGTTCAAATGCTAAAGTGCCTTGCTAACAAGTGCAAATTAGAGTTCATACCTGAGTACTACTCATCACAAAAGAGTTGCATGAGAATATGACCTAATACATTCACTAATGCAGTTGATAATGGTGAGCCCTGCATTATCCATGCACCCCACAGTGAGCTGAATATAATTAAATTTACCTAGGATTATTTCCAGGCCAGAAAGTTATGAGACACGTCAGGGGCTAAGACAGCACAACATCTGCCCCTGTGTAGGAAGCCTGTGACAGGACACAGGCAAGCCTGCCTCTGGTCTGCTAGATGCATTTCCTGTTGGGTGGCAAATCATAGAACAGACTATCTTTCTTGTTTCTAGTGAACACATGGTACAGATTAGCAATTGGCTTTGAGGTATAATCTCATCCCTATCATGGGAAGAGCCACTACTATGCTGACAGGCAGCCTGCTGGGAAGAGACATTCCATGTGTCTTGGAAAGGATGTCCACAAACTCAGGGCTCAGGCTGTTCTCAGTCATGAAAGTGATGAGGAGAGGAGCTTTGTTTTATTTATTTATTTATTTATTTATTTATTTATTTATTTATTTATTTATTTATTTATTTATTTATTTCAGTCATAGGGCCTGCACTCAGGGCCTGCAAGGCTAGCACTCTACCAGGTGAGCCCTTGCATCACTGTCAGCTTTTTCTGCTTATGTGGTGCTGAGGAATTGAACCCTGGATCTCATGTATGCAAGGTAAGCACTCTACCACTGAGCCACCTTCCCAGCCCAGCTTCATTCTCTAATAAGGCTTAATAGGAGGCATTCAGAGCTGAGTCCTAAGTCCCTTCACCATTTTTAATTAATTTTTTATTGTGAAAATACTGTACAGATGGGTTACAATTACATGAACATGGTAATGAGTCTATTTCTTATCAAGTGTTGTTGCCTCGTCCTTTGTTTTTCCCCTACCATCCTTCCCTCCCACCTCCTCAACTACACTCTGTTCTTCCTCCCCTTCCCCCACTCCCGCCTGAATTGTAAAGTTCGTTTTTCAACATAGCATCTTGTACATCTCATTGTTGTTTCGGGTCAACTGTATCCCTACTTAAACAATTTGTTTTTTCCCTTCCCCTCCCCTAATTATACCAACATCAAATACAGTGAAAACAAGGGTTATACATGGGGGAGGGACATACAAAGGAACAAAATAATCACATGGTACATTATAAATATGTTAGAAACAATAACAAGAAAGAAAAAAATCCACTTGTATCCCTATCTTGGGGTTTATTTCGCTTAACATCATCTTATCTGACCTTTTCTGCTTGTCCCAGACATGTACTAGTTATTGCAAATAAGGAAAATCATGGTCCCTTCATCTTTTAAATGCCTTGATTATAAAGAAAAGGTCAATCTGACTCTGTTCACTTTATTTCAGGAACCAACATGGCCCAGAAGGTAACTCAAGCACAGCCTGTAATTTTAGTGGTAGAAAAGGAGGCTTTGACCCTAGACTGTTTATGTGAGACTTGGGTATCTTTATACTGCATCTTTTCTTACAAACAGCCCCCTAGCAGGGAATTGGTTTTTCTTATTCATCAGAACTCTTATGGGAAACAAAATGCAACAGAATATTGATACTTCCTGAACTTCCAGAAGTTATCCAGATTAATCAAACACACCATCACAGGCACACAGCTGGAGGATTCAGCTGTGTATTTCTGCACATGCACAGAGCCCACAGTGAGAGGGGAGCCTATAAGCCCCTTACATAACCCTCAGCTAGAGCAAGAGACCCAGGGAAAGAAGCAGGGCTGTGGGCAGAGGTAGGATTTGCAGGGAGACCATAGAGCAATTCACATACAATGTCTAGACATACTACCTATTAGACATATGTGTGTCTCCTTTGGTCTTTTTTTTTTAATTTTATTTTATGTTATTTGAGAGCATACTGTACAGAGGGGTTACAATTACATTGGCAGGATAATGCATAGATTTCTTACCAAGCATTGGAGCCTCCTCCTTTGTTTACCCTTCACCTCCCTTCCCAGCCTCCCCCCTCCCCCCCACCCAATCATACCCCCCTCCCCCCCCACACCGACATTGTAAAGCTTGCTTTGACATGACATTTTGTAATTCTCCTTGTTGCAACAGGTCCACCTGAATCCTTAAACGACTTGTTTGTCCCCATCTCCTCCACATGTTATACTGACATCAAATAAAGTGAAAGTGGGGGTTACACTGTGGGGGAGGGACATACAAAGCAACAAAGAAATAATCTTATAAATGCGTTAGAAACACATGCATGAAAGAAACGAAAACATTAAAATACATATTTAAGGGTTCGTTTTCCTAACATCCTTTGGTCTTTATATTAAGAAAAAATATAAAGCCCATGTAAAAATCACTTGTAAAATGTTTGTGAACAAAGCTTATTATTTATACTTGTATCATTTTACTAAGGTGGAAAAATTATCAAATTCTATTAACCAATTGGAATATTTGTAGAAAAAATATATATGTTTATGCAATGATGATTACATAGAATGTTTTTATCTACATTTAATACAACTATATTCCAGTTTTTCTTAAAAATTTGTAATTCTTGACCAGTTAGGAAGAATAAAGTATTTGAATCGGGACTTCTTTCTATACTCAAGTGAACACTATTACATATAAACAGAAGATATATAAGCTGTTTTTCAAATTACCTTTTGTTTCAAAATTGTGAATTTTAAATGCTATTGAGACAACTTGTTCTCATTTGCATACTGCCTATGAATGGAAATATTTAGAGTGGAGATGTGTCAAGCCTGGCCAGTCTCTTGCTACACCTTTAAAATATCCAGTTTTATCTCCTGTGAAACCAAAAAGCGGTTAGGGCCAGAATGACAGCTGTCATGGTAACCGAGTCCAGACCATCATTGGTACCTACTTTCTGTTATACAATGTATTCGTCCTCACATGTTACAACAGATTCAAAAATGAGAATTTTCATGTTCTCTGGCTCTGTTGGGGATCACTGATGTCCCTAAGCAAGGCTGAAGACACACCTGCCTACATGCAAAGACAACATGCCAGGGATGCCTACATAGCAAGGGTCACTTAGAGGCAGAGTGCAGAGGCATACACAAAACAATGGCCTTGGTCCCTACCCCTGACCCTCCTCCCAAACCAACATAAGAAGATAGCTAGTTGACTCAAGAATGTTAGCTTAAGAGTTTATGCTTGGCTAGCTCCCTAACCCTTCTCCAACACCACGATAAGAAAATAGGTTACTCAAGGATGTTAACTGAAGAGCTTGTTTGGCTCAGGGTTACTATTTTGCCAAAATGATTTCTGCTTTGTGTGAAAAAAGACACTTGTTTGTTCATCATGGTTGTGTAAAAGTTTACTGCCTTTCCTACTACATCATGCTAGATATTAGGGAAATGAACCCCAAGATAAATTTTCAAATGTTTTTTTTTTCTTTCATGCGATTGTTTCTAACATATTTATAAGATGATTTCTTTGTTGCTTTATATGTCCCTCCCCCATGGTATAACCCCTGCTTTCACTGTATTTGATGTTGGTATAATTTGGGGAGGGGAAGGGAAAAAAACAAATCATTTAAACAGGGATACAGGTGGACCCATTGCAACAATGAGATGTACAAGTCGTTATATCGAAAAACGAATTTTACAACTTTGGTGTGTGGGGGAGGATCCGGTAGGAAGGGCTCATGGGAAGGGATGGGAGGGGAAACAAAGGAGGAGGCAACAATGCTTGATAAGAAATGTACTCGTTCCCATCCTCCTCTTCAGAGAAGTTTCTCTTTAAGTCTTTAGCCCACTTGTTTATTGGGCAGTTGTTTCTTTGACGTTTTGTTGTTGGGGGATTTAATTTTTTGAGTTCAAGGTATATTTTAGATCTGAGACCCTTGTCCGTTGTATGGCTAGAGAAGATCTTCTCCCAATCCGTGGGCTTTCTATTGATCTTGCTAGCTATGTCCTTTGCCATGCAGAATGGATGGGAAGGGGAAACAAAGGAGGAGGCTACATGCTTGATAAGAAGTGTTCTCATTATCTTGCCCATGTAATTGTAACCCCTCTGTACAGTATTTTCACAAAAAAATTAAAATTAAAATTAAAAAAATGTACTCATTATCTTGCCCATGTAATTGTAACCCCTCTGTACAGTATTATCACAAGTTAAAAAAAAACTGCCTGGGATATGAACTAGGGTCCGTTGTTCTCTAAGACAGTGCCCCTTGGCTTCCCCATTTTGATTCCTGAGATCATCTTTGTGACTTTGTTTCTTTCTCATACTCTACCACTTCCCAGTAGGTACCTGTTCATTTTGTAGAAGTGCACATGGCATGGCTCCACAAAAGTGTTAGAAACTTCTTGAGCCACTTATCACCATTTAAAATCAGGTGTCACATTAAATACAATGAATTTCTCACTTGGCTACAAAAATAGGACACTAGACATAAGGAGGAAGAGGTCAAATGTTATGTTTGAATATGTAATGACTTTGGTGTATGTTCATTTTATTTTTCTAGCTCATATTATTTTATCCACAATATGAATATGCACATATGTAAAAAGTTAAATTATTGATCATAAAATACAAAGAATCCCATAAAACAAAACAAAACAAAAAACCAACCCACAAATCTGCACCAAGTGCTGATGGCTCATGCCTAGAATCATAGCTACTCAAGAGACTGAGATCTGAGGATTGAAGTTCAGAGTCAGCCTGAGAAATAAAGTCTGCAAGACTCATCTCCAATTAAGCACGAAAAAATTGGAAGTGGAGCTATGTCTCAAGTGGGAGAGCACTAGCCTTGAGCAAAAAAGTTCAGGATCAATGGGTCCTGACTTCAAGCACCAGAACTGGCACCAAAACAACAACAACAACAATAATAAAACTGGGTTAAAATTGCATGAGACTAAAGCTTTTTCCCTGCTGATTTCATATGTCTTAATGTATACACCAGTTTGAGAAACCTAAATATAGTTTATATATTAATTCCAAGACACTACATAAATGAGGGTTTCTAAACATTAAGTATTGTGTAAACATTTGCAGAGTTAAAAACACATAGGTTTAGTAAATATGAACTGACCAACTGATGTCCTATTTTATCAAAAGTACATTCCATTTAAATGTCCTACATTATATACAAAACTTTTGATATTTCTGCTGTTTATAATCAGTATAATGGACATAGAAAAACTCTCATCGTTTAGACAGTCTTGCTACTTAAAATATGATCTACATTTATCTGCCTAGACTAAATAAATGTTATTGTATATAAGATGTCCTTATACATTAGGAAATACAACTATTTGGAATCATTGGCACTATATACTTAACTTGTAGGAGCTCTAAAGTTTTAATTTTTACTCCAAATGGAAAATTACCTTAATATATAATTTGTTTGTACCTGTGATTCTGTTTGTTGCTATTGTTAAATACATTTGTTTTTCTCAAATGTATAAGCCTACTAAAATAAATTAGCAAAACCACTTTACAGATTCAATGTACTCAATACTGGTACCATTTTGTACATTGTTAGAAAGTGATTTTTCTGTCAAAATTATTTGCTTCCTTTCTTGAGAAAATGGTTTTCCTGAAGAGTTCTTCATTTAGCCAGGTGGTTTGGCCATTGTTAATTACATTTTAGTTACAAATATCCTTTTTCTGAGCAGTTTAATTAAGACACAAGTTAGAAGCTCCTTGAAGTTTAATTATATTCTGTTAATTAAGCCCACACCCTTTTGCACATTGTGAAACTGAGCTCAGCCAGTGCTGGCAGAGGGGCAAGGACTGCTGGGTTAGGGATAGAAAGGGAGCCGCCAGTCTGCTCTGTGTGCTTGCATCAGAATTTTGGCTGATGGCCACCCTTCTGAAGAAGTAAATTTTGTCTTGCTGACTTCCTTTATAGTGAGTGTCTTTATTCCTATGGGACACCCTAACATCCAGAGCTATTTCTAATGAGGCTTAGTTTACGTTCGCCTGTTTTTAAATAGAAAGAACTTGACAATGTTAATATAATGCTGTCAAGTATAATTAATATTCTAAAATGCAGTATGAAATGGAAATATCTAGACTGTTCTAACAATTGATACTGTTTTCCAATATTTTAATCATGTCTAAGATTTTTGTCATTGCCATTTTATCCTCCTAAAGTATTTGAAATCTAATCCACAGAAAAAATACCTTTATTTTTATTTTATATTTTATATTTTTATTTTTTAACTTTGTTATTTGTCAAAATCTTTTCAGACATTTGTTTTTATTGGCTTTATTTTTTGTATTCATTTCAAATTTGTATTTATTCTCTATTGATATTCTGCACCATTTTGGAAATGTTAGGACAGAGTTGAGAATGGAGATGAGGGAGTTCCGGGAAGATGGCTGAGGAGAAGCTGGAATCTGAACAAGCTCTCGCATAGAAAGCAGTTTTAGAGTTCCAGTGAACAGTCCTAAGCCAGAGAATCACACCAAGTGTGCCATCACAGGACAGAGAGTTAGACAAGAGAGGGGAAGCCAAGATCTGGAGACACATCTGAGCGCCTGCCAGCTGCCGCAGAGGCGGCAGCAGGGTCTCAGCAGTGACCGCAGCCGGGGCCATATGTGAGCGCTCACACAGAGAGTCTGGGACTAAGGAGCCAGACACAGCGGGCAAGAGGTTTCTACTCAACACCAGCAAGAACCGACAAGGAGTGGACATCTTCATCCTGAAGTTTGCAGACCAGAGACGACCCAGGATCCAAGACTCGGCGTGAGTACAAGCCCGACGTCCTCACTCCTTCTCAGGGAGCAGAGGAGGGAAGGCCACACCTCCCTCCCCAGCAACAGTGATCTCGATCTTGGATACCGACAAATCTCGGAGGAGCTGCCAGCTCCAACTCAGGCCTTTGAATAAAACGAGTCATTTAGCAGGTCACAAGAACTTAATGGTGAAGTGACCTGCCAGACTCAGCTCCATCCAGGGAAAAGTCACCCAGCTCAGGCACCAGCCATTGGAGTGGCTTGCATCACTGGGTAACAAGAGCCAGAGGCTGCCCCTCCCTCTAGCAGCCACCACAATCAATTGAAAAACAGAAACCCTGAGAATGGCTCCAGGCTGGGCTCTGAGTTTTTCACAAAATAGCCCCAGGGAAAAGCTACTGTTTGTTGAAAGGCCTCAACTCTACCAGAACCTAGCCTCATCACCCCTCTTTTGTGATTCTCAAAGCAGATCACCCTCCCATTAACCTAACCAAGGAGTGGGATCTCAAAATCTTGGGTAAAGCAGAGCATTTTTCTGCCTGTTCGAACAAACTGACTTAAGAAACCAATCAAGCCACAGGACCTCAAGCTGACCAGAGACTCCAAAAAGAGGCTGGTTACAGACAAAAGGGAGATACAGGATTCTTCCCACCCCTCCCAAAAAAATCAAAAAAAAATCAAAGAACTTTTTATTGTCTTCTTCTCCTTTTCTTTTTTCTTTTCTTTTTTTTTTTTTGGTACATTATATTTATAAAAAAATTTTTTCCTTTTCTAAAACTTTTATTAATCTTTAATTTTTGCCTTTTTCTTTTTTCTTTTTTCTTTTTTTCTTTTTTTCTTTTTTCTTTTTCTTTTGCCGTTTTCCTTTCTTTTCTTGTCTTCTTTCTCTTTTTCTTTCTTTCTTAATTATCTTTTTGTTTTTTGTCTAGCTCTACTGAACTTCTGATATTTTTTTCTCCCTTTCTTATCCTTTTCACCTTTTCCTCTCTTTTGTTCTTCTGTATATGACTTAACTCTTGTCCTGCATGTCCTCAGATAAACCCATAGTTAACTAGTAGACCCTATCTCCCATTGTGTACACACTTAATCCACAAATTTATTACTCAATCCAAAACCTCTGAGACTTAAATTCCTTAATAGCAGTACTACCTCTTTATACTTATATAATATTTTGAGCATTTTTTAAGTTTTTCACATCTCCTCTATCTCCCTCCTGTTTTCTCAATATATTCACATTCCTCTCTAAATAGATGGTCTTTCAAACTCCATAACTATATTAATTTTTACGTTTCTATTTTTTTGGTCTCTTTTCATTTCCCTTTCCCTTTCTTCTTTTTCTCTCTCTCTCTACTTGGATCCTACCCAACCTATTTCTTGAATAGAGATTAGGACATAGTTAACTCTCCCTGTGCCTCCCCACACCAATCTATTCCTATTTTTTACCCACATCTCTCCCTAACCCTAATAATTTCTGGTTTTCCAAATTCTTCTCTGGTTCGAAGCCCATTAACATATAGTTGTTTGATGTTGAATAGATGTATCTGTTGAACTAGATTGTATCTGTAGACTATTGACTGTACAAATGCAAACTTTCGTTGATGGTTGCCTTAAGATAGTGTACTAGCACAAAACTGGTGCTATTTTCATCTCATATGGGCAGAGTAAGCCGGAAAAACACAAGAAAAATGGCAAATCTGGGTATCTCAATTCCTAATCTTGATAATCCGGCGATAGAACAGATAATGAATTATCCAGAGGAGAGTTCCCAAATAGCTCTACAAACACTGCTGACAAACATGACAAATGAAAAGTTTGACAACTTACAAAAGACTCTGTATGAGCATGATAGGGAGAGAGAGGAGGCATCCCAAAAGTTTATACAGGAATATCATAATCGTGAGGAAGCTACTGAAAAACTGATACAGGATTTGAGTGAGCAACTTGAAAATACTCAAAGAGAAATGGAGGAATGGCGTGAGCAGGCTGAGAACACTCAAAGAGAACTGCAGGAATCCCCTGAACGGGAAGAAAGAGAACTGCAGGAATTCCACAAACGGGAGGAATCTAATCAAAGAGTAATTCAGGAACTGAGAGACCAGGTAGAGAATACACAAAGATCACTAAAGGCATTCATGGAATCCATTAACAAAGAGCTGAAGGAAGTCAGGGAGGCCACAAAGGGAATGCTGAATGGAACCCAACAGAAGGAATGGGAGTCCAAAGAAACCATAACCAATCAACTAAGTGATTTGAGAACAAACACTGAACACCAAATTAAGGAAGTAAAGAAATTCATACAAGACCTAAAACAGAGCTTCAACATGGAATTTGAAGCCATCAAAGCTGACCAATTAGAAGGAAAAGATATAAAAAACAAAGTAGAGAGTCTTGACAGCAGGTTAACCATGCAGAAGATCGAATCTCAGGGATTGAAGACAGCCTAGATATTATAGAGAAAGAACATACAACCATCCAAGACAAGTCCAAGAAATATGATAGATCTATCCAACACCTGGAATACATCATCAGAAGGCCTAATCTAAGGATAATGGGTGTAGAGGAGCACCTAGAAACAGAAGTTAATGGTCTAGGAAATTTGTTTAACAGGATCCTAGCAGAGAACTTCCCAAACATACAAAAGAGAGGCCTATTCAGATACAAGAAGCTTTTAGAACCCCAAATAGACCAGACCAGAA
Organism: Dipodomys merriami; assembly: GCF_024711535.1. NCBI lineage: Eukaryota > Metazoa > Chordata > Mammalia > Rodentia > Heteromyidae > Dipodomys > Dipodomys merriami. Next base: position 13,843 of record NW_027206453.1, read on the forward strand.
TAAGACATCCCACCATCACATTATAATCCACACAAGATCAACTCAGACCAAGGAAAAGATCCTTAAAGCTGTCAAGGAGAAAAGGGTAATCACCTATAAAGGGAAACCAATTAGAATCACCTCAGATTTCTCAGCAGAGACAATCAAAGCAAGAAGAGCCTGGAATGATGTATGCCATGCCCTAAAAAAAATCAACTATCAACCAAGAATACTGTACCCAGCTAAACTCTCCTTCATAACTGAAGGCCAAGTAAAAACCATCCATAGCAAAGAAAAAATTGAAACAATATATCTCCACCAAACCAGCCCTACAAAAGTTTATTAAAGATGTCCTACACATAGAAAACCAACAAGACTGCAACAAAGGCCAAGAAACTGCACCCAAACTGAGAATCCAAGAACCTTAGGAAGAACCCAGTTTTCGCAGCCCCCAAGAAGGTGGATAACATGGCAGGAACTCCCAAATACCTCTCAGTCCTATCTCTTAACGTTATCGGACTGAACTCTCCAATGAAGCGACATAGAATGTCTAGTTGGATTAAAAAACAAGACCCTTCTATCTGCTACCTGCAGGAGTCACATCTTGCCCGTAAAAACAAACACATTTTCAATGTTAAAGGCTGGAACAAAATCTAACAAGCAAACGGCCCCCATAAACAGGCGGGAGTTGCAATCCTAATATCAGATAAAATAGACTTCAAATTAAAATTCGTGAGAAGAGGTAAAGAAGGTTGCTACATACTAATTAAAGGATCTCTCCTTCAGGAGGATATTACAATTCTAAATATCTATTCGCCGAACAAGGGAGCACCCAAATTTATCAAAGAAACACTACTTTCCCTCAAATCCCATATAGATCCAAAGACATTAATTGTTGGGGATTTTAACACACCACTCTCTCCACTAGATAGATCAAATCGGCAAAAACTCAACAGAGAAACCGCAGATCTAAACAGCTGCATAGATCAACTAGACTTAACAGACATTTACCGAACATTTCACCCAGCAGCATCAGAATACACGTTTTTCTCAACAGCACGTGGAACGTTTTCTAAAATAGACCACATTTTAGGCAACAAAGCAAACTTGTCTAAATTCAGAATCATTGAAGTTATACCTTGCATTCTCTCTGACCACAAGGGAATAAAATTAGAACTCAACACCAAAAGCCACCAAAGAAAGTCCGGTATCTCATGGAGGGTGAACAACACACTGCTGGATCAAGAGTGGGTCATGGAAGAGATTAGAAAGGAAATTCAAATGTTCTTGCTATTCAACAAAAATGAACACACAAATTACCAGCTCCTCTGGGACACAGCAAAGGCAGTACTCAGAGGCAAGTTTATAGCTCTGAGCTCCTACATCAACAAATTGGAGAGATCTGAAACTAAGAAGTTAATGACACATCTAAACCTCATTGAAAAAGATCAGCAAGATAAACCCCAATCCAGTAGATGGAAAGAAATAATCAAAATTAAATCAGAATTAAATGAATTAGAATCCAAAAAAAGTATATGAAAGAATGAACAAAACAAAGAGTAGGTTCTTTGAAAAACTTAACAAAATTGACAGACCCTTAGCAAATCTTATAAGAAAAAGAAGAGAACACACCCAAATTAATAAACTCAGAGATGAGAATGGAAACATCACCACGGAAACAACCAAGATTCAGAACACTAAAAGGGAATACTTCTCAAAACATTTTGCTAATAAGTTTGAGAATTTGACAGAAATGGACCTTTTCCTAGCAAATATGGACATGCCAAAACTAAACCACGATGAGTTAAACCAGCTTAACAGGCCCATATAAAGCATTGAAATAGAAGCAGAAATAAGAGACCTCCCAGCTAAGAAAAGTCCAGGACCAGATGGTTTTACAGCGGAATTTTACAACACCTTCAAAGCAGAGCTCACACCAATACTCCTCCAACTCTTCAATGAAATTGAAACAGAAAGCTCACTACCAAACACATTCTATGAAGCCACCATAACCCTCATCCTAAAACCAGGCAGGGACTCATCAAAGAAAGAGAACTATAGACCCATTTCTTTGATGAACATTGATGCAAAACTTCTCAACAAAATTTTGGCCAATCAACTTGAACAATTCATCCAAAAAATCATACACCATGATCAAACAGGATTCATTTCAGGGATGCAAATCTGGTTGAATATATGCAAAACAATTAATATTATTCATCACATCAACAGGAACAAGAATAAGAACCACATGGTTATCTCAATAGATACAGAAAAAGCATTCAACAAGATGAACACCTCTTTATGATGAAGGTTTTGGAAAAATTAGGAATCCATGGAACATTCCTCAATACAATAAAGGCTGTATATGACAAACTTACAGCCAGCATTACACTCAATGGTGAAAAACTAAAGCCATTTCCTCTTAACTCAGGAACAAGACAAGGATGCCCACTCTCTCCACTTCTCTTCAATCTAGTATTAGAATGCCTAGCTACAGCAATAAGACAAGATGCAGATATAAAGGGGATCCAAGTAGGGAAAGAAGAAATAAAACTCTCCCTCTTTGCAGATGACATGATCTTGTATTTAAAGAATCCCTTAGACTCCACTCCCAAATTACTTAAGCTGATTCAAAACTTTGGCAAAGTAGCAGGTTATAAAATTAACCCCCCAAAATCAATGGCTTTTCTGTATGCCAACAATGAGTATTGTGGCTGAAATTAGGAAAGCAACTCCATTCGTAATAGCCCCACAAAAAATAAAATACCTAGGAAGTAACTTAACCAAAGAAGTGAAGGACCTCTATGATGAAAACTTTAAAATCTTAAAAAAGGAAATCAACACAGAACTTAAAAAATGGCAAAAGCTCCCATGCTCCTGGATTGGAAAGATTAACATCGTGAAAATGGCAATACTTCCCAAGGCTATCTACAAATTCAACGCAATACCTATCAAAATTCCAATCTCATTCATTCTTAAAGGAAATAGAAGAGACAATCCAAAAATTCATATGAAACAATAAAAGACCCCGAATAGCAAAAACGCTCCTCAATGGAAAGAACACTGCTGGAGGAATATCAATACCAAACTTCAAACTCTACTATAAAGCCATAGTAATCAAAACAGCTTGGTATTGGCATAAGAACAGACCTCAGGACCAATGGAATAGAATTGAAAACCCAGAAATGAACCTACATAACTATAGCCATCTAATCTTCGATAAGGGATCTAAAACAATAGAATGGAAGAAAGACAACCTCCAGTAAATGGTGCTGGCAAAATTGGTTAACTACATGTAGAAAACTACAGCTAGATCCTTATATATCACCCTGCACCAGAATCAACTCCAAATGGATCAAAGACCTTGAACTCAAGGAGACACTCTGAAAACATTACAGGATGGAATAGGAGAAACGCTAGGTCTCCTTGGCTCAGGCCGAAATTTTCTGAATAGAGTCCCGGAAACACAACAAATCAAAGAAAGGTTGGACAAATGGGTTGCATAAAGTTGCAGAGCTTCTGCAGGGCAAATGACATAGGTAGCAAGATCATTAGAAAGCCCACGGATTGGGAGAAGATGTTTACTAGCCATACAACGGACAAGGTTCTCATATCTAAAATATATTTGGAACTCAAAAAATTAAACCCCCCAACAACAAATCCTCACACAAAACAACTGCCCAATAAATAAGTGGGTGAAAGACTTAAAGAGAAACTTCTCTGAAGAAGAAAGAAGGATGGCCAACAGACACATGAAGAAATGTTCAACATCCCTAGCCATAAAAGAAATGCAAATCAAAACAACATTGAGATATCACCTCACTCCAGTTAGAAAGGCAAAAATCAAGAACTCTAACAACAACAGATGCTGGAGGGGATGTGGACAGAAAGGAACCTTACTTCATTGTTGGTGGGAATGTAAACTTGTTCAACCACTTTGGAAAGCAGTATGGAGGTTCCTCAAAAGACTTCACGTAGAACGCCCCTATGACCCAGCAATCCCACTTTTGGGCATTTACCCATATGTTTACAAACAAAACCACACTAAAGCTACCAGCACAACTATGTTTATTGCAGCATTATTTACCATAGCTAAGATATGGAACCAACCCAGATGCCCCTCAGTAGATGAATGGATCAAGAAAATGTGGTATATATACACAATTTAATTCTATGCCTCCATCAGAAAGAATGACATTGCCCCATTTGTTAGGAAATGGAAAAAAACTTTGAAAAAATTATATTAAGTGAAGTAAGCCAGGCCCAAAGAAGCATAGGTCCCTTGGTTTCCCTTATTTGTAATATCTAGTATATGTATGAGTCAAGCGGAAAAGGTCAGATAATGTGATGTTAGGAAAATGAACACTTAGATGTGTATTTTAATGTTTTTTTCTTTCATGCATGTGTTTCTAACGCATTTATAAGATTATCTCTTTGTTGCTTTTTATGTCCCTCCCCCACAGTATAACCCCTGCTTTCACCATATTTGATGTCATTATAACTTGTGGAGGAGATGGGGAAAAACCAGTTGTTTAAGGATACAGGTGGACCTGTTGCAACAATGAGAAGTACAACTTGTCATGTCCAAAACGAGCTTTACAACGTTGGTGCGCGGGGGTGGGGGGGTGAAGGGGAGGAAGGAGAAGGATTGGGATTTGGGGGGAGGGGGGAGGGTGGGAAGGGATGTGAAGGGTAAACAAAGGAGTAGGCTGCAATGCTTGGTAAGAAATGTACGCATTACCCTGCCCATGTAATTGTAACTCCTCTTACTGTATGTTCACAAATAAAATTAAATTAAATTAAAAAAAAAAGAACGCAGAAGAGGTAAATGAAGTGCGGTAAGGAAGGGTCCTCACTTACATTGAATCTGGGTTGTCCAAAGATGGCTACTGCACTGGACCCACAAATGATATCTGCCTGTGGTGAAGCTGAAGAGGCCCTCAGGAACCAACACCATGCAACATGGGCTGCAGATGTTGGGGGAGGTAGGTATATCCATAGCTCCACCAGTGGATATGGGGAAATGGAGAACCCCGGATCACACAGACCATAGCCAGGAGGGAAGTGGGTGGACCATGAGCCCTTACCTTCCTTCTCTGCTGATTGCTACAAGTAATATGGTCTCCCTGAACACACATATATCCCCTCACCCATCTTTAAACCAACACATGGAGAGGGGCACAGGGAATGCTATGGCCATGGGACAGAGGTGGCTTCTGAAGAGGGACAGAGAAGAAGATGAAGAGAGGAAGGAAGGGGAGTATGAGTATGGGTGTCTCACTTACCATGGATAGGGGTCGTCCAGAGACATGGCTCTGCTAGCAGGGTTCACACTGCCCACTTGCCTGGAAGCAGCTGCAGCCCAAGAGGGCATCACACACATGCACAGTCACATGCCCACATGGACTATGAGGATGGAGATCCACACATCCAAGGCAAAGAGATTCCTGGGTTTCTTGTAGAAGTGGCATGTGCAGCACCAGTTGGAGGAGGATGGCAGTGAACACGGCCTGGGTCCTGAGACTCTCAATGGAGGCAGTGTAACCAAGTAGCCTCAGGGAGGAGCGGGGAGTGGATGCCAGTCAGACTTGAGCCTCCTGCTTCCTTATTGGATGGCCACTGTGGTTGTACCTGCATCCAGGCTCATCCAGGTCTGCGTGCTTGTGCATGTGCAGTGTGCGTGAGTAGCGTGCATGCTCATGCGCCTTGCAGGTGCCTACTCACTGTGAGTGTGTGAGGCGCACCCCTCCTTCACACTGCCCAGCTGGGATTGTTAATCTCAAACTCTGTAGAGGCTGGAGGACCCACAATCACTGGAAACCAGACCGGAGGTTAGACTTTTTCAGTTTCTACTGGAAAGCATCCAATGGAGAGTCTGGCATGGCACCTGCTGGGTTGGAGCACTATCTATAAAATAGTTTTATATCCCATTTTCCAGCAAGCTTTATTCTCTTTTTTTTTTTTTGCCAGTTCTGGGGCTTGAACTCATGGACTGGGCACTGTCCCTGAGCCTCCCTGTGCTCAAGGCCAGCACTCTACCACCTGAGCAATAGTGCCACTTCCAGCTTTTTGCTGTTTTTGTGGTACTGAGGAATCGAGCCCAGGGTTTCATGCATGTGTTAGGCAAGCACTGTACCACTAAACCACATTTGCAGCCCTTAACCTCCAGCCTCTCAAGAGATTAAGAAGCCCAGCCCAAAAGCGTGAGGGCAGGGCATGCCGCATGTGCATAACAGTGAGAGGTAAGCACGTGCTATGCACATGCGCATACATGCTGATAAGGGACACACATGCGCAGGTGCACACATACACGCACGCAGTCCCTGATGAGCCTAAACTCGGGAGACCACACGGCCACCCAGGGGTCTGCGCTGCATCTTCTCTCAGCCCCGGCCTGAGGCTGCTGGGTTCCAATGCTTCCCAATACAGTCTCAGGACCCAGGCCGCGTTCGCTGCCATCCTCCCCCAACTGGCGCTGCACCTTCCTCTGCGATGGAAACCCATGGGTGTCTCCAGCCTGGCTGCGTGTATCTCCATCCTCGTGGTCCGTGTAGGCATGTGAGCACACCTGGTGTGATGACATCCCTGGCTCGGGATGGTTCGAGGTAAGTGGGCCACTTCAACCCCCACCCCAGCCGTTGACAGGAAGCACGCGGGAAATGACCAGAAGCTGGGTGAGGGGTCACACGCACGCACTTCCAGACCTGGGTGCGTGGTGCAATAGCCGCCCACAGAGAATGAAGTGAGGGTCTCAAAGGCCTGGCTGTCTTTCCTCCCTTGTATGGCCCCAGGGTGGTCAGTTCCACCGCGGTGGGGTAGGGCGGTGGGGTGGGGTTAGGTGAAGTGGCCCACTTACCTTGAACCAGCCCTAGTCCAGCAGGGCACCAAAGGCATGCGGGACAACACATCCACATGAACAATGAAGAAACAGATCCATTTGTGCAAGAGGAGTACAAACTGTTTTCAAGATCAGGATTCCTAGAATCATGTCTAATACTATACATGGCTAATTCTATAAACTATGCACTTGCATAAAAGAAAAAATCTAATATACTAAATGAAAAGGCAGACAAGACAGTGGTTCAAAACAGCAGTTAAACATGGATGTGAAACAGAGTTGAGCATCCCATACAAATAAGGCTGAAGAAATCTGGAGAGTCTAAATCATTGCACACATGCACAAACATGAACATGCTTATTATGCTTTACATACAGAATAACATAGGAGAATATTTCTGCATGTACTTGATTAAAGATACCTCCTGGTAATAATTTGACAACACTGAATTCAAAGCCAGAATCCCTGGGATTCGAGAACAGATCAGATTGCAAATTAGTTGAGCCATCTTCTCAGTCATTCACTCCTTGAAGCCTCACTTTTTCTCATGGCTAAAGGAAGAGCTCTAGCAATTTATGTGCTATAATATTTATGACTAATTTGAGCTAGAATAAGTATTACAAGTAGAGCAAAGCTCATGAAGAATAGGCCCATTCCTATGAATGGCTTGAAGTCAACTATCCTTTGTTCACCATTTATCTGCCCTTCATGCAGCAAATATATACTTAGTAATTACTGTATGCCAAGCACCACTTTAGTTCAACAGGCATAGATTATATTCTTTCCCATAGAGAATTCAACAAGAAGCCATGTGCTGGTGGCTCATGGCTATAATCCTAGCTACTGAAGATCTGAGAATTGTGGTTCAAGGCCGACCCAGTCAGGAAAGTCCATGATATTCTTATTTCCAATTAATCACAGAAAAATCCAGAAGTGGCATTGTGGCTCAAATCAAGTGCTATTCTCAGGAACAATGCCAAGGCCCAGAGTTCAAGACTTATAACCAATAGCAACAAAAATTTAACAAGGTCAATTGCAGTAGCTTAAATTTATAATCCCAGTTATTGGAGAGGCAGAGTCAAAGACAATCTTGTTTAGAAAATTGGAAAGATCGGGGCTGGGAAGGTGGCTCAGTGGTAGAGTGCTTGCCTTGCATGCATGAAGCCGTGGGTTTGATTCCTCATCACCACACAAGCAAAAAGGAAAAAGCTGGAAGTGGTGCTGTGGCTCAAGTGGTAGAGCACTATCTTTGAGCTGAAGAGCTGAGGGACAGAGCCCAGGCCCAGAGTTCAGGCCCCATGACCGGACCCCCCCCCCCCAAAGAAAAAAAAAGAAAATTGGAAAGATCACTTCTGAATCAATAGCTGACAGTGGTGCTGTGTGTCATCCCAACTATATTAGAAGTATAAATAGGCGAATCATGGTTCAGGCCACCTGGGAATAACCATGAGGTGAGACCTTTTCTGAAAAATAAAGCAAAAATGGCTGGAAGCCTGGCTTAGGTGGTAGAATACCTGCCTAACAAGCTAAAACACCACTAACATAAAGATGGAGGAAGAGGAAGAGAGGGAAAAAGAACAGGAGGAGATTAATGAAGGAGGAGGCTAATTAAAGGTGAATTTGGCTTCAGGATCTGGCTAAGATTCTCTTACTGGTAGTAGACATGAATTTATTTAGCAACATGAAATTTGCATGCCCATGTTTGTATCTGTATTTTCTTGTAAATCATATTAGAATTTTTGCTACAAAGATTACATATAGCCATATACACATATGCACACTTCCATGTTCTGCATTCTGTCAGCCTTATTAATATTGCTAAGCATAGTTTTTGTTTAGTTCACTTCTCCAAGTTGGTTCACAGGACTATCCTCAATAGATTCCACACCTGGGTTTGGCCAAAGCGATACTATTACTTGTACAGCAACTACGGGAAGAAGTGCCATGTATACCTTGACTCCCCTAGGTGGTGCAATGAAGCACAAAGTTCCCCTAGGGCATTCAGTGGTCTCACTTCGTCATATGTCTCATTCTCTTTTCCATGTCCATTTCCTGGAGGATGAAATCATTTATCTTTCTTTTTTCCTCTTCAGGATGGTCTCTGGCAATTTTTCTTCTTATTTTGACTTGCCAGCCATTCCTAACATCCCTGCAATTTTGCCAGAACCAGGGTTGATATTCACTTGGAAACTTTTATTAAAATAAAATATCTAAGCAAGATGACCTTGGTTATGAATTTGTGTATCCATTGTGTGTGTGTGTGTGTGTGTGTGTGTGTGTGTGTGTGTGTGTGTGTGTGTGTGTTGGAGCTGGGGCTTGAACTTGAACTCAGGGCTTATGGTTTTGTCCATGAGCTTTATTAGCTCAAAGATAGCACCCTATCACTTGAGCCATAGCCACTTTCAGTTTTTGGGTGGCTAATTGAAGATAAAAATATCATGCACTTTCTTGCCCAGGCTGGCTTCAAACTATTGGCTATACATGTTTAGAGAATTGAAGTTAGATACTTACATATCATCCTGCATCAGACTCAACTGCATATAGATCACAGACCTTGAAGTAAGAGCAGACCCTCTGAAAATATGAGAGGAAAGATAGGAGATACACTAGGACTCTTTGGCACAGGTTGAAACTTCCTAAATAAAGATCCAGAAACACAACAAATACAAGAAAAGCTGGATAAAGTGGGATTGCATTAAACTGTGGAGCTTCTGCATGTCAAAGGACATAGCTAGCAAGATAAATGAATGATACAAAATACTTAAGTAGCCCTCTCTGACTGCCTGTAAGTGGGGAAAAAAAGCCCAAACACACAAAACCTTCAATAGCCTTTGAGAGTTTGGATGGTACTTACCCCATAGTGAAATACACAAAAGGAGATATCATTGGTTTGCAAAATTTAATATTTTTAATCTTTATTTACCATTGATCATTTACTTTAGGCCATGAACCATACATTCCTTTACTTCCCCAGTGTATGACCTGTGAGAAAGAGAAGGGTTATTTATACGTATAGTGTGACTAACAGACATCACAAATGAATCCCCATGAATTATCATGGCATCATGCAGCTTGGTCTCCAGCTTCTCCACTTGCATAATGGAATCTCTCAAGGCTCTGTAGCAAGTCCTCAAATTGCTGGGCTGTTGGTTATTAGCTGTAATCCTACCTACCTAGAAGGCTGAAGATTATGACTCAAAACCAGCCCAAGCAGACAAATCCAAGAGATTCTTATTGCTAGTTAACCAGAAAGAATAAAGTATCGGGGTAGCTGGGGTTGGGGGGGGATTGTTGAAGTGTAAATGTGGCTCAAGTTATAGAGCTCCAGCCCCGAATGAAAGAGTTAAATGCGAGAGTGAGACCCCCTCAGTTAAGCTCTAGTACCAGCAAACACACACACACACACACACACACACACACACACACACACACACACACGTCCTAGAATTATGGTCACATGGTCATATGTTTCTCCTAGCTTTTTAAAAGTAAGATAGTTCAATTGAAATCAGGCTAACTTTTGTCATCACTTTCCTCTAATGACAGTGGAGATGTTAGTAGCAAATGAAGACACATTTCGGGGGATAGTGACATACCTATGTTTAGCTATTGACAGTCATCACAACGTAGGATATGTCTATAATAATACTGCCAAATTATGACACATAATACAGGAGCAGAGGTTGGGTCACCACATAAACTTGACACCTCTTTCACTCCTAATTTTACTTTTATATTTTCTATTTTTCCTAAAAGAAGGCTTCTAAAATTGGATTTATACCTGAAGGGTGTGAGGTGTAATCAAAATTTAAATTCAGGTCTGTTTGATTTCAAAACCAGCCCTTGTTATGGTTTAGAATTAAACAATTAATTAAAAATTAATCATTAATTTCTATTATATTTTTATTTTCTTTAGGTAGTTACAATACAACACAGCACATTAGAAATACATTGCCATTCCCTGCCCCCCTTTTTTTGTCAGTTGTAGAGCTTGAACTCTGGGCCTGGGTGCTGTCACTCAGCTCTTCAGCTCAAGGCTAGCACTCTACCACTTGAGCCTCAGTGCCACTTCTGATTTTCTGGTGGTTTATTGAAAATAAGAATCTCACGGACTTTTGTGCCTGGGCTGGCTTTAAACCATGATCCTCAGATCTCAGCCTCCTCACTAATTAGGATTACAGGCATGAGCCACCAGGGCCTGGCAAGTGAAGCATCCTTTACTCATAATGGCTGTGAACCAGTGACTGCAAGCAGACTCATACCCCCCAAAAACTTGCAGTGCCTAATGCAGCTAGCGCAAAGTTTTTGAAGGCAAAAGCCACATCAAGGCAGATGTCACATGGTATGGGAACTAGCAAAGTGTATTTTACAGAAGCAAAGCAAGCTATCCAGGGGTAACAATCAGGGTCAATCAAGGGCCAGTTATCTAAGGGGAACAATAAAGGATATGCAAGGGCAAGTATTCTCTGGAACACATTTTTTTCTGGAGCTAAACAACCCAAGATACATCTGCAATTTAACAACTCACAACACAGCTGTAGTTCAAAGAGAGTCCTATGTCACCTCTACAGTTCTTGGAACTGGGTGAAAATTTCCTAACACCTATTAAGACACCAAGATGGTGCTGAGGACAGATAGTATTATTTAGACAAAGTATCCATATTTCACCATCTGAGGCTGTTTTTCATTTTTCTCTGATTGTTCTTGAAATATGGATACTGGTTCTAACTGGCAGCATCTTTGACATGTTGATGGATGAGAGACTTTCTAAAAACTCTTATAGGTGAATCCTAACCCCTACCCCTAGGTGATAGGCATGCCTGAATTGTTAGAGGCAGGGGCACAGACTTGGACAATAGGTTACTGGACCACCATACCTGTACCATGAACTCATGAGACTCTTTGAACTCTCAAGTTCCTCATGACCCTTTCCCTGACCATGACCGTATTTAGGTCCCAACACCTCAGCATCATTTTGTGCCATGCCTCAGGTCTCATGGCCCTCCTCAAGTCACCATGGCATCCCTCTCAACTCTCCATTAGAGTTTATCTGGTTTGTTTTTCTGCTCTTTCTTTCCTATCTACATGCCTCAGTGTTTTAAAACAGTTCTAAGTATATTTGTGGCTGTGAGTTTCTTGGGAACATGTATCCCTCACAGTTGTTGGCTTTCTAATAAAGACTCCTGATTGGAACTTTCAGACTGTGACTTCTCTCTATCTTGTGATCAAATTCCTGTATAACATTCTGAGGCTACTATTTACTTTCCTAAGGAAGGGCTTTAAGTTGGTTCTTTTTGTTCCTAAGTAGGTTTTGGTTATCTCAAATGTATTAAATCTTAAACATTTTTGGCATTTTAAAAAATTCACCCACATTTGTCATTTTTTTTGAAAATATGTATTTTTATTGTAAAGATATTGTACAGAGGAATTACAGTTACGTGAGTAAGGTAATGAGTACATTTCTTATCGAACATTGTTACCTTCTCCTTTGTTTTTTCCCCTACTGTCTCTTCCCTCCCCATGTCCCCAACTCTCCCCCACCATAGTTGTAAAGTTCATTTTCACCATAGTGTCTTGTACATCTCATTGTTACAATGGGCCAAAATGTATCCTTATTTCTGCTTTTTGTTATTTTCCTTCCCCTTCCCAAATTAGAAAAATGTATGTACAAGATGCAGGGCACCAGAATCAAATGCAGTGAAAACAGGGGTTATACCATGGAAGAAGAATATACAAGAGAAATAAAAAAAATCCCATAGTACATTATAAGTACATTAAAAACAACAGCAAGAAAGATAAAACCTCTTGTGTCCCTATCTTGGGATTCATTTCACTTAGCATCATCTTATATGGTCATATGCACATAGATTTTAAATAGGGATACAGGTGGACCCATTGCAACGATAAGATGTACAAGTCGTTATGTTGAAAAATGAACTTTACAACTTTGGTGCGGGGAGGGGGGCCGGTAGCGGGGATGATTGGGTGGGGACAGGGAGGAGGATGGGAAGGGATTTGAAGGGGAAACTAAGGAGGAGGCTACAATGTTTGATAAGAAATGTACTCATTATCTTGCCCATATAATTTTAATCCCTCTTTACAGTATTTTCACAATAAAAAATAAAAAAAGAAATAAAAAATGAAAAAAAGAGGTTGGTATAATTTGTGGAGGGGAAGGGAAAAACAAATCGTTTAAATAGGGATATAGGTGGATCCATTGCAACAATGAGATGTAACAAGTCTTTATGTGGAAAAATGAACTTTAACTTTGGTGTGCAGGGAAGAAGATTGGGTGAGGGGTGGGGGGAGGATGGGAAGGAATGGGAAGGGGAAACAAAGGAAGAGGCTACAATGCTTGATAAGAAATGTACTCATTATCTTGCCCATGTAATTGTAACCCCTCTGTACAGTATTTTCACAAGAAAAAACGAAAAAAAGAAAAAAAGAAAGAAAAATTTCCAAGGCATCTCTGATGCCATCTCTCCCTTTCTGACACCTTACCCTTTAATTTTGTATTTTCTATTGCTCTTACTATTGCTTGCATTTCTCTCCTCTGCCTAGATTGTACTTTCTATCACTCATCTGAAATAATTAAGCAACTATCAATGCCATCCACTAGAATGGAAGGTGTAACTTGGACATGAAAGATGTCTATCTCTATGATTCTAAATAGAGATTGAGGATTATTTGGGGAACTTCAAAAAAAGTTGCAAGTAACAATTTTCAGGTAACCTACCTGAAATATGTTTTAGTATCCCTGCCTTTTTTAAGTTTACATTTCAATGACATAATCTAAATAATTAGAGGAGGAATGGGGCTGGTGTGCAACTTCTTCTTTGAGGGAGATTGTTGATGACAATTCAGCTAAAGCACCGAAAGCCCTTAGGGGAGGAAGGCAGGGGTGACAATGGGAGCAACACTATCAGACATTCCATTCTCCAAAGGATAATTTTGTGTCTGCATCATTTTTGAGAGAGTTAATAACTGCAAGGCTATTCAAGATTCATCTGGTCTAAGGGTGATAACTTGTTTTCTGCTAATACTGATGAGTTTTCTTTGGTCTATATCATGGTCTTCATAAAAATTATGCCAGCACATAAAAATTCTGAAGATCTATACTAATGCAAGCTGTGAGTCTTAAGAACCATTAGGAGATTTGACAATTCAAATTTCATTATGGCAAATGTTGGCTCAATCTGATCATTTATATTTGTTTGTTTGTTTATGCCAGTACTAGGGTTTGAACTGAGAGCCCGAGTTTGTTTTGCTTAAGGCTCATGCTCTACCATTTGAGCCACAGCTACAATTTTGGGTTTTGGTGGTTAATTGGAGATAAGAATCTCACAGAATTTCCTAGTTGGGCTAGATCTTAGCCTGTTTATTTTTTGAAATTAATTTAATTTATTGTTATAGAGTTGAGATACAGAGGGATTACAATTCTTTTTTTGGGGGGGGGTCCGGTTTTGGGGCCTGAACTCTGGGCCTCAGCTCTTCAGCTCAAGGCTAGTGTTCTACCACTTGAGCCACAGCAGCACTTCCGACTTTTTTCCTTTTGCTTATGTGGTCCTGAGGAATCTAACCCAGGGCCTCATGCAAGCAAGGCAAGCACTCTACCGCTGAGTCACCTTCCCAGCCCGGGGTTACAATTTCTTAAGTCACCTATTCAGTACATTTCCCTTTTATCTGTTTTTTAAAATTTAATTTTATTGTCAAGGTGATATACAGAGGGGTTACAGTTACATACATAAGATAGTGAGTACATTTCTTGTGGAACATTGTTACTCTCTCCCTCATTTTTCTCCCACTTTCCCTCCTCCACAAGGTCCCCTCCCCAGGTTGTAAAGTTTCTTTCCAACATACTGTCTTTTGAGTATCACTGTTGCATTGGCTCTCATTTTGAGTAGCTAGGATTACAGATGTGATCCACCAGCACCTAGCTTAAGCTGCCCCTTTAAATGGAGGTATTCAGTAGATATTGATGTCTAACCTTACAATTGCTCATTTACTTTTTTTTTATTACAAATGTGATCTCCTAATCTCACAAGTGTTAAAATTGATGTTCCAAATTCATGTAGATAGGCATGTCATATTTTCATTTGTAGAGCTCTTTCTACATCCCACATTGTTTCCCAACACTACTTGAATCTAATCATTTGTAATATGCAGAAGCAATGACCTGAATACTATTAGAGACACAAAATTCAGGTAACACCTTACCTTAGCACCTCCTTTTTAGTACAATGCAGTTTGCTCAGGAATTATTGTCATTGGGCCAATCAACAGCTCTAACCTACTTGATTACCTAACTTGCAGTTGTGTTCCTACTATAAAACTCATTGTCTATTGAAGCAAGCACACAATCTTCATTTGTATTTCTTACAAACTTGCTCAAACCACATGTGCTGAGGGTCAAGCCTTCTTCCCAGAGTTGTAACCACTTTTCTTTTAGTTTCTAATCAGCTAGGGGAAAATAAGAAACTAAAAGTGATTGTATAGTTTGTTGTCATATTAAAAATTCCTTTTCTCTGTATCTTTAAATATTATTGGTTGCAAACTCCTTATTATCATTACACAAGAAAATTCCAAGTGAACAGAGATTGCAAAAGTTCAAAAGCAGATGAATAAGCACATCAGTGAGGACACTCACAGTGAGACACACACACACAAGTCACTGCCATTGTTCCATCTCTATTCTCTCTAGCAGGCTGACTGTCAAAGGAAGCACTGGAATTATTGTTGGGTTGCCTTCAGCCTTGAAAAGTCACTTTGCCTATGAACACTACAAGTAAAGCAGTATTGTTTGTTAAAGAGTACAGGTACAAGTACAGGAATATACCATAGCTAAAGACTTGTGCAGAAAAAGCACATAACCAATAGCTAATCCTTAGAGGGATATAAAAGTGTGATTCCTTTAGTCTGGATAATCCTGACAAGTAAGTTTCCACATAGTTTTCCAGAGTTTGGCTGTAGTATAGCAGTGATCAATTATCTACGACAATAGTTGACTTGATAACTAACAGATCACTTGGCGGTGGCCCTCCTTCTTCTGAGTGCTTTCTTCCTTACCTACCCATGTTCTTTGCATCTGTAAGAAGTCTATTTGACTCAGAGATCTTTGGCTCAGAGTTTGATTTGAAGGATACTTCAACTAAGATAGAATCACTTAAGATTTCCAGAATGTCTCTTATAATAGAGAATAGATATGTAAATAGTTACAAGAGTAAAGTCACAGAGGAACTTCAGGGAAAACAATTCCATTTGCTAAAATTAGACATGGTGTCAAATTACAATGTGTCATTTGAAGTAAGTGGAGAATAGTCCTGATTAGATAACATAGTACCAGCAGCTAAACTATTTCTGCCTTTGATTCTCATGAAAGTTTTATAAGTGTTTTTAAACATTTTATAGGGTGCTTTCTTATGTTCTAATTTTTATAAATGAAGAAATGGGCATTTGGAGAAATAATTCAATCTGTATAAAGTTGTTCTGCCTGCAAATGGCAGGTTTAAGATTTAAACCTAGTAAATACCTCCTGATAGTCAGAGTTCTTTATGGCATTAAAAGAAAATAGCCTTTCAAGGCAGAGCGAGGTAAGCTTGAATTTTCTCATGTATTAGCTGAACAGAAATTAACAGCTAAGTCTATTATCTCAACTGAAATGGAGATAATTAGTCTGAAGGTCTTGGTATAAGGTTTTACTGAAATGTAACATGTAATATATTTTGTCCAATGCTTGTCATTAAGTATGAATTAAAAAATAAGCAACCCTTTTGTGACAATAACAACAATCATTGAGGGCATGTGAAAACTTCATGTCTTACATCTAAAAATCAGTCTTCTCAGCCTCTGATGGGGTAGTTTAGTTCTGGAGTATAATTTTAAATGATGGAAAATGAGGTTGCCATACAAACTTAGAAACGAGTATTTAGACATTTATGTCAGTTTCAAGTAGTTGACTATGTTCTGCAGAAACAAACCATCAAGGATTTTAAGCAGGGATGAAGAAGGCATGTTAGTCATGCATTTTGGGATTAAGTATACTGGGGGTGACATAAGATGGCAACCTAGAATCACTAAGAATGAAAGATTAGAGGCCTGCAGACTTTTCTGGAAGGCTTTGGGTTCTAATGTAGAATTTTACCCATTCTTATTGTTTTCTAACACTTGTAATTATACACAAAAATGATTAAATGTGAGTGAAATCAGAGGTGGGTGTGTGAGAGAGATAGAGAGATTAGAAGAGAAAGTGGGAGGTAAAGAGGGAGAAAGACAGAAAGAGAGAGAAAAGGGAAGGAAGGAGGGAGAAAGGAAGAAAGAGAAAGAAAAAGAGGGAAAGAGAGAGAGAAAGTGAGAGAGAGGGAGGGAGGGAGGGAGAAAGGGAGGCAGGCAGGAAGGAAGGAAGGAAGGAAGGAAAGAAGGAAGGAAGGGAGGGAGGGAGGGAAATCAGGAGGGAGGGAGGGAGGGAGGGGTAAAAGAGAGGAAGAAAGAAGGAAAGAGAAAGGAAGGAAGGAAGCAAAACAGGAAATAGTTGGGCTGAACTATCATGAAAAGGAATAAATAATCACCAAAAACATTGAAAGCATTCCAGGAATTCTAGTCAAGTCAAATTATTTCCTCTGAGGGAATCCGTGTCTATGATAGCCAGTCTCCAAGATGCAATCTGATGATCAACATCTCCTGGAACTCATAATCTTAGGTAGCTAGCCCCTTTCCCACATCAAATCAGTACTATAGATATGTGACTAACAAAATACCAATGGAAAAGGTAGTCTGTAAACCGTTTTCATCTTGATTCCCTAAATCACTCAAACATGTGTACAACCAAGCAGCTCCATGCAAAAGTCATAATAGAGAGAAACAGGTTTCAAGTAGACAGTCCAAGCCAGCTTGTCCTTCCTTCAGATGACTAGTCCAGGTTGACTTCAGACTGCACTGCATGAAAGACTGAGAAAGGCCGGGCGCTGGTGGCTCACGCCTGTAATCCTAGCTACTCAGGAGGCTGAGATCTGAGAATCGCGGTTCAAAGCCAGCCTGGGCAGGAAAGACCGTGAGACTCCTATCTCCAATAAATCACCAAAAAACCGGAAGTGGCGCTGTAGCTCAAGTGATAGAGCGCTCGCCTTGAGCTGAAGAGCTGAGGGACAGCGCCCAGGCCCAGAGTTCAAGACCCACGACCGACAAAAAAAAAAAAAAAAAAAAGAAAAGACTGAGAAAGGACAGACGAACCTAGCCCTTTGGACTTCTTGATCCACAGAAACTATGAGAGTGTATAAGGTAATGATTGCTGTTTTAAGCTATAAAGTTTGGGCATCAATTATATGCAGCAAAAACTAAAGTACTAATATTTTTCGAGTCTATCCTATATGCCAGAAATTCTATAGGTAATTTTATACTGTCCTAGAAATTCTAAGATTTTTCAATACTAGGTATTGAAATGTTGTTCATTTCTATGCCTACTCTTTTGATGCAGAGAAAGAGAGGGGGGGGAAGAGAGAGAGAGAAAGAAAGAAAGAAAGAAAGAAAGAAAGAAAGAAAGAAAGAAAGAAAGAAAGAAAGAAAGAAAGAAAGAAAGAAAGAAAGAAAGAAAGAAAGAAGGAAAGAAAGAAGGAAGGAAGGAAAGAAAGAAAGAAAGAGAGATATGAACACTTAACAGAATTTTGAAACGTTAAGGAGAGTCCATTATAAGTGACAACGGCCTTTAAGCTATTTTATTCTAGTCTAGGGTTTCTTTAAACTTTGGTTAAAGAAACAGCTTGGGTAGACTCCGGGATGCAGAAATAGATGGATAAAATGCCATAGCAAAGATGCCACAAAATACTATCCTCTCTTAGAGCGTGAGCTAGGATGAAAAGAATGGGATAAGTCTAGGAGAAGAGGAAAAAATTTGAGCAAAAAGAAAGAAAGAAAGAAAAGGACAAATGAGAATTAATGAGAAATGTGAAGCAAAATGGATTTTCTCTGAAAGGCACCTGAGACTTAGTGCCAACCAGTAATTCACTACTGATAGTAATCAAATGTCCAGCTCCATTTTGTAAAGCTTTGGAATACTCAGGAGTCACTGCTGTGGTGGGTACATTAAGCAAGAAAGAAAGCAAGATACCAATGAATCAGTTAATACCTTGACAAGAACTAAAGTTTATATGTCTGTTCCAAAGGAAGTTTAGCACATTTAGGAGTTGAGCTTTTCTTCAAATTTTAGGTAAAATTATCTTCCCAGCCTTTTTTTACCAAAAATTCTCATTCATGTTACTTATAAACCTCCAGGGGTTCATAAATATTCACATATACAAATTGAGTGCTGATAGAGTGATAGAATTTCATGCATGAGTGAACACCTTAGAATTTATTTTCATAATCTTCAATTTGTAAAGCCCAGAGCAGTTTGTTTTCTCATTTGCAGAGTGTGACTTTGGAACTGTGATTGATTAATTCCTTATATGAGAATCTTTGTTTAGAACCAGTAACAAAAGTATTCGTAGCATTAAAATGGAAATTATAGGATTGAAAAATAAAACTTTCTTGTATAGAGAATTATACTGTGACCTATGATTGTGTCTCTGAATAACACCTTTGTTTAAAAGGGGTGGGGGAGATTGTCTGTCTTTAGTCAGTAGGCATGTAAGATAAAGCTATCATCTGACAATGTGTTTATGAGAGAACACCAAGGTGATATATTTTGTCTTTTTTGAAGACTGGTCATTATTCATTTTTCAAAGAGCTATCTTTATGCCAACAGAATAAAAATGATAATTTGTGTCCTGATTTCCAAACAATTTATTTGAAAGGTGTTTATTTTGGGATACCTTTTGGAAAAAAATGATTGTGAACCTTGGAATTAACATAATGAATGTACTTTATCTTCATTTTCCTTTTAATTAATGCCCACAGTTTTAAATTTCATTGTTAACTAACCTAAAAAAAGTTTTCAGTACACAAATCCCTGGCTCTGATGAAACATTCAGTCAGGGCAGTTATGGAAGATATAATACCAGTGGAAGCAAAATTTTCCCAATGGGGAATTATTGGTGAAACTGCACATATAGAGTGAGAAAAATATAAAACTATGAAGTGTAAAATTCTCACCACAATGAAAAGCTGGTTACAGAACTAATAGGAACTTTAATTTCTAATCATTCTAACCTGCTGTATTTGGTAAGGTGATGTAGTTAATAAAAGAAATTCCCATATCTGGGAAAGTGGCTTAGTGATAGCATTCTTGCCTTGCATGCATGAAGCCCTGGGTTTGATTTCTCAGTATCACATAAACAGAAAAATTCAGAAGTGGCACTGTGGCTCAAGTGATAGAGCACTAGCCTTGAGCAGAAGGAGCTCAGAGACAGTGCCCAGACCCTGAGTTCCAGCCCCAGGTCTGGCAAAAAATAAACACTAAAATAAAATAAAATAAATTCCCATATCTCAGAGGGTCCATTTGAGAGAAATTTTCCTTCACTGAGGTCAAAGACTGATTGAAAAATAACTTCCTACAAAATGATTCAAAGATTCATATTCTTTCATCCTGTGGCTTTAACAACTTCATTAAGTTGTTTTCAAGAACATTACTTTCATTTTTGTCAAACCTGAAGGGAAAAGGACAGAGACAACTACACAAGGTACCTGTTATGGACTGGCCCTAAAGGAGTATGCATTTTCTTTGCTCTCATTCTATTGAGTGGAGTCACTTTGCAGTAACTTTAAGATACTGTCAGCAATAAATTCAGTCTAGCTGGATACCTAGAAAGAACAGAAAAATTCGATGTCAACAGCTAGAATTTTCTACCATTATAGCCAAATGCTTTGTACGTTTTATTGTCATTGTGATATCTAAAAGAAAATGAAAAATTTCAATATTTAGGAAGAATAAACTAAAATATAACTTTTCATTTCCTTTTTTTTCAGTACTGCATTTTGAGCTCATGGTTTTGCCCTGCAAGTGTTGTACCAATTAAGCCATTCCCCAAGTTGTTTTTGTTTCAGTTATTTTTCTAAAGAGATCTTCTGGTCTATGCCTGGACTATTCTAGACCCTCTTGTTTACCTTTCCCACTTAAACTTGGCATAGGTCATTACACCCAGTTTTTATTGGTTGAGATGGAGTCTCCAACTTTTTACCCAGGCTGACCTTGAACCACAACCCTTTCAATATTTACCTCCTCAGTAGATTGGATTACAGGCATGAGACACCAGGCTTCTCCTCCATCATTAATTTTTCTAAGATCTCAAATTTGTCATTTTACAGTTCAGGGAAACAAAATAAACATGTTGCTTAGCCTTTGTGCTATATGAGCAATTCAAAATATATATTTATTTTTGTTTAATTTTGGTTTTGACATATGAACCTGAAATCTTTACCTTTAAACAGTTCACATATTCTATTTTGTCATTATTGACCTAAGTAGAAATCTAAAAGGGTTTATGTTGCCAAATTATCACACCATGTGGCCTAGAGCTCTCCTCACATTTTCTTGTCCCTGTCCTAAAAATTATTCTTGTAGTTTCTCTTCCTCTCAAATATCTCAAAATAAATCTCTGTGCTATAATTAAAAGAAGCAGTATACTCTGGTAATGGGAATAATGGGCGTGTTCTTGATTCAATTTGTTTCTCAGCTGAAGTTTACCATAAGAGCTCTTTTTGGTACAGGGATTCTCAAGGGAAATCAAGAGAATGTAAGAAACTTGCTGAGAATTTCCAGGACAAGTGCAAGGTGGAGGCTATGACATGTCTATGACACCTGCAATTTCCAGAGCAGCTTTTGTCCCCTAAACTAGGAACATCTGTCGATAACACCCCTGCCCTTTTCATCTAATTTCAACTCAGTCATCAAATATATTAAACTTGAAATGCTCTATTTCATGAAGGTGTTAGTATTGCTGTAATTTGTTGAGAAATGAAAGAATATTCATTATATATTATGTTAAACGGTTCTTTGTCTACTGAGTGACTTGAATAATAGAAGGTTGTCTTTGAATTCACCTTGGTTATAAGATTTTTTTTTCCTTAAGATTGCTGCTGGGCATTTTATCCCAGTAAACATATAGCAATTTGCTTTACATTAGGAAATTTTTGTATTTCTTTAAATACCCCACCTTTTATTGGCAATAAAGGAATTTTCAAAAAAGGAGCAAGGTAGAAATATCATATTAATCAGTTTTCTAATTTTCCAAGTTCAATTCTTATTCTTACCTATAAAAGATAGTTGATGTTTACCTATTGATATTGATATTGCATACACAAGGTAATGAATACATTTCTTTTTTTTTTTTTTTGGGTCCAGTTGTGGGCCTGAACTCTGGGCCTGGGCACTGTCCCTCAGCTCTTCAGCTCAAGGCTAGCACTCTACCATTTGAGCCACAGCGCCACTTCCGTCTTTTTTTCTTTTTGCTTATGTGGTGCTGAGGAATCGAACCCAGGGCCTCATGCATGCAAGGCAAGCGCTCTACCACTGAGCCACCTTCCCAGCCCATGAATACATTTCTTATCAAGCATTGTTGCCTCCTCCTTTGTTTCCCCTTACCGTCCCTGCCCTCCCATCCCCCACAACTTGTAAAGTTCATTTTTTGATATAACCTCTTGTACATCTTATTGAGTGTTCATTTTAAAGAGTAATCAATAAATGTTTATTAACAAATATTTATTTTTGTGCTGCTATATGCTAGCTTTGGTCTTAAGATCTAGATGACAATCAAAAGAAGCCATAAACTCTACTTTAAGAAGCTTACATTCTAAGATGGAGAAAGACAGTAAGATGTGAAAATATAGAGAAGGAGATAATTGTGGAGAGTTAAGACTTTGAACTATGGATGGGGACTGGTGGCTAATGCCTGTAATCCTAGCTATTCAAAAGGCTGAGATCTGAGGAACATGGTTTGAAGCCAACACAGGCACGAAAATCCATGGAACTCTTATCTCTAATTGAACACCCAAAAACTGGAAGTGCCACTGTAGCTCAAGTGGTAGCAAGCTAGTTTTGAGTACAAAAGCTCCCATGCCCTGAGTTCTAATCCCAGTACCCACAAAAAATAAACTACTGTAAATTCACAACTGGTTGAAGACCCAGGAAAACTACGATTGCAAAGACTGAACGTTTTGTTTGTTGGTGGAATGTCACAAAGTTGACTATGACCAAAACAAGGTGAGGGAATGGGAAGCTGAAACAATAAGGTTAGAGAAGTCAATAGAGAACACAGAAAGATAACAAAAAAGGCCTAGTTATAAGCATTATGCTCACGTTTGGTCCTGAACTCAGCCCAGACCTGAGCTGCTTCCAGGCCTAGAGTTCTCGCCGTACACCTGGCCTCTCCCTCTCTCTGCCAGGCCCACCTGAGCTCCCACCTACCTCACTTCCTGCCCCAGACCCTCCAGCTACCTGCTTATGGACAGGTGCTATGTGCTCCCTCTTGAGGGAAATATGACTTTTCTAATAAACTTTGTAATAACCTTTCTCCTGTGCCTGCTTGCCTCCATGTGGTCCCCTGGGACGTATGTGAAGCTCTTTCATTGATGGCCTTTCAATAGTGAAAGGTGCTGTGGCACCTTAAAAGTCAAGAAGAACAAAGTGAGGGGTGGTGTTAAAAGCTGCTGAGATTCAAGGTATATTTGAAGGTAGAAGTTAAAGGGCAGAGGTTAAAATGTGGAATCTAGGGCAACTCCAAAGCACCCAGAGTACTATGGTATCATTTGTTGTATTAGAGATGATTTGATGATATTTATTCATTCAAACATTTATTAAGTGATTATTTTGTGTCAGACACTATATCCAACCTGTAGTCAGAGATAACCCTCCAAAGAATTCTAATCTAAGCAAGGAATTCTGAGGGCTGGCATTAGGCAGAGGTAGAATGATGTAGAGGAAATGACAAATTTAAGAAGTATGTGGGAGTCGGAGTTGGCAGGGTGTGGTGCCTCATGTTGAGAGTAAGAAGGACTCTAGGAGCACTTTAAAATTTCTGATGCAAGTGATAGATGGAATTGCTATTAATAAAGACATGGAATGTGTAACAGTAAATTAGTTTGTGGAGAGATGTTAATATAGACCTCTAGATGTCAGTGATGTCAGTGCCATCGATTTACCAACTTTAAAGTTTCCTCATAAACATCTCTCTTAATGGCACATGCAAATCTCAAAGACAGTGACTAGAGACATTATTTCATTTGGAGTTAATAAATGGTGACTTTCGAATTCTTAAAAAGAAAGAAAGAAATCGGTTTGTGGAGAAAGTTATCATAACATCAGCAATGGCAGATCCTGAGTGAGTACTTACTGCTTCCGGTGTAATAGGCACTCCTTTTACTACTTAACATAAACAACCTCATTTCATAATTAAGACATTTGTATTGATGGCACTGTTATTGTCCCTGTTCTTGCATAAGCATTGCCTGGAACTTGGAGAAGTAACTTACTCAATGTCAACATATTCAGGGATTAGGAGTGCTAGGTCTTGAATGTTTTCCTTATGCCAATGTTTGTAGCAGTTGGGTTTCAGAAGATTTGTGAACTTGGACTCTGAAGTTGAGATACAAGCTGGAGACAAATATTTGGAAATCATCAGCATAAAAATGATGCTCTGACTGCATGCCATCAATGGATGCCTTCTTCCTATCTCACTGTTGTGCCTCTCCTATTGTATGACCCAGGATCATTTTCCATGTAAGCTATTTGCATTTGAATCCATGTCCCAAAGTCTGCTTCTAAGGAGCTAGACCTCAGAGAGAAACTGATGAAAAGGTAATAGAGGACGAGGAATAAAGGACACTAAAAGTTTTCTTAGGACTTAGTTAAGAAAGTAGGGAAATAAACAGGAAAATAATATCACAAGAGAATTCAGGACTACTTTTTTTTATTTATTTTATTTGAGAACATGCTGTACAGAGGGGGTACAATTACATGGGCAGGATAATGCATACATTTCTTACCAAGCATTGCAGCCTCCTCCTTTGTTTACCCTTCACCTCCCTTCCCAGCCCCCCCTCCCCCCACCCAATCATACCCCCCTCCCCCCCCACACACCGACATTGTAAAGCTGGTTTTGACATGACATTTTGTACTTCTCATTGTTGCAACAGGTCCACCTGAATCCTTAAACGACTTGTTTGTCCCCATCTCCTCCACATGTTATACTGACATCAAATATAGTGAAAGCGGGGGTTACACTGTGGGGGAGGGACGTACAAAGTAACAAAGAAATAATCTTATAAATGCGTTAGAAACACATGCATGAAAGAAACGAAAACATTAAAATACATATTTAAGGGTTCATTTTCCTAACATCACATTATCTGACCTTTTCCGCTTGACTCATACCTGTACTAGATATTGCAAATAAGGGAAACCATGGGACCTATGTTTCTTTGGGCCTGGCTTACTTCACTTAATATAATTTTTTCCAAACCTTTCCATTTCCTAACAAATGGGGAAATGTCATTCTTTCTGATGGAGGCATAGAATTCCATTGTGTATATATACCACATTTTCTTGATCCATTCATCTACTGAGGGGCATCTGGATTGGTTCCATATCTTAGCTATGGTAAATAATGCTGCAATAACAATAGTTGTGCTGGTAGCTTTAGTGTGGTCTTGTTTGTAAACATTTGGGTAAATGCCCAAAAGTGCGATTGCTGGATCATAGGGGAGATCTATGTGAAGACTTTTGAGGAACCTCCATACTGCTTTCCAAAGTGGTTGAACAAGTTTACATTCCCACCAACAATGAAGTAAGGTTCCTTTCTGTCCACATCCCCTCCAGCATCTGTTGTTGTTAGAGTTCTTGATTTTTGCTGTTCTAACTGGAGTGAGGTGATATCTCAATGTTGTTTTGATTTGCATTTCTTTTATGGCTAGGGATGTTGAACATTTCTTCATGTGTCTATTGGCCATCCTTCTTTCTTCTTCAGAGAAGCTTCTCTTTAAGTCTTTCACCCACTTATTTTTTGGGCAGTTGTTTCTTTGAGGATTTGTTGTTGGGAAGTGACGCTGTAGCTCAAGTGGTAGAGCGCTCGCCTTGAGCTGAAGAGCTGAAGGACAGCGCCCAGGCCCAGAGTTCAAGCCCCACAACCAACAACAACAACAAAAAAAGTGAAAAGGACTACTTTTTAAGAAGGGAAAGAATTAGCAGGAAGGGAAACACTGAAGAAGTCCTGGAAAAGAATTTTCTCAAGAGGTTAGCAAACCAAAGGCAGCAGTAGACAACAAAAATAGAACTAACATAGAGGGGGAAAATCCAAGAGTCTAGGGAAGGAAAATAGTGGCCAGAAAGGCATGAACACGTCAGACAGTCTTAATTCATCTAAGGTTTTGCTGACTTGATCAAAGATCACTTGAATAAGATTAGACCTCCTATCTCTGATTTACCTTTTCAAATTCTCTACACTTAATTTGATATACCACTGCTTTAATCTTGAGACTTCACCAATAACCTTTCTGTCTTCCTTTTCATTAAAATTAAGGAAATTATGAAGTTACTCACTTGAAGAATCTTTACAACTAGAAATATACTTTATACAAAGAAACTGAGTCCCTGATCCTCAGCACCACATAAGCAAAAAGAAAAAAGCCGGAAATGTCTCTGTGGCTCAAGTGGTAGAGCACTAGCCTTGAAAATAGGAGCTGAGGGACAGTGCCAAGGCTCAGAGTTCAAGCCCCTCGACTGGACCCCCCCCCAAAAAAAAAGAACCTGATTCCCTGAGGAGATCTCACTTTTCATGTTTGTGAAATCGTAGTAGGAAACCGAGACGGTCTTTTCTACATTTAGGAACAAGCAAAAGCAAAGAGATTATCTGTAAAAAGAAAGTGTGTGGGTTGATATCAGAAACCCATTTTGAACTCATAACCATTGTGACATCATAATCACTTTGTGACATCACATTGTCATTGTGATATTACTAAACTATTGTCGCATCAAAAACCTGTCCTGTACTCATAAATTTTGCAACATGCATCTGTTTTGGCATCTTAGGCCCTTTATGAGCTAATATTCTGGTATTAGCCTCATAATATTTCAAATATGACATGTGATATTAAAAATCCGCTGTGACATCTTGAACATTATGACATCACAGTGCCAGATATCATGACCATTGTGTTATATTATGAAAATACAAACCAGTTAGGACTTGAGAACATTTGAGACAACACATGCCTTTGGAGACACCACGGTACCTTTGTGAACACATATACTCATTGTGAATTAAAGAAAATTGAGTCCCATCATGCCATTGTGACAGTACCAACCCTTTGTGACATTACAAACCTATTATGACCAGTATGGCCTCACCAATTAATTGTGACATCAAAATCATTATCATGACATGATATTTTGACATCACACTGCCATTGTGATATCACTGTTCAATTGTGTTTTTACATAGTTTGACCTCATAATAAATATACAATGGAATTCTATACCTCCATCAGAAAGAATGACTCGGCCCCATTTGTTATGAAATGGAAAGGCTTGGAATAATTTATATTAAGGGAACTAAGACAGGCCTAAATAACCAGAGATCCCATGGTTTCCCTTATTTGCAATTACTAGTATTTGTCTAGAACAAGCAGAAAAGGTAAAAAAAACTATGTACATATGACCATGTAAGATGAAACTAGCGAAGTGAACCCCAAGATAAGGACACAAGTGGTTTTATCTTCCTTGCTATTGTTTTTAATGTATTTATAATGTGCTGATAGTTTCTTATGAATATTTTACCCCATGGAATATCTGCTGTTTTCAATGTTTCTGGTGCCCTGCATCTTGTGTATACATTTTTCTAATTTAGGGAGGGAAAGGGAAATAACATAATGCATAAATAAGGATACAAGTTGACCCATTGTAGCAATGATATGTACAAGACACTATGTAGAAAAGGAACTTAGGGGAGATGAAAGAGTGGAGGAGGTGGGGAGGGAAGGGATGGTAGGATAACAACAAAGGAGGGGGTAACAATGTTCAATAAGAAATGTATTCATTACCTTACTCATGTAATTATAATCCCTCTATAGAGTATCTTTACAATAAAAATATATACAATAAAAGAAAACACAAAACAATAATTTATATAATTTCTTACTCTATTAAAATGATATAAAAATCCCACAACGTGATCTCTCAGGGAAAGGGGTAGGGGCTGATCATTGCTGCCTTTACTACATGGGATTAGTAAAAGGTCACCTGAGACAATAGCCAGCACTTCTCACTTCCTCTTACCTGGTAAGATGGGGACTTGCCTGTCCCCTTATTGGCAGTAAACCTTTCCTTTGTTCTTCCAAAAAAAATGAGATTCCACCTAACCCCTGTTAGAATGGCTACAATCAAGAAATCTGGTGGCTGGGAAGGTGGCTCAGTGGTAGAGTGTTTGCCTTGCATGCATGAGGCCCTGAGTTCAATTCCTCAGCACCACATAAGCAGAAAAAGTTGGAAGTGGTTCTGTGGTTCAAACGGTAGAGCGCTAGCCTTCAGCTGAAGACCTGAGGGACAGCACCCAGTCCAATGGTTCAGGCCACATGACCAACAAAATAAAAAAAAATCTAATAATAATGATGCTGTTGGGAATGTGTCCAAAAGGGAACTTTACTGCATTGTTGCTGGGAGTGGAAACTTCATATTGGAAAGCAGTATGAAGATCCCTCCACAGATCCACATAGAGCTCCCCTTTGACCCAGCATCCCACTTTTGAGCATTTACCCAAAGAATCAGAAACAAGGCCATAAGAAATCTACCAACACAACTATGTTTTATTGCAGCATTATTCACCATAATTAATATATACAACCAACCCAGCTGCCCCTCTGTAGATGAATTGTTAAATAAAATGTCACAAAACTACAATTATATCTGTATTTTGACATCACATTGTCATTGTGACATCCTAGAAACATTGTGAATGCCTATTCTGTGATTCCATTCTGTCTCAAATGTGGCATGTTGGTTGATGTCAGAAACCCATTGTGACTCCATTAGCTTTGTGACATCACAATCCCCTTGTCATATCACATTGTTATTGTGATTTCAATAACCCACTCTCACATAACAAATCTGTCCTATCCTCATAATTTTTGTGTCATGCATTCATTGTGTTATCAGGAATTTTGTGTACTCATAATCTGTGTTTGAAATCATGATACTTCAAGTATGAAATGTGATATCAGAAATCAACAGTGACCTCAGACCACGGAGACATCACACTGCCAGAGGTCCTGAACTTTGTATCACATTGTGACATCACAAAACTTTTATGACGTCACATTTGTCATAACATATGCCTTTGGAGACATCACAGTCCCTTTGCGAACTCATATACTCATTGTGAGTTAAAGACAATTGAGATCCAGAATTTAATTGTGACAATGCCAGAAAATTGTGATATACACCTATTTTAACCTCATCAATATTATGGCACCACCAACTAAATGTGACATCAAAACATTATTATGTCTTGATATAGTGACATCACATTGTATTGTAATACTACTGTCCTATCATTTTTCAAAAACGTATAATAGGACCTCATAACATTTTAGTAAATTCATGACCCTTGGGACCTGAAGCGCATACAGTGTATACTCATTGTGAACTAGCAGCAATTGAATTTTGACCTGTGAGTGTGATATTACAATCATTGTGACATCACAAACCAAAGGTAACCTCATCACTATTGTGACATAACAAACCAATTGGGACATGACATTGCCATTGTGACATCAAGATCACATTGTGAAATGACAAATCTATTATGACTTGTTAGAATCTTTAAAAAAATAAACACATGATCTTTGTGATATCCCACTTCCTTTGTGTACCCGTATCCTCATTGTGAACTAACAGTTGAGATGTGCACATGAAAATGTAACATCACACACCCCTTGGGACATCAGGTCGATTGTCATACCATTGTCTTTATGACACAAACTCATTGTGACATCACCAATCTACAATGACGATCATAGCCATTTGACATCACTTTGTCATGGTGATGTCCTAGACACATTGTGAATTCCTATTCTGTGACTTCAATCTATTTCAAAAGTGGCATGAATTTTGACATCCTAAACCCATTGTCACTTCATATCCAGTGTGACATCACATTGCCATTGTGATATCACTAACCCACTGTGACATCACAAATCTATCCTGTCCTCATATACTTTTGACCTGCTGCCATTGTTATATCTTAAACCTTTGTGATCTCATAATCTGTTTTTTGACCTCATTATATATCAAGTATGACATGATATCAGAAACTGTGACTTCATGACTGTTGTAACATCACACTGCTAGGTGTCCTGAGTATAGTGTCAAATTGTGACATCCCACACCTGTAAGGACTTCATCACTTTTATGATAACACATGCCATTGGAGACTTCAAAGTCTCTTTTTGAACTCATATACTCATTGTGAATTAATGTAAATGAGGTCAGCCATTCCATTGTTATATTACCAACTGATTGTGATTTCACAAACATATTGTTACACCACCAGTATGGCATAACCAATTGTGATATCAAAACATTATTATGGCATGATATTGTGACATCATATTGCCATTGTGATATCGCTGTCCCATTGGGTTTTCACAAATCAGTTGTGACTTCACAATAATTTAGAAAATGTGTAGCCTTTGGGATTTCAAGCTTTAGCTGTGTACTCCTATCCTCATTGTGAACTACTAGCATTTGAATTTGGGTGTGATTTGGATATTACAAACTCATTGTGACATCAATAATCCATTGTGACTTCATAACCACTGTGAAATCACAAACCCATTGTGATATCACGTTGCCATTGTTATATCACTAAAGTATTGTGACATCACAAACCTGTTAGGCCTGAAGAACATTTGTGACAACACATGCCTTTGGAGGTATAACAGTCCCCTTGTGATTTCATATACTCATTAAAAAAATGAAAATTGAGATCGGGCATTCTATAGTGACATCACCAACCCATTGTGACATCTCAAAACCATTGTGTCCTCATCACCAGTATGGCATCACCACCCAATTGTGACATCAGTACATTGTTAAGACATGATATTTTTACATCACATTGCCATTGTGATATCATTGTCCCATTGAGTTTTCACAATCTGATTAAGACTTCATAACATTTTAGAAAATTCATGACCTTTGGGATTTCAAGTTCCTCGTTAACTCGTATCCTCATAGTGAAATAGTAGCAATTGATATTGGACATATTCTGATATTAAAAACTCTTTTTGATGTCACAAACCCTAGTTACCTCATTACCTCTGTGACATCACATTGCTATTGTGACATCATGATTACATTGTGACAACCCAAACTTATTTTGACCTCTTAACACCTTTGAAAAAACACATGGCATTTGTAACATCACAATTGCTTTGTGTACCCATATCATCATGAACTCAGGACAATTGAGAACAGACATGCCATTGTAACATCACAAACCCTCCATCACATTATCACCAGTATGATATGACACTGTCATTATGACACCATCAGCTCATTGTGATATCACCAAACTACAATTACATTGTAGCATTATGACATCAGATTGACATTGTGATGCCATAGATACATTGGCAGTGCCTATTCTGTGATTTCATTCTAATTCAAATGCAGCATGTGTGTTGATAGCAGAAACCTATTGTGAACTCATAACCCTTGTCACAACACAATCCCCTTATGACATCACATTGCCATGGTGATATCACTAACCCACTTTGAGATCACCAACCTGTCCTGCCTCTGTAATTTTTTGGCATGCAGCCATTGTTATATCGGTGGCTCTTTGTGAGCTCATAATCTTTTTTTATTTCAAAATATTTCAGGTGTGATGTGATATTACAAATCCACTGTGACATCATGACTACTGTGATATGATACTGCCAGACATGACTATTGTGCACATTGTGAAATCTAATATCGCTTAGGAATTCAGAACATTTGTGACACATGCTGTTGTAGATATCATAGTCCTTTTGTGATCTCATATATTCATTGTGAGTTAATGACAATTGTGATTTGGCATGCCATTTTGACATTACCAACCCATTGTGACATCACAAAGCTATTATTACCTCATTACTATTATTGAATCACCAAATAACTGTGACAAAAACATTATTATGATATGATAGTGTGACATCACATTGCCATTGTGATATAGTTGTCCCATTGTGTTTTAAAAAACCTCGTATGAACTCATAACATTTTACAAAACTCAATGGATTTGGAGCTTCAAGCTCCTTTGTGAACTCGTATTCTCATTTTGTACTAGAAGCAATTGAAATTGCAATTTTATTGTGATACTAGAAACTAGTTGTGACATCACAATTCCATTCTGAATTCATCAACACTGTGACAGTCCAAAACTATTATGACATCTGAGCACCTTTAAAAAAAATGGCCTTTGTGTCATCACAGTTCCTTTCAATACACATATCCTCGTTGTGAACTCATGAAAATTGAGATCAGAGATGCAATTGTAACACCACATACCCTTTGAGAAATCATCACCAGTGGTTCATCCCCTCATTGTGGTTTCAGAAAATATAATGACATCATAGCACTAAGACCTCACATTGTCATTGTGACATCATAGTTATGTCATGATCATTGATGTCACAATTAGTTGGTGATGCCATACTGGTCATGAGGTCACAATAGGTTTGTGATGTCACAATGGTTTGGTGAGTCATAATGGCATTCTAGATCCCAAATTGTTTTGTGATGTCACAGTGGTGATGAGGTCACAATGGGTTTCTGATGTCACAATGAGTTTGTAATATCACAATATGTCCAAATTTACCAATGGAATAGAATTGAAAACCCAGAAATGAACCTACAGACCTATAGCCATCTAATCTTCCATAAGGAAGCTAAAACAAGAGAATGGAAGAAAGACAGCCTCTTCAGTAAATGGTGCTGGCAAAATTGGTTAACTACATGTAGAAAACTAAAGCTAGATCCTTATATATCACCCTGCACCAGAATCAACTCCAAATGGATCAAAGACCTTGAACTCAAAGCAGACACTCTGAAAACATTACAGGATGGAATAGGAGAAACCCTAGGTCTCCTTGGCTCAGGCCGAAATTTTCTGAATAGAGACCGGAAACACAACAAATCAAAGAAAGGTTGGACAAATGGGATTGCATAAGGTTGCAGAGCTTCTGCAGGGCAAATGACATAGCTAGCAAGATCAATAGAAAGGCCACCGATTGGGAGAAGATTTTTACTAGCCATACAACGGACAAGGGTCTCATATCTAAAATATACTTGGAACTCAAAAAATTAAACCACCCAACAACAAATCCTCAAAGAAACAACTGCCCAATAAATAAGTGGGCGAAAGACTTAAAGAGAAGCTTCTCTGAAGAAGAAAGAAGGATGGCCAATAGACACATGAAGAAATGTTCAACATCCCTAGCCATAAAAGAAATGCAAATCAAAACAACATTGAGATATCACCTCACTCCAGTTAGAACAGCAAAAATCAAGAACTCTAACAACAACAGATGCTGGAGGGGATGTGGACAGAAAGGAACCTTACTTCATTGTTGGTGGGAATGTAAACTTGTTCAACCACTTTGGAAAGCAGTCTTCACATAGATCTCCCCTATGATCCAGCAATCGCACTTTTGGGCATTTACCCAAATGTTTACAAACAAGACCACACTAAAGCTACCAGCACAACTATGGTTATTGCAGCATTATTTACCATAGCTAAGATATGGAACCAACCCAGATGCCCCTCAGTAGATGAATGGATCAAGAAAATGTGGTATATATACACAATGGAATTCTATGCCTCCATCAGAAAGAATGACATTTCCCCATTTGTTAGGAAATGGAAAGGTTTGGAAAAAATTATGTTAAGTGAAGTAAGCCAGGCCCAAAGAAGCATAGGTCCCATGGTTTCCCTTATTTGCAATATCTAGTACAGGTATGAGTCAAGCGGAAAAGGTCAGATAATGTGATGTTAGGAAAATGAACCCTTAAATATGTATTTTAATGTTTTCGTTTCTTTCATGCATGTGTTTCTAACGCATTTATAAGATTATTTCTTTGTTGCTTTGTATGTCCCTCCCCCACAGTGTAACCCCCACTTTCACTATATTTGATGTCAGTATAACATGTGGAGGAGATGGGGACAAACAAGTCGTTTAAGGATTCAGGTGGACCTGTTGCAACAATGAGAAGTACAAAATGTCATGTCAAAACCAGCTTTACAATGTCGGTGTGTGGGGGGGGAGGGAGGTATGATTGGTTGGGGGGGAAGGGGGAGGGGGGAGGCTGGGAAGGGAGGTGAAGGGTAAACAAAGGAGGAGGCTGCAATGCTTGGTAAGAAATGTATGCATTATCCTGCCCATGTAATTGTAAGCCCTCTGTACAATATGTTCTCAAATAAAATAAAATAAAATAAAATTAAATTAAATTAAAAAAATATGTCCAAATTTAATTGATAGTAGTTTACAGTAAAAATAGACATTCACAGAAGGAGCTTGAAGTCCCAAACAGCAAGAATTTTCTAAAATGTTATGAGCTCATACTAGATTTTTGAAAACACAATGGGACAGTGATATCATGATGGCATAGTGATGTCACAATATCATTTCAAAATAATGTTTGATGTCACAATTATTTCAGAATGCCATACTAGTGTTAATGTCACAATACTTTGTGTTGTCTCAGTGGGTTGGTGATGTCAAAATGGAATGCTGGAACTCAATTCTCATTTGTTCAATATGAGTATATGAGTTCACACAGGGACTGTGATGTCTCCAAAGTTATTTGTTGTCACAACATTGATGAAGTACTAAGAGGTTGGTGGTGTCAAAATGTGATATTACGGTCATGACGTCTGGCAGTATAATGACACAAGGGTCATGTCACAGTGGATTTCTGATATCACATGTCATACCTTAAAAATTATGAGGACGAAAACAATTTGTGTGCTCACAAAGTGCCTCAGATATCAAAATGGTGACATGTTACAAAATTTATGAGGACAAAACATTTTTGTGAAGTCACAGTATGTTAGTAATATCATAATGGCAATGTGATGTGACAAATGGATTGTGATCTCACAATGGCTATGAGGTCACAATGGGTTTCTGTTATCAACCCATATGACATATTTGAAATAGAAATCAATCCCAGAATAGGCATTCACAATTTGTATATGATGCCACAGTGACAATGTCATGTCATAATGCTATGATGTCATTGTCATATTGTGATGTCAAATTGAGCTTATGGTGTCATAATGACAATGATATATCACACTGGAGAGTTTGTGATGTCACAATGGAATGTCTGGTCTAAACTGTCTTCAGCATCCAACATTCTTTCTTCAGCCTCCTCCATTTTTCTTTGAAGACATTTTACTTCACTTTCTATCACCCTTCTTATTGCTGTTCTTTCTTAATGGTGGCCAACTCCTTATTAAAGTTTTCTTTTAAGTCTTGAATAGATTGCCTTACCTTCTGGCATTGGTTGCCAGACTTTTCTTTCCACTCCTTAATCTGGGTCCTTATCTTTTTATTAGCTTCTTTATTCCTCTGCTGGAGTTCCTTTATCTTTTTATTTCTGGAGGCTATGAAGTCATCTATTAGCTTCTGGTTGGCCTCATCACACTCTCAGAATAACCTATTCAGGGTATCCAATTTTTCATTCAGCAGGTTTACTAGCCTTGCAGTTAATCTATCATGAACATTATCCTCTAGGTTATTCTGGGACTGTTCTGTAGCTTGTTTGTGTGGAGATAGTTTTGAGGTTTTTGATTGGCCATATTCCTTGTGTTTCTGCAGTTGGTTCTACCCATTTGGAGACAAGAATCACATTGGTATGACAGTAGGACAGTCTTTTTATGGGGGAGGGGGAGCAGAGCCAACCCAGTGTCATGTACATATATAGATCTTAAGGTTTCAAAGTTATGTGTACGTGTTTTCCTATTTAGCTCTCTTTTTCTTTGCTTGGAGAGGGATATTGTGGCTTCAGGGTCAAGATTATGTATAGTTGTAACTTGTGACATCCTGGGTATGGGTGATAAGTACTCTGCTCCTTAGAGTTAACAAGATGGTCCCCTTGTACTCAAAATAGTCAAATGGAACCAATTTTGTGGTCAAATATAGAACCAAATGTAAGTTGGTTCATATATTAACCGTTAGGAATCAGTGGGCTGGAGCAGATGGAGAATTGAAGGGTTAGGATTGGAGAGATATGATTTCAAGTTCAGAAAAGAACTTGGGTATAATGATAGTAGAGGGATAAGAACAGCTTGGGGGAGGGGTATATGTATGTAGTACAATGAGAATAAAGACCTTGTTATCAAGTGTCAGAGGTGGAAAAGAATTTGAAGAAACGTTATGTAGGGAGTAGCTTAGAGATCGAGATGAAGGTAAGAAAAAGAAGTGTATTTGGAAAGTTGCTGAGATTAGAGAAAGATTTTTCAAATATTATTAGAGAGTCGCTTAATCTAAGTTAACTCCTGTAATTATTGTTTACACACGTAGAAGGAGGCCTTACTTTGTGTATAGAACTAGGCAGGGTAGCTCTGATGGAGTATTAGTATAATGTGGAGAGAGAGGAGAAAGGGAGAGTTAGAAGAAAATAAAGAATAAAAATCTGACAAATTAGATCAGAAAGTGGAAGAAGAAACCAAATAATAATGAAAAATAGAAGCTTTAAGAGAAATAGCAAATCCTAAATCACAATACACTTAAATCGTACACTTAAATAATACGTAGAAATAAAAACAACCAACAAAAGATCAGACATAAAGCCTAACAAAACAACAAAAACAAGAATAAAAACTGAAGAATTGTTTTTTGGGGAGTTCTTTATGGGAGCTTTAGTCTCCCCATAGATCTCAGAGCAGATTCCTGATAGAACATTGTATGTCTTGCTGTAGTCAACTTTCCTTGTGGCTTGGTTGGGAGTAGATGGCCTTTTGATGGGAGAGGGTGCCTGTCATCTAGAGTCACACTCTCAGGTCTGGTGGCAGGGAGTTTTGGGGGTTTCAGGTTTGTAGACTGCTATCATAGGCCTGCAGCTGTGTCCCAGGCTTTTCCAGG
This sequence comes from Dipodomys merriami, assembly GCF_024711535.1. NCBI lineage: Eukaryota > Metazoa > Chordata > Mammalia > Rodentia > Heteromyidae > Dipodomys > Dipodomys merriami. The sequence goes on from NW_027206453.1 coordinate 50,714, forward strand.
TAGCCACACCAGCCTTAGGAACAAAGCTTATGGCCGTGTTTTGTGCTGGTATGATCCCTTCTTTTGGAAGTGGATTTGGGTCAGAGGGCTTTGGGATTCCACATGGAATTGCCACCCCCAGAGATTAGACCCAGTTGGGTTACTCACGAGGTCTGTAGCTGGTGGTGTGCTGTGGCAGGAAAGACTTGGAAAAAATTATATTAAGTGAAGAAAGCCAGGCCCAAAAAAACATAGGGCCCATGATTTCCCTTGTTTGCAATAACTAGTATATGTCTGAGACAAGCAGGAAAGGTCAGATAAATTGATGTTAGGTGAAAGGAACTCCAAGATAAGGATTCAAATATTTTTGCTTTCATGCAATTGTTTCTAACATATTTATAAGGTGATTTGTTTGTTGCTTGGTATGGCCTTCCCTCATGGTATAACACCTGGTTTCACTGTATTTGATGTTTTAATTTGTGAAGGAGAAAGGAGAAAATTGTATTTAATGGTGAAAAAAAAAGCCATTCCCTCTTAACTTAGGAACAAGACAAGGATGTCCACTCTCTCCACTTCTCTTCAATCTAGTATTAGAATGCCTAGCTACAGCAATAAGACAAGATGCAAACATAAAGGGGATCCAAATAGGAAAGGAAGAAATAAAAGTATCTCTCTTTGTAGATGACATAATCTTGTACATAAAGAATCCCATACACTCCACTCCCAAATTACTCAAGCTGATTCAAAACTTTGGCAAAGTAGCAGGGTATAAAATTAACCCCCCAAAATCAATGGCTTTTCTGTATGCCAACAATAAGAAAAGTGTGGCTGAAATTAGGAAAGCAACTCTATTTGTAATAGCGCCACAAAAAATAAAATACCTAGGAATTAACTTAACCAAAGAAGTGAAAGACCTCGATGATGAAAACTTTAAAAGCTTGAAAAAGGAAATCAAAACAGACCTTAAAAAAATGGGAAAATCTCCCATGCTCCTGGATTGGAAAGATTAACATCGTAAAAATGGCAATACTTCCCAAGGCTATCTACAAATTCAATGCGATACCTATCAAAATTCCAACCTCATTCTTCAAGGAAATAGAAGAGGCAATCCAAAAATTCATATGGAACAATAAAAGACCCCCAATAGCAAAAATGCTACTCAACGGAAAGAACACTGCTGGAGGAATATCAATACCAAACTTCAAACTCTACTATAAAGCCATAGTAATCAAAACAGCTTGGTATTGGCACAAGAAAAGACCTCAGGACCAATGGAATAGTATTGAAAACCCAGAAATTAACTTACAGACCTATAGCCATCTAATCTTTGATAAGGGAGCTAAAAAAATAGAATGGAAGAAAGACAGCCTCTTCAGTAAATGGTGCTGGCAAAATTGGTTAACTACTTGTACAAAGTTAAGCTAGATCCTTATATATCACCTTGCACCAGAATCAACTCCAAATGGATCAAAGACCTCGAAGTCAAAGCAGACACTCTGAAAACATTACAGGATGGAATAGGAGAAACCCTAGGTTTCCTTGGCGCAGGCCGAAATTTTGTTAATAGAGACCCGGAAACAAAATGAATCAAAGAAAGGTTGGACAAATGGGATTGCATGAAGTTGCAGAGCTTCTGCATGGCAAAGGACATAGCTAGCAAGATCAATAGAAAGCCTAAGGATTGGAAGAAGATCTTCACTAGCCATACAACGGACAAGGGTCTCATATCTAAAATATACTTGGGACTCAAAAAATTAAATCCCCCTACAACAAATCCTCAAAGAAACAAATGCCCTATAAATAAGTGGGCTAAAGACTTAAAGAGAAACTTCTCTGAAGAAGAAAGAAGGATGGCCAATAGACACATGAAGAAATGCTCAACCTCCCTAGCCATAAAAGAAATGCAAATCAAAACTACATTAAGATACCACCTCAAACCAGTTAGAATGGCAAAAATCAAGAACTCTAATAACAATCAATGTTGGAGTGGATGTGGACAGAAGGGATCCTTACTTCGTTGTTGGTGAGCTAAGATATGGAACCAACCCAGATGCCCCTCAGTAGATGAATGGATCCAGAAAATATGGTATGTATACACAATGGAATTCTATACCTCCATCAGAAAGAATGGCATTGCCCCATTTTTTAGGAAATGGAAAGACTTGGAAAAAATTATATTAAGTGAAGTAAGCCAAGACCAAAGAAACAGGTCCCATGGTTTCCCTAATTTGCAATATCTCGTATATGTATGAATCAAGCAGAAAATTTCAGATAAGGTGATGTTAGGAAAATGAACCCTAAGATATGTATTTAAATGTTTTTTTCTTTCATGCATTTTGTTTCTAACGCATTTATGAGATTATTTCTTTGTTGCTTTGTATGTCCCTCCCCCACAGTATAACCCCTGCTTTCACTATGTGGTGTCGATATAATTTGTGCAGTGGAAGGGGAAAAACAACTCCCTTAAATAAGGATACAGGTGGACCCGTTGCAACAATGAGAAGTACAAGTTGTCATGTCGAAAATGAACTTTTCAACTTCGGTGGGGGGTGAGGATTGGGTGGGAGAGATGCTGGGAAGGGATGGGAAAGGGACACACAAGACTATCTGCTAGTAGCAGATGGTGTGTACCCAATCCCAGAGATAGACAAGTGCTTGAGGGGCCAGGGCAGAATTTCCTTCCATGGCCTATAGTCACATCACCTCCCTGTGTTAGGATCAAGATTAAGGAATGAATATTATGTTGTCCCTTTCCTATTTACATTTCCTTCTGGGCTACTCTGGTGCTGGTTGCACTCTCTAATGGAAATAGTTTTGACCATGGAGGCTCGATCAGTGGTGATAAAAGAGTTTTTATTGGAATGCTAGTGTTGTACAGGTGGCTAATTTCAAAAACCTGCAGCCAGCAAATACACAACACAGGAAACAGACCACAGAGGAAACAAAAGACAAAAACAATATAACAAACCAATTCAGCTCCAATGGATTGCTGAATGAATTTGGATGCCATGTTGACCAGAGAACAGCCAGGAGACAGGAGACAGGACATGAACATGGAGACATATGACATGGTGTAATGGCACCTGAGCTGGTCCACACATGAATCGGGTCAGTACATGGGGAGAGTCAAGGAAACTCCCAGTCCCAGGCACTGAAATGACAGAGTTAAAAACCTACCAGCCAGATGTCCACCCAGAATTTAAAATTCTGCCATTACCAGTCTATTGCCTTACTAGAAACTTTTATACATTCTGTGTATTTTTCTTGTTGGATAATGTTTGTATTTTTTGGACTAAAACTTTTCAGTAGTTTTGTCGGATATGTATGGTGGAGGTTTATTCTTTTAATTGCACCACTCTGGAAGTATTTTCGTGCATTTGTCCTTTATCATTCACTTGTGAAAAATACCTTAGCAAGGTACAGTAATCTTGGTGGATAAAATGCATTTTTTCAGTACTGTAAAGACTTCCTAAGGACTTCTACCATGCCCTGCTGGTATGTATGTATTATATTTAGGAGTCAACTGTTAGAGGAACAGGGGCACACCTAAGTGTTATGAGTTCCATTTCTCTCCTATTCTAGAGAATCTTCCATACAAAATTCACTTTTGACAGCTTGATCATACAATAGCTTGCTATAGATGTGTAGATGTCATTGACAAAAATTTGATTAGCATTTTATGTTTTTGTATCTTAGTATATATTTTTATCCTTGTGTACATAGAATTTTAAATACTGTCATTACTTATTAGAACAAGCATTTTAACTTGTTGGCATCCTCAACCATTTATTGAATCCACAAAACACTAATATTTACTATTATATATACTGTTGTCAACTTTTGACAAAACTTCTTTCACATGTCCTTATCCTTGCTTTCAGTTTAGTCAACCATATTTACATGTTTGATTAGACTTCCTTCAAGGTAACTATTTTCTTCTGTATAGAAGATATCACTAACCTAACTGCAATAAGTTGAGAAATTTTAAATGTACATATATATTTATATACATATAAATATATATACACTATATATTGAAAAAGTTCATATTCTCACTTGAATTTTGATGTTCCCACTATTGTTTCTTTCTTTGAACAATTCATCTTTACTTCCTCATATTAATTTCCTTAAAATGTGCACACATACATACATAGGAATGAATGCACAAACATGACAGAATAGAAACAAATGTACTTTAATACTTTTTAGTCCTGTTTTCTTTTCTAACCACTATCTCAATCTAAAAATATTGTGAAGGTAATAGTTATTACTGCCTTTTATCATAGTGGCCTTGGAACTGGGATTAAATGTAGAGTTTGCTCACAATTCTTTCCTCATCCCTCAGGTTGGATGTCCCTCTGTTAAGAATGAATTACTTAGAGTTGAATGTATCCCTTTGTCTGTGTTACATGAATGAAAATACATTTCCCCCACCTAATATTTGAACTCTTGTCCTGGTTGATATTTCAGGAAGTGTTGTTCACTATTTTGGGTGTGTGAGCAGAGCTTGCTATAGAATCATATCTAAATGACACTTTGCTCCTGAAAGATGTTCTTAAATTGAAAATTTGTTAGCCTGACCTCCCATACAACCACATACCCTAAACTGATTGACTCAAACCCAAGTTTTAATTTTATTTTTTTTAATTCCCTGGCTTGAACACAGGACTTGAGTGTTGTCCTTGAGCCTCTTTGTACTCAAAGCTAGCATTCTACTACTTGAAACAAGGCATCTCTTCTGGCTTTGAGTGGTAAATTGGAGGTTAATATCCCACGGGGACTTTCCTACTTGTGCTGACTTTGAACCATGATAGATAGATCTCAGACTTCTGAGTAGTTAGGATTACAAGCGTGAAACACTGGTGCCCACCAAAACAAAAGTTTTTTCACACACATGGAAATTGTTACTCTGAGATAAAGACAACTGAATACTTGATGTCTCATGAAAGTCTATTCCATATTTAAGGGACAGGTTTGTACTGTGGTGCATGTGGAAGTGGGGATAAAGCAAGCTCTCTCATGGCTTAAGTAAGTTTCTGAATCTCATTGATAACAAATTCACTTCATGTCCTTACCTATTCCTATTTACAAACATAAGTACAATATTTGCATTCCATCCTGATTAGGGTAATATTTTAACATATACATTGGCAGAGAAATAAGCATTCAGTCCATCAAAATCTTAAGTTTTTAAAAACTCCTCAAAATTCTATGCTTATTATGTAGGCTTATTTTCAAGAACTACAATTTGTTTTGGGCTTGGATTTTACTATTGAGATTTTTTTAAAAACATGATCTTTTACATAACTTGATTCTGGGATTTGATATATATGAGGTTCAATATGGAAGTTGGACCGCATTTACAGATCCCTTCATTTGCCTCTTTAGGAAGTTCGAGATCCCAAACTACTCTTGTATGAAAGACTAAGTCTATAGCGTTTACAGATTCATCAGGATTAAAATCTTCCCAGACTTGGACACTACTGGACTTCTACAAGATTCAATAGGTGAAAGTAGGACAAGTGAGGAGATACTTTAAAATGTCTAACTTGGTGCCCTTTCAGGTATTAGAAAAGAATGAAAGGAGGCTGAGAAAACGCCATCGCCACTAAGATGCAGCCTGCAACAACAGCAGTTAAGCTGGGAAAGTTTGACTTAGAACGTTTATCAGACCTGAGCCTTTGCTCCTCTCCCCCAGTTTGCCTGACAGCTAACCATACACGTGTGCATGATGCCTCAGGTTGACCACCTCCACAGCCCTTGCAGGCTGGACGCTGGCCTACAGCCAGGATTACAAGGAAAGCTAGCTGAACAGATATTTCAAGGAATTATTCTTTTTTCTGGAGTAGTTGGATTTATCTATGTGTACATGGCTGAACAGTTTAGATGGAATATATAACTATAAACTATATAGTTGGCCGGATTGGCTTTTCTGTGTTTGCTGACATTTCTTCCATGGCCCATCTACAAATGGCATCCCCTCACAACTAAGGAACAGAAGACAAGAAAAATGGGATAGAAAAATTAAGAGGCATGCTAAAATAATTGATTGGGGTTTTCATGAGAACACATACTTTTGTTTTCTCTGAGGTGATCTAAATTGATATCATAACCAAATTATGAGATTAAAACTTCTTATGCTCATAAACAAAGTTGCATGTAGATATAGTTTTCTTTATATTTCAAAGACAGTTAGAAATAACTCAGTTGTGTTTGACTAATACATATTTTAAACCAACTCTTCATTATCTTGTTATGAAATGGAAAACTAAACACAAGTATACAATGTTTCTTCCAGGTATAAATAATAAATGCCTCATAAATGACAGCAAAAAAAAAGAAAAAAGATGAAAGGGAAAGGTATTTAGGAACTTATCAAATTTTGTGATATCCAAGAGTGCATTCAGCCAAGCTCTGGTGGCTCACTCTTGTAATCCTAGCTACTCAGGAGGCTGAGACCTGAGGATCACAGTTAAATGCCAGCCCGGGGAAGACAGACCATGAGACTCTTAGCTCCAATAAATCACAAGAAAAACAAAAGTGGCACTGTGGCTCAAGCAGGAGAGTGCTAGCATGGAGCTAAAAAGCACAGGGACAGCCCAGTGTTCAAGCCCCACAACTGACAAAAAAAGTATGCATTCAAAGATAATGGGATATCTATAATCTAATTAGCTTGGAAAAGGGAAAGGAAAAGTTACTGCAGATTTCAGGTTTATTTAGAGTTTTAAGCCTTATCAATAATTTCCTTTAAGAACTGGGAAGTTGAAAACGACTTTAGAATAAGAAAATATGTTAAGCTGGGTGGTTCACATGTGTTAATCCTAGCTACTCAGCAAAATTATCTATAATTAACAATGAAAATGCAGGAAATAATTTGTATTTCAATGAGTAAATGCTAGCCTTGAAGCAAAAACAAAAAAAAATGAATGAGGCTCTCAGGTTGTGAAACTGAACTAGCACACGCACATGCACACACACATTCACACACACACACACACACACACACACACACACACAACATGCATGCTCATGTGCAAGGTATGTTGAAGTAAATCAGTCTCAGAAAGAGAAATGGGGTCTGTGTCCCCAAAAGAAAAAAGTAAAACACACATATCCATTGTCATGTATATCTGATCAAGCTGCCTAAAGTAGAGTACACATAGAAGTAAAATTTTATGGTGTAACCTCTTTGACCAACTAACAGTATCAAATGTGAACAGTACAAAGATGAATCATATATTGTCTCAGTGGGGTAGGTGTTAAAGAAGAATTGAAAAGAGGCAAAGGAATAGGGAGTCGATGGTTGAGAAAATACTATGTTAAGATTCAATGTACATATGTGAAAATGGAACTAGGAAAGAAAAGGGATGGGTGGTGTTTTTATAGATTGGAGCAGTTGAAGGAAACTGTAACAAAGTCCAAGAGATATTGTCCAAACCAATTGATACATTGTACAACTGTTTAAGAAATTTATCCATGGGGCCTGTAATCCTAATTACTCAGTTGGTTAAGAACTGAGGATTGTGGTTTGAAGGCAGTCATGGCAGAAAAGTTCATGAGACTCTTATCTCCAACAAACTACTGAGAATAGGCTAGAAATGGTGCTGTGGCTTAAGTTTTACAGGACTAACCTTCATCACAGAGAGATTCTGAAACAGCACTCAGATCTTGAATTAAAGTGACAGGACAGGCACAAAAAAAGAAAAAAATAAACAAACAAAAAACAAAAAAATCTTAATTTTTATATTTTTGAAAATTACAAGAAAAATCAATTTTCCACCTACTTCAAGTAGTTATATAATATACATTATTACAGCGATTATGGTGGATAGAAATTTTCTCATTTATGTAGCATCCAATGTTCATTCCCTTTAGCTTATTTTGGAGCTTTTGATTACACCCTGAACAACAATAAGTTTCCTGTTCTCTATCGGATTGCTTGAGAGGACACACCAATAGCCACTGCTCTGGTATCGTTATTGCTTCACTTCAGCTGATTGGGACTGTTAATAATACAAGATGAGAATGGTTTGAGGATTCTTCATGAATTGAAAGAAGAGATGACTAAGAAATGAATTTGTGTAGCCTTTGCAATAGAAAGAACTCCTAAACAATGCCATTTCATAAATATTCAAAATTATGGAACATTATATCCAGATTAATACATCTTCAGCAAATATCCTCATTATATATGGGAATAATGAATCCCTGTTGGACTAAACAGTGTGTTTTGAGCAATTTTTAATAAAAGGCAAAGTTTGCATTGTGAACTCACATTGGGATTTAATGATGAGAAGGAAGTATTTCATGCTAGATTGATTTCATGTACCTCATTTTTTGCACCATCACCCAGATATTTCTGGATTCAGAGATTTTCTTAAGACAGTTATTCCTTCCAAATACCCAGAAATTGTTTTTCCTTCCTGGGCTATGGTTTCTCTTTTTTGATTGTTCAGATTCTAAGTCTGACTAATGTTTGAGAAATGTCCTCCTGATAACTCCTTTGACTGGTTACCTAGGCATATTTTTGACATGACTATGTGTGGACAAAGTTACAATATATACAATGCTGTTCATGCTGTGGCGTAGGCTCTCCATGAGATGATTATTTATCAAACAATACAAACAATGGGAAACAGAAAAGGGAGAGTTCCTTTCTCTGCAAATATAAGGCCTTCTTTTTTGGATGGTACACACTTACAGAAAAGTCACTTCCTAGAGAGGTTTCTTAGTGTGGAAAATTAAAAACTTAAGGTATTTTTCCAAAACCTAACAAATTATAATTATTCAAATTTCTGTGAGGTACTCTAGATATGGGTTCACGTGCTTAAGTAAAAACAAAACATTTACAAGGACAAAATGTATTCGACCTTTCCATAATTCCTTTTAGTTACAAATAAGCTCAACATGCCCATAGGTTATGTTTTGAAAAGTAAAAATTCACCCTTTTCCTATGAGTTTCATAAGTATAAACCAAGCACAACCTGCTAAAACTAATTATCTATACTTTTCAAAAGTGATCTAGATTTGTTCTATGTATTAAAATTTTTACAAATCTCACACTGTAGACATTAGTTATTGTAGAAAAATACAGCTGTGAATAGTCCCATTCGTGATTCTTTACATGGAATTGGCTTTTCTTGAAGAGAACCTTTTTTACTTCTTTGCTGAGTGACCAGGAATTCAAAAGTTTATTTTGATTATTCTCCCTAGAATTTCTTCTTTTTTTATTAATATGTCTTTTTGATTGTTAAAATACCATACAGAGGGGTTACAACTACATGAGCAAGGAAATGAATACATTTCTTATCAAGTATTGTTGACTCCTACTTAGTTTCCCCTTACCATCCCTGCCCCCATTTCCCCCCACCTCCCCGCTAAAGTTGTAAAGATTTTTTTCCACAGAACATCTTGTACATCTCATTGTTGCAATGGGTCCACCTCTATCAATATCTAAACAATTTGTTTTTTCACTTCCCATCCACAAATTATACCTACATCAAATCCAGTAAAAACAGGGGTTTGTGTACCGTGAGGGAGGGACATAAAAAGCAACAAAGAAATCATATTATAAACACATTAGAAATAATAGCAAGAAAGAAAAACTGACTGAGATGCCCCTCAGTAGATGAATGGATCAAGAAAATATTATACACACACACACACACACAAATACACACACACACACACACACACACACACACACACACACACACACACACACAATGGATTTCTATGCCTCCATCAGAAAGATGACATTGCCTTATTTGTTAGGAAATGGAAAGACTTGGAAAAAAATATTTTAAGTGAATTAAGCCAGGCCCAAAGAAACATAAGTCCCATGGTTTCCCTTATTTACAATAACTAATATATGTCTGAGAATAGTTGAAACAGTCAGACATGTTGATGTTAGGTAAAATGAACCCTAAGATAAGGAATCCTAGAATTTCTTACATAACAATTCATCACCGATCTGTGCTATTTTCAAATTATGAATCTGAAATTAAACACAATCAGATTTTCTGTTTTAACTCTGGGATGTACTTCAACATAAGATGGTGTAATTCTTTTAGCGGTACCCTTTCTGATGAACATACAATTTGACAATCCTGCTGGATATCAAGTGATTTTGCATGAGAGAAGTAAGTTAGAGGCAGAGTGTGACATTGTGAACCTTTGGAATTTTCCAGGTCTTCAACTTCAGGTAAAAGTAGGAAAGTTTTCTCTGTATACACTCCATGGCATTAACTGTCTTTATCTGAAGATATGATATAGTGGGCCATTGGAACTAGAAAATGTGTTGGATCTAACTCTAATGATGCAAAATTCACCCTTAGAAGTTATACTTGTTTGTTTCTAGTAAATTACTCCTGTAATACAAGCAATTTAGATCACTGAGATAGTGATATGACTTAAAATCATTCCTAGCAGGGAAGCCTGTGAGATTCTATTTGCCAATTAATCACCAGAATCATGGAAATGGAGCTGTGGATCAAGTAAAACTCAATTACAAAGCCCAGTTCAAGCCTTAGTTTTGGCACACACACACACACACACACACACACACACACACACACACACACACACACACACATACACACACACAAACATACACACACACAACCTTTATGCCCTATGTACTTAGAAACAACCTAGTATTGCACATTTAAGTATTTTTAACTTAAGAAAATGTATTAATTGACTACTAGATAGAAGATGAAGTAAATAAATTAACAGGGGTAGACACTGGTGGCTCGTGTTAGTTTAAAGCCCAAATGGACAGAAAGTTCTGTGAAACTCTTATCTCTATTAACTACCCCAAAGCTCAAGTAGGATTGGAGCTCAAGTGGTAGAGTGCTAACCTTGAGCAAAAAAAGCTCAAGGAGAGTGTCCAGACAGTGATTTTAAGCCCGAGGATCACTAACCAACACCCTCCAATACAAAGTTAGTTTGTTTCTGAATGTTTGTTTAGAATGTTATCATAAAATATAAACTGCTTTTTCCCTAGCAGGTTTCTATGCTGTAACAAAGCATCAGAGGATCACTTTATGTGTATTAAATATTTATTTTGCTGGCTTCTGTATATGTTCCATTCACTGCTATTTGGGCATATTTGGTGAGAAGAATCAGTGAAGAACACTGTATGAGAATATTCTCACAGCATGGCCACTGCATAAATACGAAGAAAATGAGATTAGACTGGGGCTTCATGTAATTGTCTAAAAACAGAGACATGTGATTTACCCTACACTCTACTTTTAAAGCTTCAAATAGAATTCTTCCTTGGTCCTCATCATGTCTCTGATGAGTAGGATACTGTGAATAATGACATGAATTCAGGAAAAGTGCATAGGGCTGGAGACTAGGATTTGTTTTCTCAGCACTAATCTCTACCATTTAAAAGTCTCTCACTTGTCAATAGTTCTTTGGTCTCATTAGAGATCAAGGTTGTTATATGATGTGGAATCTATAACAGCATTGATGTAACTGTCTAGATTTATGCTTATAGAAATACTATGCTTATGGGAATGTGACTCAGTGGTAGAGTGCTTGCCTGGCATGCATGAGGCCCTGGGTTCACTCGTCAGTGCCACATAAACAAAAAAAATTAAAAACATTAAAAAAAAATAAATACTATGCTTAATAATGCTATTCTTTGAAACATTGGAATTTTTGGGTAAAACGCTGAATATTAACTGGCACATACCAGATATTTCTAAGCTTCCTCATTTTGTCTGCAGTGCAAGTTTTGATCCTGTATTTGGGGAATCACATCAGGAGGGAAAGGCTGCCTGTTGATTTGATTGTACCCCTTGCTGAGAGTATAAGATGGCTAGTCTGACAGGTAATTGCATGATTTAGGTAGAAATACATTCTCTCTCCCCAAAAATCCCTGCTCCTTTCAATGCAAAAGTTATGTATTAGAATTGTAGCATCAGTATTTCTTTCCTCACTTATTAATTTAATTGTAACTATAGATGATACTGCTCCATGAAAAAGAATCACAGAGTTTGAATTACTTGTAGGGTTATTTTTTCTACTCTGTTTTCTGTATGTTTATTCAACTACTCAGTAATATAAGTACCTTTGATTGTATTAAATTCAAGTCCTTTTTATGGACAAGGTCTCCATCTTCTTCAAAATTACCATTAGACTATAAAGAAAACAGACATCTTTCACATGTCAATTTCCTAGTGCTTAGAAATGTTCTTGAACAGAGCAAGTGCTTTGTGTTGGTTTTAGCATAAGGAGCAGTCAAAAGTGTTCTGTATAGTATGACTTTGGAGCCTCAGAGTGTGATTTGATTCTCTGTCCCAATGCATTACAGGTGACATGGAGTGACAAATTCAACAACTGAAAGCATGGGCTACATAACTAATTAATATTGAACAGAAGCATACGGGAATTTTAATTTCAGCTGCAGAATTTTGGATTAATGGTTTGAATAATACACACAACGCTGAGAATTATTATGGCAGTGCTTTGCGTTCAGAAAAATTATGGATTATGGATACTTTTGTATATTCATTTATTTTGTCATTCTTATACATCACTATGCTTCTTAATACTCAAATATATTTCATTAATATTTTCTACTTAACAACGTTCCATATTTCATACACTTATTAGTGTGTTTTCTATAATAGTTGTAGAGTTCTATTCATATATCTGCTTTTTGCCACATCTGTAAGTTTGTTTTGTTGGATCAGTCTCTCCCCATCCTCTCTGTTTCCTTTCCTCCTTCATTCTCTTTTTTTAATTAATAAGCTTTTTTTTATTTTGAAAATACTGTACAGAGGGGTTACAATTACATGAGCAAGGTAATGAGTACATTTCTTATCAAGCATTGTTGCCTCCTCCTTAATTTCCCCTTACCATCTCTGCCCTCCCAGCTCCTCCCTGACCCCAACTCCCGCCAAAGTTGCAAAGTTCGTTTTCTGACATAACGTCTTGTACATCTCATTGTTGCAGTGGGTCCACCTGTATCCCTATTTAAACAATTTGTTTTTTCCCTTCCCCTCCCCAAATTATACCAACATCAAATACAGTGAAAACAGGGGTTATACCGTGGGGGAGGGAAATGCAAACCAACAAAAAGGGGAGGGACATGCAAAGCAACAAAAAACATCTTATAAATATGTTAGAAACAATAGCAAGAAAGAAAAAAAAATTGAGTCTTTAGCTTGGGTTCATTTCACCTAACATCAACTCTTTTTCCTCTACTTTCTCTAAATTTCTTTAGAATTTCAAGAATTGATTTATATCATTAAAATACACTTTAAATGTGTATCATGATGCATTGGATGTGTGGAGTTCTGTTTCACGAAAATATAGATTTACAATTGTTTGCTTATCCATGGTTGTATTTATTTTAAACATATTCTTGTTTAATACCTTTAAAATATTTTACATACAAAATTATAGATGTATACTTTGTATGATACCAATAGATTCTACATCTCTTGATATTAAGTAAATATTCAATGTCCAATATTTTAATTGTATAAGAAATGCATTGTTCATTATTTAATGGACTAAATTTTCGGATTCTGTTCAAGATTTGACTATTTAAAACACATGGTCACCTAATGGCATCTATTGCCATCATCTATTGCTCATTGTGCATTTCCTCTGACAGTATTATTTATAATAAGTGAGTGATTGTGGGCTAACAATGGACTTCTATTGCTTTACTATTTTGTCGGTTGTGGGACTGGAACTCTGGGCCTGGGTACTCTCCATGAACTTTTCAGATCATGGCTAGCATTCTACTACTTAAGCCACAGTGCCACTTTGGTTTTTTGGTGGTTTATTGGAGATTAGATTTTCCGGAATTTTCCTGTGTGTGCTGGCTTTGAACCGCAATCCTCAGATCTTAGCCTCCTGAGTAGCCAGTTTTGCCAGCAGCACTTGGCTGTTTTGAATTGGAATTGGCAATTGAATTGAAAATATAACTATGTATTGAATTGGAAATATAACTATATTGGCAAAAATCTTTATATTTCTTTTCCTTTGAAATGGAATATTACCTAGCAAATATTTCTATATCATCAGTAATTGTATAAAAAGATGGTTAAAATACTTCAGTTTCTATTGAAGTTCAGGTTTGTCTTCTCTGGATTTTAATAATTGCATCAATAGATTGGATTAATGTTGCTATGTAAAACATTAATTACTCATTCAGTAGCAAACAATTAACTCTCATCCAAAAATGAGTTCCCCACATGAATTCCACTATGCAAAATTCAGAGTACATTTTGTCAATCAGGAAAAGAGCAGATTATCAAATCTGAGTTAGAAAAAAGAGACTAGCGATGATGATTAAGACATTCTGTCAATATTGTGCAAATATTATAGTCAATTGTAGAGAAGACATTGGTGTTGACATTGGTGATAGCAAGGCAATGAAAGAAGATATTCAAATGCTTGCTACCCACTTAAATGAGGGGTAATGAGATGAACAGAGCATTCAAATTGGTAGCAAGTATCCCAGGGAAGTACATATTAAATATACACATAATAATTTATGCATGTATAGTTAGTATTCACTAGTGGGGCAGAGGTTTGGGTGGCATGAGTTCCTAAGAGCTCCACAGAATGATGTCTTCAGGCATTTGCTCTATTTAACTTCAGGTTAGGCACAAAAAGAGTATATACTGTTACTATCATAGTACAATGGTGTCACCTAGTTTGACTTCAGTTCCTCCAGGAAAGATACAGAAATCCATCCTTTCATGGACACACACCCACACACACACACACACACACACACACACGAATAGGAACACAAATGTGCACACTCACATACACACAAATGTAAAGGAACTAAAAACTAGTCATTTTTTTAGAGGCAGAGAATTAAGATCAAATGCTATATATATACAATTCAGGCTGATACTAGAACTATAATTTTTCATGTGCACTAGTGGCTCACATGTAATCCTAGCTGTTCAGGAAGCTGAGATCTAAGAATCATGGTTCAAAGCCAGCCCTGGCAGGATATCCATGAGACACTTACCTACAATAGACCAATAGAGAATCAGAAGTGGAGCTGTTTCTGAAGGTGGTAGAGTGCTAGCCTTGACCAAAAAAGAGCACAGGACAGTGTATCTGTCCTGAGTTAAAGACTCACCACAGAGAAGCAGTGTGTTTCTTCAGCTTAAATCTCTTTAAATAATCATAGATAAATCTAATGTGTCTTGAACTGCTGAATGCAGAGAGAAAACAAATTTGAAAATACCAAGAAGGTTTGGTAGTATATTTATTAGACACTAAAAACAACAAAATATATACCAAAGGATAGTGGTGCTGGAGGTTTGCCCTGGCTTTGAGCTGCACAACTTCTGATATTATTGCTTATAGATCCTTAATCTACTTGCTTGTTATTAGTTGATGTCAAAGAAAAACTCTGTTAGGACCACTGAATAACTACAACTCTGTTAGCCAAGGTGTGTTATCACATTGGTTGCTTCTCATCCATTATTTTAGATTCAAAGTATTTCAATTCAATTCAAAGTATTTCCTATCAGATCAGTATCACATACTTCAGAACCAGGAATTTTAAGCCAGGCACACAGTTGTTAAGAGAACTTGTACCTCTGTACAAAATCTGCTGTTCAAATGAAGACTACAACACATAAATATGTTTCATAGAGGATGGTTGGTGAAAGTGAAAGGTACCATTATGGATTAGCCACTTATTCTTCAAGCAAAGAGATCAATGATGTCTACATTTAAGTTGTGTTACCCAATTTTGAAGAAAAACACAACAGAAGTTTTATTGACAAAATAAAAATACCAAGAAGCAATGAAAAGTTGAATTAATGCCACAGCAGATAATTCATGAGGACTGAAAGTAAAAAGTGACACAGGATAAGACATCTTTCCTGGCATAAATCATTAATGCCTTAAAATGGAAGAACACCTCTGGGCACCAGTATATCATGCCTACTACTTATTAGGTCGAGATCTGAGGATCATAGCTCAAAGTTAGCTTGGGCAAGAAATTCCATGAGATTCTGCCCTCCAGTTAACCCACACACACAAAAAAAGAGCCAGAAGTGCTGTTGTGGCTCAGGTGTTAAAACACTAGACTTGAGCACAAAAGCTTAAGGACAGTGCCCAGGTCCTAAATTCAAGGCCTGTAACCTTCACAAATACACACACATACACACACACACACACACACACACACACACACACACACATACACACACAAACTAGTAAAAGTGAAACCCACTCCCACAATCAGCAGGAAGGGGCTAATCTTTCCCTTAGTCTTCCTTTTTGATTCATGTAATAAGCCTTTTTTCCCATTAGGTTGCTAGTTATTTTTTCTGGTCTTCTTTTGATTAATAAAAGTGACACATATGGATGATTTTCTGCTTGAAAAGATACAAAAATCTTTGAAACAAGTAAACATCATACTTACAATCTAGAAGTAAATACGGTATGCTTACTTCTATTTGAGGACCATGGTACACTCTACTGGTGTTTCTTAATCAAGCTGTTTGGTGTAACACCTGAAAAATCTAGTTTCACCTCTTCTGCCTCAGTCCTTCTCCTTTAGTTGAAGGAAAAAGATAGAGTGGATTTTCTCTTCTTTCTCCAATGTGATAACCTGCCCCTCTAAAAGTATAACTGTAACACTGTCTTCTCAGATGCATGAGGTGAAAAGGCTTTGTAAAATGCAAAGAACTTTGGGAAGAAATTTGTTATACTGCACTGATAGATACCATCTTGAAAATACATCGCACTTCCTTATCTCCCACATTTTAGTTATGGTCAATTTTCAGAAAGACTTTTCTAAGAACATTGCTTTTAGAGGTACTAATACCTTGGAATGTAAGAAAGAGTTGCATCACATTTGTACTAGAAAAACCAGTTTATTGACCAAGATCACTTCATTTGCTTGACTTTCTAATATATACTCTTTCAATTGTATATTCTTAAAGGTTGCAACACAGAGACTTAAACAACCCTATTTTTAAATAAAAAGCTGTACCATGTACTCACACTGATATACAGAGAAAATTCCTTGAATTCTGACACTGTGGAAAAGACAGTAAAGAGACCAGATTGAAACTGTAGAGTTTTGCCTATGTTCTGCTATAAAACAAACAGATTTCCCAAATGCCTAACCAACTCAGAAATTTCTAAAACAGAAGATTACTACACTTGAAAATAGTGAATCTGATATCTAAACTTTTGCCATTTTGTTATCCAAAACTCTATTCTAAAATGAAAATGATGGAATAAAATATGAAAATGCAATGTAAACATAATTTCAGACACAACACTGATTAGACAAACCTTTTTCTCAACTGTCGGAAGTGTAATGAAAGGGATTATATGAACCATAGCACGCAAATAATCCTTAAAACCAAGGGGAAAGAATGTAAGTATTTACATATCAACAAATAATTAGAGATCATCAAAAAGACCACAGAGAAATTATGTCTGTATAAAAATCACTTAAAGAAGTCATGACTATAGTTGCTGAATGGGGCAGTAGAGAAAGAGGCAATAAAATCACTCATGCAGATTGAAAAACAACTATAAAAAGTTCTTTCACATAAAAAGAGTGGAATTAAACAGTTTAGAGAAAAACATAAAATGATTAGACTATATTTCCAGATGTCACATTATAAGAATGGTTAAAGGGAATTATCTAGAGAATAGGACAAAACATGTTAAGAACTCTGATTACACAAATATGCAGTGTTAAGAATAATTACACAAATTTGGAACAAAAATTCAACTTTCTATGTTCAAATTTGGTCTCCCAGAAAATATTTTTGATATTATGGATATATCACCAATGTAGTTAAGAGTTTATAGATAATGGTACTATAAAGTGAGTGATTTCAATTGTTTATATTATGGATACCTTGAGTTGGGAACATGCTAAGATATGTGCACTGCTAATGAACAGTAAAATGTAATCGGAAGACTATTTAGATGAGTTTAAATATATTTCAGTAAGTGGGAAATCACAAAAATGCACAAAAATATACTTTATTTCCTAAGGGGGCAGAGAAAACCTATAAAGCACCAAATTAAATGAGTAGACAAAAAGCTTAAGAAGTTTATTTGCAAGGACCACACAAATAGAAAACTTACAGATATGCATACATTTATCAGTAGATAAATGATCAGTTTTAGTAGCAATTATCAAATGCAATAATTAAAACAGCCACAGTGAATTGGTTGACCAGGACCAACTTTTGTGGCTATACAAGAAAGTACATTTGAATAAAAAGGTACAAGATTTGGAATAGAAAATAATTTCTACAACTCCTAGAATCTTAGCTATTCATGAATAGCTCAGGGTCACAATTAAAATACAAAGGGGACAAATATGTCCATGAGACTTTCTAGGATTCTTTAGCTAGGGTTGTGACTAAATAGAACAATGGCTTTGACAAAAAGCAGCTCATTTATGGAGCCCAGGCCTTGAGTTCAAGTCCAAGAACAGCACAAAATGAAAAAGAAAGGTATGGAGGAAGGGAGGGAGGAAGAAAATAGAAGGAAGAAAGGAATGAAGGAAGGAAGAAAGGAAGCAGGGAGGGAAGGAAAGATAGATCATTTCCAGATATCTATGTGGATGTTCAAAATTTGGGCTGGCTGCTATTCTTGGATGCTTTGCAGACTCAGGGAATGGGCCATCTGTGGGAATGACTTGCAGAATTAGGGTAAAAAGGTGCGGAATCCATTGAGTTGTTTGCCAACCATTTGAATGAGGAACAGGGCTGTGGGAATCAGGCCTATGATCCTATCACCTTCGAGTTTCTTCAGAAGGTGCCCGGGTGCTGGGTGTGGGTCAGTAATCCCAGCAGAAGCTGCTGTCTGATTGAAAGGTATGTGTTGGAGAGTGGGGTCAGGTTAAATTCATGCCAAGGGACCAAAAATTAGTACCAGAATCTTGAAGCTTGCAGTCAGTGCCTGGCTCTGATGAGATTCAGAGAGTCCTGCACACAAGGTCCATGTCTGGTACACCAGGATGAGCATAAGGACCCCATCCATGCTCTAGCATCTAACCTTGCAAAGCCTACTGAGCAACCACTCCTTTGTCATTTCAGCCCTGGAGAATCTACCAGTGCTATTATTCCCTACTCTTTATGGAGGGCTGTGTCCAGGGCCACTCAGAGGTGCTGAAGGCCATGGTGTAGGCCTGGCCCTTCCTCTTCTTTCCCTTGAGGAATCTGGCAGAATCACCAAACCTGGAGGCCTTCAAAGGGCTTGATCTCCTAGTGTCCTCAATGGGTTCGATCTCCTAATTGTCAAGAAGGAGCACCCCATTGGGTGGAAACAGCAAGTGCTGTTTGTGGCAATTTGTGGCAATTGCAACTTGAGATAAGGATTTAGAATTATCATTCCATGGCACGATTATCTTCTCTGGAAGTCCTGACTGAAAGGTCAACAGAGAGTCACCTTTCAGCTGGGACTGAAGAACAGCCTTTGATCCTCTCCATTAACCTGACTATTGAAGATGGCACCCAGGATGAATTCCAAACCTATCTCCGCTAGTGGGCCAGGAAGTGGAAAGAAGGAGTCCAACTGTGCTCAACCAAGCTTCAGATTCTGTCTGGCTCCTCTACAAAATCCGGAAGGCTCTGCATGAGGTGAGCTTTGACTCCATCACTGAACTTGTGTTGAACAATTTCTGGTGTCCAGAAACCATGAGAAAATTTTCTCCTTCCGGGGGTCAGACAAAGAACCTTTGCCTATTCTTCTCCAAGATAAGTGACAACTTCTACACTTCCAGCTTCAGTAATCTCTCATATTTCTGCAAATACATGGCGCATCTGGGGCAGCCTCAGCATCTCCAGGAGTTTCCTGTGCAGGATATCTTTGTCCTGTATGGATGGCTACCCTCCATCCTCAGGAACTCGACGACTTTGAACACCTTTACTTTGAGTTCATGTTCACTGAAGGAAGCCAATGTGAAGTCCTTGTGCCAGTGTCCCTGTGCCAGGCAGCTCAAGCACCTGTATATGAGGAGTTTGTGCATGGGCTGTTTCAATCCTGAGTCCCTGTGAGCCCTGCTGGAGCAAGTGACCGGCACCATGGAGATCCTGGTCTTGGAGCACTGTGACATCACTGAACCCCAGCTCTTGACAATCCTGCCCTCCCTAAGCCAATGCTCCCAGCTGCATTTCCTCAGCTTCTATGGAAATTGCATCTCCACAGCCACCCTGAACAACCTACTGTACCACACAGCCAGGCGAGGCCATTTAAGCGAGGGCCCCACCTTACCCCACTGGAGAGCTACTGCCCTCCACAGTGGGGCCTAGGGAACCTTGACCCCTACAGATTTGCCCAGGTTCAGGCTCAGTTGGCACAGGTCTTGAGAGAGAGGGGGCCAAACCAGAAGGTCCAGATCTGTACCAATTTCTGTGATCACTGGCCAAAATGCCAATTATATAGCCTGGAGCCCCATGGCTACTAGCAGCTCACCCCCGAGGGTCTTCCTAGCCTTCTGCTCTGCTTATGTAGTCACATGCATCTTCTAGAATCTCTTGTCGGCATCACAGAGGAAACCCAAGACACAAGTTCATTTTCCATGGAGCACACCCTGCATTCTTCTGTGCGGGTGGAAGAGACTGGGTGTCTTTTCCTGAACTTCCTAGCTATCAAACCCCTGGACTTCTCATCCCAGTAGGCATCTATGTGTCCTGTGTACACAATATTAGGAAGCTGGAGTGGTCTCTGCCTGGTAAGAACTGGAACATGATCCTGTTCCTAAATGTTTGTAAGCAAACCTACAAGTGCTGCGGCAATCCCTCAAGATCTTTCATTTACTGCATCACTCCCTTAATAAAACAAAAATAAAGGAAAAGCATGAATAGAATTGTGTCATTTCTAAGCACCAATGAATGAAACTATTTTTGGTGTTGAGAATCCTAGCTACTCTACTAGTCTGAGATCTGAGCATCATAGTTCAAAGCTAGCCTGGGCAAGAAAGTGTCTGAGATTCTCATTTCTAGTGAATCACCAAAAAATGCTGAAGTGGAGCTGTGGTTTAAGTAGTGGCATGCTGGTATTGTGCATTAATGCTCAAGGACAACTCCCAGGAAGTCAAGTTCAAGACCCAGAATTGGTACAACCCAACTACCATCAAATATACCCATGATCAAGATATGGATCCAATTTTAGAGAAAATGGAGTGGGTGGGGAAATTCAATATCAAATACCAAACGACATCCATGAAAACAAGAGAACTTTTTTCCAAAGTGTTTTGTGATGAGCGTCCTAGTTACTCAGCTAGTCTAGGGTCTGAGGATCACAATTGAAATCCAGGCTGGGAAGGAAGGTCTGTGAGACTCTCTTCTCTATTCAATCACCAGATACACTCTTAGTTGTCCTATAGCTTAAATGTTAGAGTGCTTGCTTTGTACATAAAAGCTCATGGACACAATAATGGAATATAAGGTGTATGAACCCTACAAACATGTTTGTGAGAATAAGTATCAGTATCCCACAGTGATGTAAAACGTTTGAAATTTATGTATTCACTTAATCTATATAAAGAAAAAAAAAACTAAAGGGTATCACTACAGACCCTGAATTTAAGCCCCAATGTTGACACAAAAACAAAAGCAAAATAATGCCATGATCACACTCAAATATAAATATATCCAATCTTAGAGAAATTTATAAGTAATTTTCAAAGTCAAATGTTATAAGACATTACATGTAACAAAAGAATTTCTGCTTCTACAGCATATTTTTGGATGATAATTTTCAGTATGTAAATGTGGTTTGTGGTTGATCAGACATGTCTTAAAACTTCCGGCTCACTTCAATTTGTTTTTCTATAAGGAGTATTAACTCTGTGTCCACCCAGGCATGCCAAAAATAAAGAATGAAAATATATGACCTTCGGTATCCTTCCATGAAGAACTATAAAGTAAAGTATGTGACATCACCTTCCTATGATGGTAACAGAGTTTCACTGTTTTTTTTTTTTTTGCTTCAAATCAAAATAAACTAATCAAAGCGTGGGGACATCTTTATGGAGCTGTGAGGGAACTGAGACCACCCACACTTTGACCCATCATTGAATACCCATTATATGGACATAAAGTATTATATGTGTATATTTAATATGTATTACTCTGGGATATTTACTATCAGTTATGTGTGACCTGCTTAGCTCATGACTCCTTATTGAAGTGGGTATTTATCCACTGAATGTCATTTTGGGGGGGGGGCGGTCATGAGGCCTGAACTCTGGGCCTGGGTGCTGTCCCTCAGCTCTTCAGCTCAAGGATAGTGCACTACCACTTGAGCCAAAGCGTCTCTTCCGGCTTTTTCTCTTATGTGGTGCTGAGGAATTGAACCCAGGGCCTCATGCATTCAAGGCAAGTGCTCTACCACTGAGCCACCTTCCCAGCCCCTGAATGTCATATTTTTATTATTACTAATGTCAATACCAGAACTTCATCTCTACAATTGGCCATACTATTTGCATAACCTTGTCAGTTTGTGTAAAGAATCATCTCTTCTCTTTTTTTTCTCAGATTTATAACTTTTTTTTCCTTCCTGATGGCCTAAATGCACTTAGTTCTGCATAATGGATAGTTGGGGACCTCATGTGTCGCGACGAGTGTTAATGTGCAATCAGTGTTTAATTCACCAATAATAATCCAATTGTATTGAAGAAATTATTAAAATAAAGAAGAAAGATAACGTAAACTTTCTAGAAACTAATGAATTTTGACCATCTCTTGATAAAATACTAATAATTTAGAAATATTTGCAAAGTAGTATGCCTTATGAAAGGATAATAAAGAGTAATGTGGAATTTTGCCAATACTTCCAATTCAAAACTAAAGTCCATTGTTAGTATATAATCATTCTCTTAGTAGAAATTAAATATCATTGGACTCATTAATTGCATGTTGAAGGAAAACATTTATAGTACTCAGATATACTAAAAAATAGATTTTCACATAAAGCAATACAAATGCCAGAAGACAGAAAGGTGCAATAAACCAAAGGACAGGGCAGAAAGGCATGCCATTATGTGACCATTTGTCAGAAATAGTCATGTCTTTCTTTAAACATAGTATAAAACCCAATAGTTCAATCTGTTTCGAATAATGCATTTCTTATAAAATTAAAATAATAGAAATGTAAAAATTATTTGTTATCACATCAATTGGAAACATAAAAAGAAAAAGTATTTATAGACAGATAAAATGTATATAATTTTAAGTCAGTTGACAGTTGCTCACCCATGTAATCCTAGCTACTCAGGAGACTGAGATCTGAAGATCACTTTCAAAGCCAGCCCAGGCAGGAAAGTCTGTGACTCTTATCTCCAATAAACCACTTGAAAACCAGAAGTGGTGCTCTGGCTTAAGTGGTAGACTGCTTGCCTTGAGCTGAAGAGTGCAGGGACAGGATTCAGGCCCAGACTTCAAGCCCAACAGACCGACAATAAAAGCATATAATTTTGTATATATAATATTTTTAAGGCTATAAAAAAAAGAATTACTTGAAAAATACATCCAGCCATGGGTAAACAACCTACTATGAATCTTTACTTTTTAGCTATTACTTCATAAAGCCAATACATTATGGTATACAATTGAAGTGTATTTTTGTAGCTTATAAAATCCATTTTTGAAATTCTGAAACAACACAGAGAAAGCAGAGACAGAAGAGGAAGAAGAAAAGGAATGAAAGGAAAGACAGTGGGAATGAAATTGGACATGGGGAAGATGGATCTGACAAAATAGATTGAGGAATATGGAAAAAGGCAGATGTGTGAATGGAAATATATAACAATGAACCAAAATACATTCAACTGAGTATATGAAACCATGCACTTTTAAAAGTGCATAATATGAATGAATTGTGACTAAGAAGAATAGTGATATAAAGGCAGGCAGAAACTATATTTCAAAAATTAGGAAAATATGTATAAACTAAGCTACATAGAAAGTTTTGATCTGGTGGTCAAGGTTAAAAGCTAAATTGGACAGGAAATCAAAAAGAATATTAATTCCAGTTAACTATCACAGAGCAAAAATTAGAGTTCAATTGGTGAAACATTATCCTTATGCAATAAATAAATAAATAAATAAATAAATAAATAAATAAATAAATAAATAAATAAATAAATAAATAAATGGACTGTACCAGGCTTTAAGATCAATTCCCAGACAGACTAGCAGCAAAAAAACAAATTTAGGCAAATGCTTAAGAAAGCATAATTTGTAAACTAGAAGCAATGAAAATACACTAGTGGAGATGATTAGATAAGTACTCAGTAAATAGAAATAAAAAAATAGAATGATATTCAAATTTACCTGGCTTTGGTTACAACTTGTGACTCAACCATTACTAGAAAAATGAGTGCGAATCACTTATTCATGGAATTCATTACAACAATATAAACTAATATCTGATGGAAAAAAGAATGTAGACCATCTGCACATTTGGTCATCCATGTAAGTTCAATCATAAGAGGACTTATTTTTCATAATATGTGTTTTGTCCCGGAAGCCATGCAGAAAATTTCTATCTGGCCTTAACAAAATGATGTAGCAGTTGGGGGCAAAGATGCCACCCAGCAACTCTTACTGGAATCCAAGATGGAGAAAACCTCTGTAGCCACCCTGACTTTCCTTTTGTCACTGAGGTAGACAGGCAGGAATGTGAACCGGATACTACAGAACACCAGCATGCTGAAGGGTAGGAACTTGGCTTCATTGAAGGTGCCAGGCCAGAAAAAACATAATGAAGCTGGCCAGGGCCAGGGGAGCCCAAGTATCCCAAGACACAGTAAAAAGTGGTGAGGGAACCCTTGTTACACAGGATGAGCACATGGCCACATTTAGAGTGTATATCTGTGTAAGAGTAGGAAGGTGAAGTCTCCAGTCAGAGTACACAGAGAGGTACCTAGATCAGAGTACAGATAGGAATGGTGACGTTAGGAGCCCCTGATAGCAGCAGCCACCTCATGTTTCTCCCTAGAGAAGTGACCTTGAAGGCCAGATCCACATTTACAGTTTTGGCCAAGACAGCAGAAATAGATACTGTGAATGCAACTCCAAACGTGGTTTGCTGTGGAATGCAGGTGATTGTGTTGGAACAGCCATTAAAGAGCAAAGGAAAGTGAGAACAGAAGATGAGGGAGATGAGCAGGATGTACCTGAGAGCCTGGCTACTAGCTTTTTTTTTAATTGTGAAAATGCTGTACAGAGGGGTTGCAATTACATGGGCAAGATAATGAGAGATCACTAGCTTTGACAGTGGAGGTGTTCTGATGTTCACAAAGACTCCAAGGACAATTCCCTGTTAGTGTACATAAATAAATGGCCATGCAGGTCAAGGCCATTCCCAAGAGCTCTCCATTAGCCAGGAAACTTTCATCTCTTTAAGTCACTGGTTACTCTCTGCATTGGCATACTGGTGATCAGGACACTTTACACATTGCTCCATATCTAGTGAGGAAGTCAAATAACCAATAGTCACTTTTCACTACTTAAAAGAATATTGGGAATCCCTACATAGGGATAATACTAACATGTCAACACTTACTAGCAACAAAAGAAAATATTATAAATTATTCCTTGATATGTTCAGTACTATTTCTATTTCTTCTTCATGTTCCCACACTCTTGCCTACATTTTCCTTTTTCAGTTTGAATCTTTTTTTTTTACATACTGTGACTATCACCCATAATATTTATTTCCATTTGTAAAAGCCTATGAAAAAATTTTTGCACATACTGGAGCATGTGGCTAATGATATCTGAAGAGTATGGTTCGAAGCCATCCCAGGCAGGAAAGTCCATGAGACCCTTTTTTTTTTTTGTGGGGGGGGGCGGTCATGGGGCCTATCCTCTGGGCCTGGGCGCTGTCCCTCAGCTCTTCAGATTAAGGCTAGTGCTCTACCACTTGAGCCACAGCACCACTTCTGGCTTTTTTCTTTTTGCTTATGTGGTGCTGAGGAATAGAACCCAGGGCCTCATGCATGCAAGGCAAGCACTCTACCATTGAGCCATCTTCCTAGCCCATGAGATTCTTATTTCCAGTTAACCACCAGAAAACCAGAAGTGGTGATTTAGCTCAAGTTGTAGAGTGTTTGCCATTAGCTGAAGCTTAGAGACAGCAGCCAGGCTCAGAGTTCAAGCCCCTTGACAGACCAAAATAAAAAGAACGTTTCTGCATGTTAAATGCTGCCATACTAATTCTCAGTCTTTTGTGTACTACTGAAACAACTAATCCAAAATTCTGGACAGAAATGTTTGGAATTCCTTGAATGTCTCTATGCAATATAAATAAGAACCCATTAGCTATTCCTTGCAGACATTATATTTGTCCATCTGACTCATCAATAAAGTGGTGGAGAACAAAAGCTGTACAATCATCCTCTGCAAAACACTGTTGCCTGCTTCTTCGACCAAACCCAACACAGAGTGAACACTCTGTTGAAAGAACATTTCTGGTCACTAGGAAATAAAGGTGTACAAGATGTCTGTTTTTTTTTGCACCCTAAAGTGAACTTGAAGAAGATAGAGACCATGTACTTAAAAAGGCTTCACACTTCATATGATAGACATTAAACTTACATTGCTAAGGAGTGGAATAATCATGTGTAAAATGAGTAGAAAAAAATAATCTTACAAGTAATTCAGAGCCTGTATTTTTTATTTCAAGGAGCAGTGTCATCCAGTGTCACAATTAATTTACAAGGTGAAAGAAGGAAGTCTTTGACTATGCAATTATTATACAACATTTGTGTTTCAGGGATTGGGTAACACAAGGGAGTAATCATAAATTTGTTCCTAAGTCATGCACTTACCTATTAGCTATCTCTTTCTCTGAGCAAAGAGTACAATCAAAGCAACAGGTAATCTTTCCTTCCTGAGGGGATTTCCTGAATCCAGGACATATCTCACTGCAGACAGAGTGAGGAGCCTGAGAACAATAAGACATTTGTCAGTAAATGTATAGAATTTTACATAATACTAAAAAGTCCATTGATTTAAAGAATAGGATTATTAAGGATATAATTGTATGAACATAACTCTAATAATGCAGTTATAGATTCCACATCATATATCAAAAGTGTTATGTAGTATATACTTAGTCTCTATCTAGCCTGAACTACTGAGAAGTGTCTGACCTTTAAAAGAAAGAGGATAATGATGGGAAAGTAGGTCCTGGTTGACAGCCTTCTGGAATTTCCTTGAATTCATAATATCCTATGTAGTCTCCTTCTCATCTGTGACATGTTGAGGGAGAAGGAGAAAGAATCCTCTTGATGCTTTAAAAGTATGCTATAAGATAAAGCACAGGCTTCATCTTTATAGGGTTATATGAAGCCCAGGCCCTTCCAATCTTCTTTTCATCTATCCAGTGCCATGCATTGAAAATCTGCTCACACAAGCTCTTTCACTGTTTGCTCTCTCCACAGATCATTAAAGTAGCAAGACAACAAACCATTGAATGGATTCTCCACAGAAGGGAGCAAAATAACTCTTTAAAAAAATTAAATGTTTCCTCTGATACTTTCTCTCAGCATAGAAACCAGCTAAGAAAAATACAATTCACATTCTATGATAACATTCTAAATAAATATTGAACAACACACTTTTAACTTTTTATTTTTTGGGTGCTTAACCTAGAGATAAAAATCTGTATCTGGCCACTGTCCTTGAGGCTGTTTTGCTCAAGGTTACCACTCTACCACTGGAGCCATAGCTCCACTTGATCTTCTTGGTAGTTAATCAAGATAAGAGTCTCACAAAATTTTCTTCCCATTTTAGCTTTAAACTGATATGTAATCTTAGATCTGGAAGGATAGGATTACAGTCATGAGTCCCTAGTGCTCAGCTCCATTAATTTATTCTGTTTCTTTTCTATCCAAGAGTCAATCAATAAAATTTCTTAAGTTTGATATACTTAAATGTTAGTAAGCACAGAGAGTATAAAGTCTGTGTGTTTTTTTTTTCTGTGTGTGAGAGTATATGTGTGAGCCAGAACTATTGTTGAATTCAGTGCCTGGGCTTTGTATCTAAGCTTTGCTGCTTAAGGTTAGCACTGTATCACTTGATCCACTGCTCTACTTCCAGTTTTTTGGGTGTTTAAATAAAGATAACAGTCTCACAGGCTTTTCTGCTAGGACTGATTTGAAACCATGATACTAAAATCTCTGACTTCTAAACATCTAGTATTATAGGAGTGACTTTTCTGGCCCCAGCCAGGAATACATTTTAAGGGTGAAATCTGCTTATTTATATTAAATTACAATTAGATCACACCCACCTTTGTAGTTCCTATGGCCCACTCTACCATATTTTATTATTCAAACGCTTGTGAACATGTAGTTTATGTGGAGAAAAATGGCCTACTTCCACTTGAGGTCAGACCTTCTGGAAAATTCCAAATGTTCACAATGTCATACTCTTCTTCTAATTTCCTTTTCTCAATCAAAATCTCTTGGCCTCAAAGAGGATTATGAAATTGTATTTTATTCACAAAATGAGTACACCTAAAAAAAGATACATCATCTTATGATGAAGTACATCTCAGACTTAAAACAAAAAATCTGAAATGAGTAAAGCTCCTGATTAAAATTTCAGATTCAGCATTCCAAAAGAGCAGAAAAACCTAATGAAGAAATAAAAAATTCTATGGGACAAAAAATCATCAAAATAATCTTTGGACATCCTGGTCACTCAGCAAAGAAATAGAAGTCTTTGTTTCAAGAGAAACCAGTTCCATACAAATACTCATAAATGAGACAATTCCCAATTTCCTCACTACAGTTTCACATAACTAAGTTTGTAAAAATCTATAGTTTGAGAATGGTAAATTTTCATGCATAAAGTTGAATAAATTTAATTTACTTATAAAAATATGGATAATTCTGTTTAGCAGATTATCTTTACTAGTATTAAGAAACACATCAGGAAAAGGTGAATTTTTAATTTTCAAAACATTAGCTATGAGCATGTTGAGGTTATTTGAAACTAAATGAATTTATGGAAAAATGGAATATATTTTGCACTTTTTACTGACCTGCTTTAAATTAACAGCACAAGCACACATGTGTAAGAGACCTCAATTACAAACTGTTATACAGTAAGAGACCTGTCTAGGAAATGACGTTCCTCACTGTACCATCCAAAACTTTAAGTCCTTACCTGTGCAGGTGAAGGCACTGAACCTTTTCTATTTTCCGTTGTTTATAATACTGCTTGATGAAGAAGCGTGTCATGGAGAGCCTGGGCCACAGAATATACAGCATTCTATATACTGTAACTGTCTCCAGACATAGTCATGTCAAAAATGTGCCTAGGCAACCAAGCCAAAGAGGCATCATGTTGATAGTTCTCCCCATTACCAAATCAGAATCAGAACCTGAGCAATTAAAGGAGAAACCACAGCCCACCAAGGAAAATGTCTCCTGGGTATTTGGAACGGTTAACTACTTTGACAAAATTTGTGAATCCAAAAACATCTGGGTGATGATGTTAAAAAAATGACAGGTACATGTAATGAACTAAGCAGAAAATATTTTTCTTATGGTTAAATGCCATTCTACAACTTTTCCTTTTATTAAAATTTACTCAACACACACCATTAAATATAGTAGGAATTCATCATGGACATATAGGATGAGGACATACGCTGATGATTTACTTATATGGTTATAGGGTGCCATGATTTTTAAAATATACATCACTGGTTTGTTATTGCCAGATCAAATTATTCTTGGCCATCTCTTCTTTCAATGCAGGAAGAATCCGCAAACATTTTCATCTTGTAATGTTAACAGTCCTACCCATTTCCAGCTGAAGTGAAGTAGTAATAAGACCATGGCAGTTGCTACTGATGTGTTCTTTGGGGACATCTAATAGAGAGAAGGAAACTTTTTATGGTCACTCAGTACATGATCAAAAGTCCCAAAGGTAAACTAAAGATAAGGAATAGAAGATGCTCCATGAATGAGAACATTTCTATCTATGACAATCCCAGTCATCATATATGTTATATAACCATGTGAAGAAAATGGAAGGCATGTTTTTTTTTCTTTTTTCTTTTTTTTTTTGCCTCTTCTTTTTTTCTTTTTTTCTTGCCCATGAAATTGTAACCCCTCTTTATGGTATTTTCAAAATAAAAAAATAATAAAAAACAACATTGAGATACCACCTCTTTTTATTACTTTTTTTTTTTTTTGAAAATACCATACAGAGGGGTTACAATTACATGGGTAAGATAGTGAGTACATTTCCTATCAAACATTGCTGCCTCCTCCTTAGTTTCCCCATACCATCCCTTCTCCTCCCCACCCACTCACCCCCACACTCCCATACCACAACCACCCTACCCCCTCCCCACCTCCTCACCCCGCCAAAGTTGTAAAGTTCATTTTTTGGCATAACGTCTTGTACATCTCGTAGTTGTAATGGGTCTACCTCTAACCCTGTTTAAACAGTTTGCTTTTTCCCTTCCCCTCCACAAATTATATCAACATCAAATACAGTGAAAGCAGGGCTTATAAAGCATTGTTGCCTCCTCCTTTGTATCCCCTTCCCATCCCTTCCCCTCTCCAACTCCCCATCCCCCCCCAATCCCACCACCACCACCACCACCACCACCTCCATTTGATAGGAAATTGAAAGACTTGGAAAAAATTATATTAAGTGAAGTAAGCCAGGCCCAACGAAACATAGGTCCTATGGTTTTCTTATTTGCAATAACTAGTATATGTCTGAGACAAACAGAAACTCTTAAACAAGTTGATGTTAGGCAAAATAAACCCCAAGATAAGGATTCATCTGGGTTTTTTTTTTCTTTCTCACGATTATTTCCATCATATTTATAAGATGCTTTCTTTGTTGCTGTGTATGTACCTCCCCCATGGTATAACCCCTGCTTTCACTGTATTTTATTTAGACATGTTTTTCTTTTAGTTTTTGAAAAGAAAAAATAAAACTTTTTAATTAAGTATAAAACAAATCAATTTGTACAATGTCTTTTGGTCTTTGTCACTGTCTTTGTCTTTGTCACATCAACTCTTTTGGTCTTTGTCACATCAACTCCTCTCATTTGTATCTACCACAGGTATTCCCTGACTTTAATAGTTCCATTTTCACATATGTACATTGAATATTATGTTGTATTTGCCCAACCATATTCTTCTTTTTCCTT
Organism: Dipodomys merriami; assembly: GCF_024711535.1. NCBI lineage: Eukaryota > Metazoa > Chordata > Mammalia > Rodentia > Heteromyidae > Dipodomys > Dipodomys merriami. The sequence continues at coordinate 81,875 of NW_027206453.1, forward strand.
TACATCTTTCCACATCCCCTTAAAACGCCCCAAGAAGATATGCTTCTGGGGCTCATTTTTTATATAGTCTGTTAATTTTTCAGAAAGGTTAGATTGATATGTACTATAATTTATTCAGATTGATCATGTATATATGTAAGTGAATATATGTGGGCTCCATAACTTTATAATATTTCATGAGCATAATTTTTATCTAATATTACATATGAGAGAACACATACCTACTTTTACTTTCTTTTTTTCCTGCCAATTGTGGGGCCTGAACTTTGGGCCTGGGCACTGTCTCTCAGCTCTTCAGCTCAAGTCTACCACTCTACCACTTGAGCCATGGCACCATTTCCAGATCTTTCTGCTGAGCAATGGAATCCAGGGTCTCATGCTTGCAAAGCAAGCACTCTACCACTGAGCCACCTTTCCACCCCCTACTTTCACTTTCTGAGCCTGACTTTCTTCATTCAATATATCTTACACAGAAGCATATGTATATGTGTGGTAATACAGGGATATAAACTCAGGGACTCATGTACTACTCCTTTCAAAGCTACCAATCAACAACTTGAACCTCACATTAATTCCTGTTTAATTCTTGTTGATTCAGAATGTTTTCTGATTACTTGCACACTCTGCTTAACATATCTCTACACTTTCAAGTCATTTCCTGATTTTTTAAAGAAAATTAGTAAGGGTAAAACTTAAAAAAAACCCTCTTTGATGTGAAGGGTAAACAAAGGAGGAGGCTGCAATGCTTGGTAAGCAATGTACGCATTATCCTGCCCATGCAATTGTAACCCCTCTGTACAGTATGTTCACAAATAAAATAAAATAAAATTTAAAAAACCCTCTTGTCATATCTAACTTTTCTCTTTTCAAACCAAAGGGACTATTCTATTCCATTATATTTGAGTACTTACTCTTTGATATTACAAAATTTGATAGGTTCATAAATCCAATCTCCTCCTATCATACTCTCCTAACAGCTGAAATGGCCCCAAATTTGATATTTTTACTATCGCCTACCCTTCCTATTCTTATCTGTGAACCTGTAAAGATTCAGAAATGTAACAATCTGGGCAGATATTCTTCCTGATGGTCCTGTAAATGCTGCTATGGACTTTTTTCCCTCATATGATTGTGGTTTGGAATATTCTAATTTCTCAAGATGCAAATGAAGGGATGTTTAAATGCTGTTGAATTTCCATATTGAACATTATATACATACATACATCTATATTTATATCTATATCTATATCTATATCTATATCTATATCTATATCTATATATATATAATCCCAGAGTCAAGTTATGTAAAAGACTAGGATATTTGTTGTGCTCTTTAATAGCAACTACCACAAAAAACACACTAGTAGTTCATGAATGTCAACCTGAATAATGAACATAGAATTTCAAACTTAGGATGTTGAAGTATAGAATGCTTACTTTCTTGCCCATATATATGTTAAAATATTACCCTAAATTGGGATATAATGTGAATATAGTTTCATGTGTGAAAGACATGAAGGAAATTTGTCATGAATGAAATTTAAAAAGTTAGTTAAGGCACAAGATAGTTTGCTTTATCTCTACTACCACATAAACCACAGCAATCATTTTCCATTAAATGTGGGGCTGGCTTTCATGAGACAACAAATATTCTATTGTTTTCATGTTTGGTAACTATCTCCACATATGAGAAAAGTTTTATTTCAAGCCACCTAGTTTGTGTAATGTGGTTATATTGCAGGTCAGAGTAACTAACAAATCTTCCATGTAAGAATGTCTTTCAGAAGCTAAGTGTCATTTAAGGAAGATTCTATAGCAAGTTATGTTCACAGACCCAACATAGTAAAAAAAAAAAAAACACTTGATGCAATATCAAGCAAAACAAGAGCTTAACCATCAGGTGATGGAATTTTCTTTCTTATTCATATAACAATAGTAAAGGGAGTCATCCAACTCCAAGGTGCTTATTATGGAGAGAGTAACCTCCAACATGGGGATGAGAATGTCAGCAAGCTTTACATTGAAATCCAATTTCCAAGGCCACCGTAGCACAATGCAGTAATCACTTCCCAATATATTTAGATTGAGATGTTGAAAAGAATGACTATAAAAAAGTAAAGAGGATCAAAGTACTTTTCATTCTCTTTTGTCATGTTTATGTGTATAAAGTTATTCATGTGTGCACATTCTAAAGAAATTAATGCAATGAAATCAACAAACCTTTAAAGTTAACAATTGAGGCAATATTAAAATATAAGTAATTCAAGAATTACTTATAGAATCCATAGAAGAACAGGAAACTGGCAATTAAAGTTTCATAAAAGTATAACCAAGCAATAGGGCAGATAATCAAGATACAGAAGAAAGGTGAGTAACATGTTAGGAGTTACTAAATAATTCTCAGTCCTAAATATCAATTTTATTGGACTTGACCCTACAATTAAATGACATAGATTGAGTAATTGGATCAAGATATAAAACACATCCACCTGCTGTCCCAACCAAAAACAATTATCAAATAGAAAGCAAACCCACAAAAAATAGGGTGGAGTAGCAATCCTAATATCAGATGAAATAGACATCAAATTAAATTAATGAGAATAAACACAGAAGGACATTACATACTAATAAAGGGAATTCTTTCTCAGAGTAATATACCAATTCTAAATATCTATTCACCAAATGCTGGAGTACCCAATTTTATTAAACAATGCATTTTAATCTAACAATGCACATAGATCTAAACACATTGATAATTGGTAACATCAACACATCATTGTCATCTCTGGATCATCCAGGAAAAGCTCTGCAAAGAAAACTCATACATATATGATTATATGGACCACCTAGTTTTTCCAGATATCTAGTGAATATTTAAACAGGAGCATCAGAATATAAATTCCTCTCAACAACTTAATGAACACTCTAGCAAGTAGATCATATTTTAAGTCGCAAAACAAATCTTGCAAATTAAAAAAATATGATATTATTCCCCTGCATCCTGACATATCAAAATGGAATAAAATTACAGCTCAACACATAATGCTATGACAGAAAATTCTGTAAAGTGTGGATAATGAATAATATATCACAGAATGAAGAGATTAGAATGGGAATTCAAATATTTATTAAACAACATATATGAACCCATAAAATACAGATCCTCTAGGACTCAATGAAGACAGTACTCAGAGGAATATTTATAACTCTGTGCTTACAAAAACAAGTTGGGGAAATCTCAAATCAGTAGTTTAATGATGAAAATCAAGGTTCTTGAAGAACAGGAATAAACCAAAAGCCAAAGTAAAAGGTTGAAACACTAAAAATTAAATCAAATAAAGTAGAGAAGAAAATACCATAAAACATTAACAAATATTGGTTCTTTTAAGAAAATTAATAAAACTGGCATACTCTTAGCAAATTTGATCCCCAAAAGAAGAGTATGTACACACATAAAGAAAATTATAGGCAAAAATCGGAAAATCAAGAGAGATACAATCAAGCTTTAGAACATTAGAAGGGAATAATTTGTAAACATTTATCATGACAAATTGGAGAATTGGGAGGAATGGTGAAATTTCCAGAGAATGTTGATATATTCCAACAAACAAAATACATTGGAACCAAGACAATAGACCCATAACAAGTAATGAAATTGAACTGGCAATATAAGACCTCCCATCTAAGGAACGCCCAGGACCTGATGAATATATAGCTGAATTCTATAAGGCCTTCAAAGAGAACTCACTCCATTATTTCTTAAAAATCTTCAATGAAACAGAAAGGGAAAGATCACTACCAAAGTTCTTTTATGAAACCAGCAAAACGCTCATCCAAAAACCACATACACTCATCATGAAAGAGATCTGTAGATCCATTTCTTGGATGAACATCAATGCAAAATTTCTAAATAAAATTCCAGCCAACCTAATTTAACAACTATCCAAAGAAGTTGTATTCTATGATCAAATTAGATTCAACACATCAACAGAAACAAGGACAGCAACTACAAAATCTTATAAACAAAGTATTTGACAAGATTCAACACTTCTTTATGAAAAATGCTCTGGAGAAGCTAAGAAGCCATGGACTACAGCAACTATAAGGTAATGGAATAAGCTTCCATGGTCCTGATTGGGAAGGATTATCATCATGAAAATGGTAGTAGTGCCTCAAGCTATCTACAAATTCAATGCAATACTAAGAAAAATCTTAAAAACATTCTTCAATGATATAGAAGAAGCAATCTGAAAATTCTTGTGGAATAGTCAAAGACCAGAGCAACAAGAACAGTCCTCAGCATGAAGACTGGTACTAGAAAAATATCAATACCCAACTTCAAACTCTGTGATAAAGTCATAGTAATAAACAGTTTGATAATAGTACAAGAATAGGGCAGAAAGCAGAGCAACAGCAGCTCATGCCTGTAATCCTAGCTACAGAGGAGGCTGAGATCTGAGGATCATGGTTCAAATCCAGCCCAGTCAGGAAAGTCTGTGAGACTCTTATCTCCAGTAAACCACTAGAATACTGGAAGTGGCACTGTGGCTCCAGGGTGCTCGCCTTGAGCTGAAGAGCACAGGAACAGCACCCAGACAAAGAGTTCAAGCCCCACAACTGCCAAAAAAAAAGAGCAGAGGTGAGGACCAATGGAATAGAAGACCATGAAATGAACCCACATACTTATAGCCACATAATATATCAGGAGAGAAAAAAATAGGAGAGAAGGAAGACAGTATCTTCAACAAGTTTTCAAAAGAGAATTGTGTAAACATGTGCTGAAAACTTCAAAGAGATTAGAACAGATATTATAGAACCTTATATATCACCCTTCACCTAAATCAATTATACAAGAAACTAAGACCTCAGTGTAAGACCTGATACCCTGAAGAGGTGGGGAAACACCAACGATCCTTGACACAATTCAAAATGTCTGAAGTCAATATGCAGAATCACAACAAATCAAAGAAAGTCTGGATGCATGGGATTGCCTCAAAATGAAGAGTTTCTGCAATGCAAATGGCATAGCTAGCAAGATAAATTGAAAGCCCACAGATTAGGGGAAGATCTTTATTAAGTATGCATCAGACAAAGGCCTCGTATCTAAAATATACTCAATGGTCAAAACATTAAACCTTTCCAAAATCAAGTCCTCAAAGAAACAATAACCCAATTAATAAATGAGTTAAGGACTGAAAGAGAGCTATCTCTGCAGAAGATGTAGAATGGTAAATTTATCCATCAAGAGAGAGAGATTTGACATTTCTCTATATGAAAGAAATATAAATCAAAACAAAATTGAGATTCCACCTCACCCCAGTTAGAATGCCCAATATAAAGAAAACTAACAATACCAGATTTTGCCAAGGATATGGCCAAAAAAAGAATGCTTACTAAACTTTTGATGCAAATGTAAAGTTTTCAACCACTCATAAAAGAATTATGGACATTCCTCAAAAGAGTAAACATAGAGCTTCCCTATGACCCAGCAATTACATTCTTATTCATTCATCCAATAGAACACAAAAAAGACCACAGTGAAGACACCAGCCCAATGATGTTCATTGCAACATTGTTTACCATAGCCACGGTATGGAATCAACCCAGATGGCCCTCAGTGGATGGATTAAGAATGTGTGGTTTACATAGCTAATGGCATTGTATGCTCCCATCTGAAAAAATGATATTGCTAGTTTCATAAGGAAATGGAAAGACTTTGTCACTGTTCTTGATTTCTGATTTTATATAAGTTTATCTGTTTTGGTAAGGATAAGGGAGAACACAGAAATGGTGGAACAAAGTGTGAACAAATGCAGCAGTGATACTAGACACTAGGCAGAAACTGAAATATACAACTTGTGTGGAAGGGGCTTAGGAGGGCAAATCTGAGAGAAAAGGACAGAGGTTGCACCATTCCAAAAGAAAAGTACTCATCCAACATGTAACTCTAATCCCTCTGTATATCACCTTTAAAATAATAACAAAAACTTGAAAAAAGTGGAATAAAACATTACATGCAAATGAAATACAAAAAACTATGCGCAAGCATGTATAACATCATCACATCAAATAGACTTTAATGAAAGGATCAAAAAGTAACAAGATTTTAATGTCATGATAAAGGAATTAAATCAACAAAGTGAAATAGTAACTGTAGGTGTTTATTTTCACACTTCTAAGCAATTAACTATACTAACTGACTTTGAGATAGTCCTTAATACAATAATAGGTGAAGATTTTATGGAGAGATTTGCCATTCAGAATCAACAGGCAGGCATTAGAATTTAATTTCACCCTTGATCACATGAGCCCTATATATGCCAAAGAACATTTTAACCAACTTCTATTGAATAAAGCATTGTTCATCAATGTAATGAATTTTCTCCAGGAGAAATGATGGGGTAGGGCCAAATACCAGCCATGTTTTAACATTTTACAACTATCTTGAGCACACATGTAGATTACACTGTAGTAATGCTAGAAATTAGCAAGGAATATGGGCACATAATATGAAAATCAAATGAATTACATTTTAACCATTATTACTTAAATAATAATTGCATTAAAATTATTCATTGAAAAAATTGCTTCATGATAAAGTGAATTGTTTTTCAGGGCACATTTCATGAAATAATCTGGTCCTAGGAACAAATGAAAATGAAAAGAACATCAGAAACACATAGTTATAGAAAACAGGACTTAAAGGAACTATCAAATTTTGCTTAAACCAAGAGAAGGAATAATGAACTAAATAACTTGCACTGCATGTCAATGAACAAGAGAAACTCAAGAATAGTAGAAAGAATGAAGGAAACGATGTCAGGAGCAAAAGCATAGTGGCAATCAGCAATGAATCAAAAGGAGTTTGTGCAAAACAGAAGGGTTATAAGGCTGAAGTAAAAATCCTAAAGCAGCAATCAACAGAATGACATACATTAATCCATATCTCCATGATTCTGCATGGGCTGAATCAGTATGGTGAAAATAGCCATATTACTGAAAACCATATACAAGTTCAGTTCAATCTCCATCAAAATTTCTATCCCTTCCTAGACAGAAATAGAACAGGCAGACTACATTTTCTGAAAAAGGAAATCCTTTATTCAGAAGGATGTTAAGACATAAGAACAGTACTGAAAAATCACTGCCTTTCTCTTATGCTATGGGGCCAAATAACAAAAAACCACATAAATCAATGAAAAATAAGACAGAAATACTTGTAACATCTACAGATATCTGATTTTTGGAGAATTGACAAAAAATACATGGCCTAGAGATGGCACCCAAAATAAGGCATGGAGCCGTTAAATTGGTTATCCATGTAGCAAACATTGAAACTAAAGCCTATCCTTGAATACACAATTTTTTCAAATGAAAGTTGATTAGTTTTCAAATAGATACTGGAACATTGAAAGTAGTAGTGAAAATGAGGGTCAATATAAAATAACGATAACCTTAATAGATCTCACACCTGTCATAAAATAATAGAAAGATTTAAGTGTGGGGCTCGGAAGGTGGGTCAGTGGTAGAGCGCTTGCCTTGCATGCATGAGGCCCTAGGTTCAATTCCTCAGCACCACATAAGCAGACAAAAAAGACCAGAAGTGGCTCTGTGGCTCAAGTGGTAGAGAATTAGCCTTGAGCTGAAGAGCTGAGGGACAGCGCCCAGGCCCAGAGTTCAGGCCCCACTTCTGGACCAAAAAAAGAAAAAAAGAAAAAGAAAGATTTAAGTGTGAACTCAACTAGGTGGTAGAATATTTTTCTTATTTACAAGGCCCTAAATTCTACCCAAGAATGGAAATTTATAGCAGCTTTGTTTGCATCAAATTGAAAAGGTTCAGCACACTGAAAGAAACAGTGGGACAGCCAAATATTTGGTTGAAACTCATTAAATCATTTTAGCAATCAATACAATAAAAATAAAAACTACAATGAGTTATGCATCAAGCCACACAAAATTTTGCAGTGTTATTGTAACTGAATATTGGATGTGGGTGATGAGTAAATGGCAAACCTCAAGATAATCTTTAGGGCAAGAGACATTTAAGTTAAAGGAGAGCATAGCACTGTGGGCAGAAGAAATGTATTTTTAAATGATGATATCATGCATACCAAAGCTCAGGGATGAGGTCTGAGATGCATGCTAGGATCACAGTATTGTAATAATATATATGAAGTAGCTTCATATATATTAACTAATTTGCTAATTGTTTAAATGCCTGCAAGGAACAGTTTTACTTCTGTAATTCAGGGAGGGGAAGGGAAAAAACAAAATACTTAAATAAGGATACAGGTTGACCCACTATAACAATGACATGTACAAAACACTATGTGGAAAATGAACTTTACAACTTTGGTGGGAGGGGGTAATTGTGGCGGTAGGAGGGGAGGGATGGTAGGGAAAAAACAAAGGAAGAGGCAACAATGCTCAATAGGAAATGTACTCATTACCTTGTCACCCCTCTGTACAGTATTCTTACAATAAAAATGTACAAAAAATTAAAAATAACATGCAATGATGGAAACCAATGTCTCATGTCTGTAATGTTAGTCATTCAGGAGGCTGAGATCTGAGGATAACAGTTCAGAGCCAGCATAGGCAACAATTCCATGAAACCCTCCTCTCCAACTTAACCAGCAAAAAGCTGAAAGAGCTGTGCCTCAAGTAGTAAAGCCTTACCTTGAGCAAAAAACTCAGGGACAGCACCTGAGTTTAATCTCCGGACTGGTATGAACACGCACACAAACACACACACACACATACACACACACACACACACACACACACACACACACACACACACACTCCATGCAAACACAGTAGTAGATCACATACCTGTAATATTTTCACCTTATTTCCTAGTGATCGCATTTAATTTTAATTTGTTTCATTTTTTCTGCTAATAGTTATTACTTTAGTTGTACACACTTGTGGAGGTACAATGTGACTAATATATGTATTAATAATTAATATAATGTAATTATAATGATCAAATTAAGGTAGTTAGCATTTCCATCTCTTTAAACTTGATCTGCATGTTTTTTACTAGGATGGAATAAATAAAATTTTGACCAAAAAAGATACAGTTTTAAAAATACCATGCAAACAAAGAACCTGCAGATTATTGCCTTAAAGGGTCCCACTGATAGAGAACGGCATTACATTTTCATTGTTTATTTCTGTCTTGGTAAAGTTTCTCAAATGCCATGGGAACTAGAGGCTTCTCATTTCAATTATGACTTTTAATTATATTCATAGGTGGTTAACTCGCACTACTATTTGCCATTCAAGCACATTTGTACCTGGATCTGTAAGAAACAAACCAACTAGTTCTTTATAAAGATGATCTAGAACACAAAGGTAGCTTCTCAAAATCATTGCTGAATTTCTTTAGTAGAAAAAACAAAAATAAGGGGCTGGAAGGTGGCTCAGTGGTAGAGTGCTTGCCTTGCATGCATGAGGCCCTGGGTTCGATTCCTCAGCACCACATAAGCAAAAAGGAAAAAATTCCAGCTTTTTTCTTTTTGCTTATGTGGTGCTAAGGAATCGAACCCAGGGCCTCATGCATGCAAGGCAAGCGCTCTACCACTGAGCCACCTTCCCAGCCCCACCATTAATGATATTAATGATATTTTACTAATACAGACTATTCTTTTCTTCATATCTATAGGTAGTTATGAGATTTGCTGAGATTATAATTCTCAATGTGTTCATATTAGCACAGAAACAAAAGTACACAAACATGTTTTGGGAAATTAAGAGAAGGAAAGTTAGCTTAACATGGATAAATACTACGGAATAAGAAAAATAAACTACGCTAGGGACTGGTGCATCATGCCTGTAGTCTTAGGTACATAGGGGTCTGAGATGTGGTGATCATGTTTTGAAGCTATCTTGGGCAGGGGTGACTGTGAGACTCATTTCTCTATTTAACAACCAAAAAGAATCAGATGTAGAGCTGTGGCTCAAGTGGTAAAGCACTAGTCTTGAGCAAGAAAGCTCAGTACAGTGCACATGCCCTGAATTTCTAGTACAAGCACAAAAGAAAAAAAGATAAGCAAACATACTACTGGCATATAAGATAAGGACATATATATATATATATATATATATATATATATATATATATATATATATATACACACACACACACATGTGTGTGTGTGTGCTTGTGTGTGTATAATAGGAGGGAAGGGAGTATCTGAAGCCTTTTACTACATAATTGGTGACACTGACTCAAATGTTTGAAATAGCAGCCATCCCATCATAATCTGCAGTGACTTCTGGGATTAAGAAGATAGTTGAGTAAAGTGTAGTGCCTAGAAAGAGAAGCTATATATGGGAGGAAACCAAATTCATTTCCTACTAGTAGATAGAAATGTACTGAACCATAGATGAAAGGTACAAGTATGAAACTGAGCTTTTCACTGGTGCATAAGGATGGGTTGGCATGGTAGAGAAGAAAGAGAACACTCATCTGTGCACCTAAACTTCCCTCAGGCATTGCCTATCCTGAGAACAAAACAGTAAATGGAAATAGATTAATGAGTTACTTAGGGCTTGTTCTCTTAACGCCTTGGAAACATCGCCTGTTACTGCGATCTTTGTCTAAAGTGTAGAGGGCCAAAACACCAGCAACATCCCATCTCCATCCACGTGTTCTCAGTGCTTCATTGTAGAAAAGCACATAATGCCAGCCAAGGACTAACAAAGAGTGGAAGCTGGAGGAAAAGGAATGTGAAAGTCGAAAGGTACATCCATGAAGTATCTGCTAAGCTAAAATCCTGGTTCAAACTGAGGCCCACAGTTTTAGGTATACACACACACACAGACACACAGACACACAGACACACAGACACACAGACACACACACACACACGTGTGTATATATATAGATATCTTTGCACATGTGCACATGAGTCCTTTTATTCACAAACATGTGTAGTATAGTCCATCTTTCATGGAAAACTCTTGTGAATCCCCAGGAAGAATGTATTAAATTCTTCCCTGGAGCTCTGCGTCTGTGGCCTTGCATCCAGAAGAAAAACATAGGTTGGAAAGCACACTTGCAGGTTCTCCTTATTCATCTCGGGTGCTACTGTTTCTTCCAAGACCACAGACAGTGAGTCCCTAGTGTTGAAGTTAACTTTGATATGTTTACTCCAATATCTGTGTCTATTTGCCGAAAAGTCATTCAGAATGATGCAATTGAATTGCATCAGAGGATCCCATGTCAGGTGCATGGTGAAATGGACAGAAAAAAAAATGTATTGTAGTGGGATATCAACCAAAGTTATTAAGGCATCAGACCCAATGGGTCAGTTCATAAATTCAATGTCCACAGAACGTTGCTGGTTGATCTAGGCAGGGTTCCATAAAATTTCCATTTGCACAGGCTTCCAAAAATGTACCTGCTTACTTCTCCCTGGAAGCAATGATGATGCTGAAACCAACAAAATGTTACTAAGGGCTCTAGAATTTATATCTAATATATTCTGATAAATTCACAGATTAGTACATCATAAAAATATCCTCAGTAAGTTAGTCTCAATAAATCAAGGTTGATGCCAAATTGAATGTCACATTTGCATTCTGAACTTTCACCTTTACACAGGTAATTTTTACTCAACCTGCTTTCACAATCTACTTTTTTTTTCAGGACATGTTTTTGAGAACATATGGTAATAGAAGACTTCCTTCTCTACCATGAGCCTAAATCAATATCGGTACAGACTCTATGTTTTCTACTTGTCATAATATATTAGACACAAATACCACACAGAGACCCCAATGGCCCTTGAGAGCAGAGCTACTTCAGAGATGTGTACACACTCTGCAAATGTCGCAACCTTCCATGCACATGATGTACTTGCCCATAATCACGTACTACGTATCAGAAAATGTGCATTGCTGTTTAAACAAATCAGCAAATGTACTATAGATTGTAGAAGGAAAAACTTTTATTTATTGTGAAAATATCATACAGATGGGTTACAATTACATAATTTGCAATAACTTGTATATGTCTGAGACAAGCAGAAATGGTCAGATAAGTTTATTTTAGGAGGAATGAACCTCTAGATATGGATTCAAATGGTTTTTCTTTCATGCGGTTGTTTCTAACATATTCATAAGATGATTTCTTTGTTGCTTTGTATGTCCCTCTCCCAAAGTATAACCCATTTTCACTGTATTTGATGTAGGAAAAAAATTTTAATGAGATTTCCACTGGCCCTTTAATCTTGTATACTCCTTATATTATATAATTATATCACTTACTTTTTCATTCTTAGTAGCATATGTTAATTCTATAGAGGGTTTATTTATACACATACATGTACATATGCAATGAACCTCAATCTCATAAGGTAATGGTATTGGTTCATATCTTCAATCTATTTATCATTTTTGTGGGGTTTTTTTGTCAGTCATGGGGCTTGACCTCTGAGTTTGGGTGCTGTCCCTGTACTCTTCAGCTCAAGAAGAGTGCTCTACAGATTGAGCCAGAGTGCCACTTCTGATTTTCTAGTGGATTTTTGGAGATAAGTATCTCACAGGGGCTGGGAAGGTGGCTCAATGGTAGAGGACTTGCCTTTCATGCATGAGGCCCTGGGTTCGAGTCCTCAGCACCACATAAGAAAAAAGAAAAAAGCCAGAAGTGGAGCTGTAGCTCAAGTGGTAGAGCTCTAGCCATGAGCTGAAGAGCTGAGGGACAGCGCCCAGACCCAGAGTTCAGGTCCCACAACAGGAACCCCCCAAAAAAAATAGAGTCTCACAGATTTTCCTGCTCAGGCTGGCTTTGAACCGCATTCCTTAGATCTCAGTCTCCTGAGTAGCTAGGATTACAGGCGTGAGCCACAAGCATCCAGCTTTTTATAATTTGTGAGAAACTACATACATTTCCATAGTATGAAATGATATTCCTATGAATTGTGTATAAGTGATCACTTTATTTTGCCAGCATTTTTATTTGTGTTCTTGGTGATAGACATTGTCATTGAAGTGTGAAAAATTCAATGTCCTTTGGCTTTGCATTTCCTTTATGCCAAGGATGTTGAGCATCTATTTTTGTATTTTAATTGGCCCCATATACTTCCAGATGTCAGGAATATCTTTAAATTTGCTTGCCAATGTGTTCATTGACATTACTTAAGAGTTTAGATTTCTACCCTTCCTTCATATTCTGATAATTAAGTTCTTGGCTGATGTTAAGCTAATCTGTAAGCCATCTATTCACCCTAGTTACTGTTTATTGTGTTGTGCCACATTTTTAATTCAGTGTAACCCCATTTGTCAAATTTTGCTCTTATTTACTGAGATATTTGAAGTTTTATTCAGTAGCTTACTGTCTAAATAAAATGTTTCTTCTTTTATGTTGTCTGTAGTGTAGTGTTTTATTTTACATTTTAGCTCTTCAATTTTTATGGGCTAGAAAAACAAGGACCATTCACAACTTAAGGCATACTGGAATACCTGGAGACAGTGTCCAGGAGAAGATGACTGGAATTGTGGTCAGAGAGAGAGAAGCTCTGTGAGTGGAAATATTTACTCACCACAAATGCTGCCCTTGTGTACACATGTGGGACCTTTGGAGCCAGAGCGATCCTGCTTGTCTCATGGACTAGAAGTCTCCCTGAAGCCAGCAGTTGTTTCAAGTACTCAGAAAGTAATCTTGTGAAGTGAATCAAATATCCATTTGATGTTTTTAAGAATCAACGATATAGGGCTGGGAAGGTGGCTCAGTGGTAGAGCGCTTGCCTTGCATGGATGAGGCCTTGGGTTCGATTCCTCAGCACCACATAAACAAGAAGAAAAAAGCCAGAAGTGGCGCTGTGGCTCAAGTGGTAGAGCGTTAGCCTTGAGCTGAAGAGCTGAGGGACAGCGCCCAGGCCCAGAGCTCAGGCCCAACAACCGGACCAAAAAAAAATCAACAATATATTAAATAAAGCTACAATTTACAAATTGTCCACATACACTAATAGGAATCCTTATGCATTTCTGATCACAATAAGTAATGGAGGAAAGATTTTACCTGTTATTGGATTAACAGATATCTCCCTAGAGTAATTTTACATATCCCTGATGCCATAAGGATATCATGGAGTAAAATATAGACATTGTGACTTGATGAGTCTTTTACAAGGTATCCTACACTTAGACTTGTTAGAGTTGGTGAATTCTTCAAAACATGCAGCCTAACTCTGCTGACCATCTACTGGATGTTTGCCAACATCCACCTGGCACTGAACTATCTGTTCAAAATATGAGTGCCAATTTTAATAATGTGAAACTCTTTTTTTTTTCGTTTTTAAACATTTTTATTTTATTTTATTATAAAAATGCTGTACACAGGGGTTCTAGTTACATGAGTAAGGCAATGAGTACATTTCTTGTCGAGCATTGTTACCCCTTCCCACTACCCCTTCCCTCCCCCAGCTCCTTCACCCCTCCCCACACCCCCTGAAGTTGTACAGTTCATTTCTTTTTTTATGATTTTTTCTGAAGAGTTCATTTCTTGTGGGTGTCCTTGTTCATTTACCTAGTTAGTGGCAAAGCTTGGACTGGAATCCACATTCTTTGACTCCTATGTTGGGCGTATATCTACTATTTCACCCAGATTTAAAGCTTTTTGTCAAAGGCTGTGAGAAAAATTCAATACTCGGTTGTGTTCAGTTTTAATAGGGAAGAAAGATATATGGCAGGGGTTGTAGGTGATTCGTAAATTGATTTCAGTGTTTGTCATGCTGTTGCTCAGGAAAAACTAGCAATGGAACAGAAAGAAGCATACAAACAAGCCATAAGCAATGCTTAGAGTCTGAGAAAGGACTTTGATACTGAGCATGGTCGAGTGTGTGTGGTGTGGCTCAGCGTGTGTGCCAGCAGTATTGTGATAAATCTCAAGTTAGTGCCTCCTGGACCTTTCTTTTTTTTTTTTAATTTTTTATTTTTTTTAATTGTATTTTATTTTATTTGAGAACATACTGTACAGAGGGGCTACAATTACATGGGCAGGATAATGCATACATTTCTTACCAACATTGCAGCCTCCTCCTTTGTTTACCCTTCACTTCCCTTCCCCGCCTCCCCCCTCCCCCCACCCAATTTTACCCCCCTCCCCCCACCCAATTATACCCCCCTCCCCCCCCCCACACCGACATTGTAAAGCTGGTTTTGACATGACATTTTGTACTTCTCATTGTTGCAACAGGTCCACCTGAATCAAAAGCATTGGAAATAGAGCCTGAAAATGGAGTGCTCAGATCAGAGAAGCACCCTCACTGGTTATTTTCAGCACCCTGTTTTATGTGCCATGAAGATGCTGGCTTAGGCTGGCCCTTTAGAGTGTGCTGTTTACAGCTGTGGAATCTTCGGAATCTTTTTTTGTGCCTCTACTTTTGAATGAAAAAATGTTCTCTTAATCCAACTTCAACTATTTGATGCATGAGAATAAGAATTAATATTTATGAAGGGGGCACCTGATTCTATCTGAAAGGAGTTTCCCTAACCTATATATAGACAGAGCAAGGATAGCTTATATCAGATTGTGAGACTTTAATCAAACAGGATTATTTGGAAAAGAGCTCGTTGTTCTAATACATTGCATAGATATGAACCACCTACAGTGTAACAGCATTCCCCCAGGCACTGGAAAACCCAAGCTCTGCTGCTCTCCAGGGAATGGACAGTTGGTCATTAACACTAGAAATCCTAAACAGGTTCAGTAGGTGTGAAGTCCTCATGGGCTCTAGACACAATGAAATTCTTCCCAACTCCAGTTTGAACTTCATACCTTAGGACCAATTCACAAAGTGAGATTTTTGTGGGGTTGTTAGGCACTTTGAGACGTTTAGAATGTTTTTGACTCTTTTTGGAGCCCACTCTTGTGGCAACACTAGCATTAGTTTAAGATCTAAAGCCAGAGCCAGCTGTAGCACCTTGTGTTGGCCCACAGGCAGAAACTGTGCAATCTATATATTGTACTAATCACCCACAGTACCTGTTTGATTGGCAAAGCTGATATTCGAATTTTTTGTATTATCTGAGACAAACCCAACATCAGTTCTGTCAGGAGAAGCTTACGAGATGAGTAAGGAGAAGCCTCGTAACTTGTCTTGCTTTCTTTCATTTTTTAAATTGTGAAAATACCATACAGAGGGGCTACAATTACATGGGCAAGGTAATGAGTATATTTCTTATCAAGGATTGTAGCCTCCTCCTTTGTTTCCCCTTTCCATCCCTTCCCATCCTCCACCTGCCCCCCCCAATCCTCCCACCCGCCTACCCCCACCCATGAGATGTATAAGTCGTTATGTCTTGCTTTCTGTACCTAGTGGCACATATTAATATATATGGTGAGGCTAAGGATGGGTCAGAGTTCCCCTTACTCTTGTGTCCTCTTGTTCTGTCTAGGACAACTTTCCTTTAAAAATGTTTTTATTGATACAGGTGGACCCATTGCAACAATGAGATGTACAAGTCATTATGTCGAAAACGAACTTTACAACTTTGGTGTGGGGGTGTGGTGGAGGGGAGGATTGGGGGGGTGGAGAGAGGATGGGAAGGGATGGGAAGGGGAAACAAAGGAGGAGGCTACAATTCTTGATAAGAAATGTACTCATTATCTTGCCATGTTATTGTAACCCCTCTGTACAGTATTTTCACAATAAAAAAAGAAAAAAAATGTTTTTATTGATATTATAAAGGTGATACACAGAGGGGTTACAGGTACATAAGTTTGGACAGGTTCTGAAAGATTAAACATTAAAGTAGAGAGATGGGACCTTTTTCATTCCCATTAGAGCTGAACAGTCAAGCACTGGAATAGAGCTACAGCTAGGCAACCACTCATGCTCATCTGCCAGGATAGTTTTCCATCTTCACCACGTATTGAGTTCCTGATATTCAGTGGAGCCCAGCCCACACATAATACTATTTGATAGTAGTAGGATATGTTTACCTACACCAGGAGATAGACAAATGCTTGAGGGGCAATGGTAGAACTTGCTTCCATGACCAAGAAGTCACAACAGCTCCCTGTGTTAGGATTGAGATTAGGGACTGAAAATTTTGTTATCCCTTTCCTATTTTCATTTCCTTCTGGGATACTCTGGTGCTGGGTATACTCTGTAGTTTAAATAAACTTGGCTATGGAGGCTCAGTCAGAGGTGACAAAGGAGTCTTTATTGGAGTGCTAGTTATGTGCAGATGACCAATTACAAAGACCTGCAGCCACCAAATACACTGAACTCAGGAAACAGACCAAAGGAAAACAATACTAGCAAACCAATTCAGCTCCAATGGATTGCTGAGTTGGGATGAGATGATGACTAGAGAAGAGCCAGGAGACATAAAACAGGACATGAACATGGAGATACGTGACATAGCATAATGGCTCCTGAGCAGGCCCATGCCTAGGTAGTCTTTTCAGGGGGCAGTATCAAGGAAACTCCTGGTCCCAGGCACTGGATGGACAGGCTTAATCGCCATTCATCCAGATACCCACCCAGAATTTTAAATTTTGCCATTACCAGTTTATTGTCTTACCAGTAAATTTTGTGCATTCTTGTGTATTTTCTTGTTCACTAATGTAGGTATCTTTTGGACTAAAAGACTTCAGTATTTTTGTAGAATAGGTATGGTGGAGGTATAGTCTCTTAACTGCATCAGTCTGGAAATATGTTTGTGCATTTGTCCTTTATCTTTCTCTTGTGAAAGATATCTTTGAAAAGTACCGTTGTCATGGTAGATAGAATGCATTTTTTTCAGTTCTGTAAAGACTTCCTGCCAAACCCTGCTGGCATCTGTGTATTATATTTAGGACTCAACTGTTAGAGAAACAGAGACACACCTAAGTATTAGATCCATTTCTCTTCTAAGCTAGAGAATCTTCCATAAAAAAATCACTTTTGACAGCTTGATCATACAATAGCTTGCCATATATGTGTAGATGTTATTGTCAAAAATTTGATTAACATTTTATGTTTTAGTTGGTATCATGTATTCTTATTCTTGTGTATGTAGGAATTTAAAATTCTGTCATTACTTATTAGAACAAGCATTTTAACTTGTTAGCATCCTCATCATTTCCTAAATCCACAAAACACTGATATTAACTATTATTTATACTGTTGTCAACTTTTGACAAAACTTCTTTCACATGTCTCCTCATCCTTGCTTTCAGTTTAGTACTCGACTAGATTTCCTTCAACGTAACTATTTTCTTCTATTTAGAAGACATCACTAAGTTAACAGGCATGAATTGAGAAATTTTAAATATGTATATATATATATTATACCATATGTTGAAAAAGTTAATATTCTCATTTGAATTTCCATGTTGCTACCATTGTTTACTCCTTTGAACAATTCGTTTTTACTTCCTTATATTAATTTCCTTAAAATGTGCACACATACATATATCAAAAGTGTACACAAAGAAAGAAATGTACTTTAATCCTTTTTACTCCTGTTTTCTTTCCTATCCACAATTTTAATCTAAAAATATTGTGAATATAATAGTGATTACTCCTTTTTGTCCTACTGGCCTTGGAATTGGAATTTCAATGTAGAGTTTGCTCACAATTCATTCCTCTTCCCCCATGTTTGATGTTCCTCTGTTCAGAATGATTTCCTTAGAGTTGAATGAATCCCTTTGTGCTACATGAATGAAAATAAAATTCCCTCACCTGATATTTGAGCTCTTGTTCTGATTGATATTGCAGGACGTGTTGTTCACAATGTTGGGTGTGTGAGCAGAGCTTACTATGGAATCTTCTCTAAATGACACTTTGCTTCTGAAAGATGTTCTTAAATTGAAATATTTGTTAGTTAGCCTGACTTCCCATATAAACACATAACCTAAACTGGGTGACTCGAACACAAATTTTAATTTTATTTTCAATTCCCTGGCTTGAATTTGGGGCCGTGGAGTTGTACCTGAGCAGCTTTGTACTGAAAGCTAGCATTTTACCACTTGAAACAAAGCATCACTTCCGAATTTTGAGTGGTTAATTGGAGATTAATATTCCATGGAGACTTTCCTGCCAGTGCTGGATTCTAACTATGGTAGTCAGATCTCAGACTCCTGAGTAACCAGGATTACAAGTGTGAATCACTGGTGCCCAGCAAAACAAAAGTATTTTCACACACATATGGAAATTGTTACCCCAAGAAAAAGACAACTGAATACTTGATGTCTTATGAGAGTCTATTTCATATTTAAGGGACAAGTTTGTGCTGTGGTGCATGTGAAAGTGGGCATAAAGTAAGCTGTCTCAGAGCTTAAGTAAGTTTCTGAATCTCATGCATGACAAATTCCCTTCATGTCCTTACTTATTCCTATTTACAAACATAAGTATAATATTTGCAATTTATCCTGATTGGAGATAATGTTTTAACATATTCATTGGCAGAGAAGTAAGCATTCAAACAATCAAAATCTTAAGTTTTGAAAAACTCCCTAAATTTCAAGCTGCTCATTATGCAGCTTGATTTTCAAGAACTATAATTCGTTTTGGGATTGGCTTTTTCTGTTGAAGAAATGAAAAAAAACTATAACTTGACCTTGGGATTTGATATTTATGTGGTTCAATATGGAAGTTGGACAGCATTTAAAAATCCCTTCATTTGCCTCTTTAGGAAGTACGAGATCCTTAACCAGTCTTGTATGAGAAACTGTAAGACTATGGCAGCATTTACAAGACCACCAGGATTAAAATCTGCCCAGATTGGGACACTACTGGACCTCTACAAGATTGCATAGGTGAAAGTGGGACGAGTGAAGTAATATCTTAAAATGTCTAAATTGGTGCCGTTTCAGGTGTTAGAAAAGAATGAAAAGAGGCTGAGAAAATGCAGTCGCCATGGAGACGCAGCCAGTATGGGCATCAATTAACCCTCAAAAGCAAGGCTTAGAACAATTTACCAGATCCCAACCGTGGCTCCTTGCCCCCGGTTACCCTGAAAGCGAACCATTCAGGAGTATGCAATGCCTTGACTCAACCACTTCCACAGCCCTCATGGGCTGGACGCCGGGTTACAACCAGGTTTACAAGGGGAAGAAGCTAGCTGAACAGATGTTTCAAGGACTTATTCTTTTTTCTGCAATAGTTGGATTTATCTATGCATAAATGGCCGAACAGTTTGGATGGACAGTCTATATAGGTATGGCCGGATTTGCTATTCCATGTTTGCTGATGCTTCCTCCATACCCATCTATGCACGACATCCCTTCAAATGGTTATCTGTTCAAGAATCAAGAACAGAAGACAAGAAAATTGGGGATAGAAAAATTAAGAGGTATGTTAAAAAAATTCATTGGGTTTTTACATTTGTTTTCTCTGAGATGAGCTAAGTTGACATCATACCCAAATCATGAGCCTAAAACTCCCTATGCTCTTAAACACAGATTTCTTTATATTTTAGTTTTCTTTATATTTCTTTTTTGTTATTGTTTTGTTTTCTACCCCTAGTTAATTGAGTGTTGATTAGTTACAAAATAGTCTCCTATTGTTCACTTCTCATTTTGAAGAAGAAGCCAAAGCCAAGCCTGTCATAGTAGCACTAGCCTGGCCCTTCTCCTAGCCATCTGTGAGCATTCATGAGTGACAGTCAGGTTCAGCACATTCTTGGCTTTGCTTCTGTCTTTTTTGTACTTTTTTAATTCTAAAAATGCTGTATAGAGGGGTTACAGTTCATGAGCAAGGTAATGAGTACATTTCAGCTCCCCTATGAACCAGAAATCCCACTTTGGGGCATTTACAAAAGGATCACAAACAAGGCCATACTCAGGCTACCAGCACAACTATGATTATAACAGCATTATTTAACATAGCTAAGATATTGAACCAAACCATATGTACTTCAATAGATGAATGGATCAAGAAAATGTGATATATATATATATACATATATACATATACATACATACATACTATATATACATATATAAACATACATACAATGAAGTTTTCTTTATATTCCAAAGGCAGTTAGAAATAACTCAGTTGTATTTGACTTACAAATATTTTAGACAAATATTTTAAACTTTTGGAAAAAAAAAGTACATGTATGCAATGTTTCTTCCAGGTACAAATAATAATAAATGCCACATAAATGACAGCCAAAAAGGAAAAGGTATGATAGGAAAAAGGTGTATTTAGGAACATAATTTTTGTGATATCAAAGACTATGCATTCAAAGATAATAGGCTACTTATAATCTAATTGGCTTGAAAAAGGGAATGCAAAAGTTACAGTAGATTACTGGTTTATTTGGATTTTTAAGCCCTATCAATAATTTCCTTTAAAAATTGGGAAGTTGAAGTCGGGCGCTGGTGGCTCACGCCTGTAATCCTAGCTACTCAGGAGGCTGAGATCTGAGGATCGCGGTTCAAAGCCAGTCCGGGCAGGAGAAACCGTGAGACTCCTATCTCCAATAAACCACCAGAAAACCGGAAGTGGCGCTGTAGCTCAAGTGGTAGAGCGCTCGCCTTGAGCTGAAGAGCTGAGGGACAGCGCCCAGGCCCAGAGTTCAAGCCCCACGACCGACAAAAAAAAAAAAAAAAAAAAAAAAAAAAAAAAATTGGGAAGTTGAAAATGACTTTAGAGTGTGATAATATGTTGAACTGTGTGGTTCATACATAATAATACCAGTTACTAAGGAAAATTATCTCTAAGTACCCATCAAAACGCAGGGAATAATTTGTAGTTTAAGTGGTAAAGTACTAGCCTTGAGGAAAAAAGCAAAAGGTGAATAAGGCTCTGAGTTTGTCAACCTGAACTAGCATGTGTGTGTGTGTGCGCGTGCACACACACACACACACACACACACACATACACATACACGCACACGCATGCTCATGTGCAAGGGATGTTGAAAGACTCAGAAAGAGAAATGGAGTGTAAGTCCTTTCATATGTATATTAGATCTAAAATATGACCATGAAATTTGAAAAAAGTAAAACACATGTCCATTAATTATATATGAGTTCAGACTATATAGTACAGAAAGCAGTAAAATTTTATGTTGAATTAATTTTTTGTGAAAGTATTGTACAGAGGGGTTACAATTACATGGGCAAGATAATGAGTACATTTCTTATCAAGCATTGTAGCCTCCTTCTTTTTGTCCCCTTCCCATCCCTTCCCATCCTCCCCCGCCCCCCCCCCCCAATCCTCCCCGGCGACCACCCCTCTGCACCAAAGTTTTAAAGTTCATTTTCGACATAATGACTCAATTTTATGTTCTAACCTCTCTGACATAACAGTATCATATGCAAACAGTAAAAAGATGAAGCATATCTTGTCCTTGGGTAGGTGTTAAAGGAGACATGGAAAGAGGCAAAGTAATAGGGAGTAGATGGCTTGGAAAATACAACATAAGATTCAATGCACATATGTGAAAATGGAACTAGGAAAGAAAGGGGATGGGTGGGGTTTTTATAGACTAGAAGAGTCGATGGACACTATGACAAAGTCTAAGAGGCATTGTAAAAACCAATTGATACATTGTACAACTGTTTAAAAAAACTATCCATGAGGCCTGTAATTCTAATTACTCAGGAGGCTGTGAAATGAGGATTGTGGTTTGAAGCCAGCCATGGCAGAAAAGTTCATGAGACTCTTATCTCCAACAAAGTACTCAGAGAAGGCTGGAAATAGTGCTGTGGCTCAAGTTGTACAGGGCTAACCTTCAGCACAGAGAGGTTTTGGAACAGCATTTTGATCTTGATTTGAAGTGCCAAGACAGGCACAAAAACAAAACAAATCAAAAGATAAAAAGAAACAAACCAAAAACAAAAAAGATCTTAATTTTTATATTTTTGAAAATTACAAGAAAAACCCATGTTCCACCTACTTCAAATAGTTAGATAATATACATTACATGGCTGTGCTTATGATGGATGGAAATTTTCTCATTCATGTAGCATCTAATGTTCAGTCGAGGCATGGTTTTTCATGCCTCCCAGGCTATGACTTGTGTAGGCTGAGGTTATGGGCTTGGAGCTGCAGATGCTGATACCCTTCTCAACCAGTGTTTCACCTCTTAACAGGGCAGTCATACCCAAGGGCTCCTTCAACTGCAGCTTCATGACCTCTTCGTGGTCCTGTGGACCCAGTTGGGGGTGCCATCCTGGATACATGTGATTTGAAGTAAGTTCATTCTACTCATCCTCTATGCCAAAAGAGTCAAGTGTGAGAGGGTTTGCAGACATTTGAAGTAATGTACATACACGGTGCTCCAGTGGCCCCACATACCTACCCAGCATATGCCTGTGTATCCTAGGATTATTGGTCTGGAGCAGGGGATGCTTCCAACATATTCCCTAACTAGTGCTTCACCTGCTAAAGTGAATAAATGATTGAGAGCCTCTTGTTTACCTTAAGGAAATCTAAATTCCTGATATGTGCCAGGCCACAACAGATGCCATCCCACATGCCCCCCATTTCATTTTATGTTAGACATCTCCTGCCACACTGTGGGAACCAAATCACTGGTGAGCAGTTGTGCATGTATGTACACACATTCACACTAAGGCATGTACATAGTGTCAGATTTGACTGGTTGTATACTATATATTATAGTACCAAAGTGAAAGAAGACTTGGAGATTCCTTGACTATGAGCTGTCCTGTTTTGCTATTTAGCTGTGTCCTGTATAGCCCAGGGTTGTGGGATTCGAAGTGGGCATGCGTCCACCTTCCACAACCAGTGATCCTCCTCCTACAGGGAGAGCATACCCAAAACCCTGTTCTTTCCCTCTTGGACTAACATCTTGCAGGTCCTTCTCTGAAGACCGAGGTGACAGTGCCATTCCAGATGCCCTAGTTTCTAGGCAAATAGGACCACTCTTCCTTTGTGGTAACTGAATATTTGTGTGGGGTTGAGTGAGTATATCATTGTGCTTGTGTATACACCAGTTTGTGGAACACAAGGACCTGTGGCAAGATTTTCCCACTTGGGTGCTGATGCCAGCCCAAGGGAAGAAAAGCATAGAGAGTAGGTCTTTCATGTCTCCCTTGCAGAGTATGGCCTGTGCTGCTTGGGATTACGGGGCTGGAGTTTGGCATGGTGCTGCACTTTCTAACCAGGGCTTATCCTGTTACAGGGAAGCCATACAAGGCGGCCAGTTTTTCTTCACTTTGGGACCTCTGGCTTTCTGGTATGAGTCAGCCCATGTGCAGCTATATGTGCCTATGTCCTTCTCAGTAAGTGGTTCCACTCCCGGTTGGAACTGTGGGAATCCAGTTGTGATATGTGTTGTGCATGTGTGTATACACATTCACAGGAGGGCACAAATGTGGTGCCAGAGTGGCCTTGTTGTACAATATATTGGATCCAGAAGAAGGGAAGCCATAGCTTGTCCTTTTTCCTTAGCTGGCTAATTTCAGTGTAGCCTTGGGAGGCCTTCAATTCAAAGTAAGTGATTCCATTCCCTCCTCTGTCCTGTGAAAATGAAATCATGGGTCAGGGATTTTGTGCATGTGTATACACATGTTCCCATGAAAGCACTTAACCTATTTTTAAATTAGATAGGTCCTAGGTGTTTTTGGACCCAAGAGAAAAAGGATGGGGTTGGAGACTGTAAAACATCCCTTTCACAGGCCTGTGGAGCCGGGCTTATATGCCTGGGACTTGGGGTGCTGCCTACCTTCCTAAATGTGCTTACTCCTGCTAAAGAGAGGTCGTGCCTGGTAGCTTGCTCTTCACCATGTGGACTACTGTCTTGCTGGTCCCTTCTGATAGGCCTATGCGCCAGTACACACTTTCATAAGAGGGCACATACATGATGCCAGATAGGCCTGATTGTGGGCATATTGGGCCTGGTCCTGTGTCCATACCCCTGTAATTCCTTTGTAGCCTGGGGTTATTAACTTAGATCTGGGTATGTTGCTACCTCCCTAACTAGTCGTTTACCTGGTACAGTGACTTCATAGTGAGGACCTCTTCTTGTTCATGTAAAGGAACTCTTTATTCATGATTTGTCAGCCTCAGAGACAGTGCCATCTGAGATATATCCATTTTCATGTAAAGATTGCTCCCACCCTGCCATTCTATGGGAACCCATTCATGGAATGTGGACACATGATTGTGTCTATGTGGTGCCAGTTGGACTAAGGGTGGGCTCTAGAGGGCAGAAGAGATGGCACATTGGAGCTTGGAGTATGTCCACCACCCTTCCCAACTATAGCCTATATACTGGGATTATGAGCCCTGAGCAGGGGATACTGTTGCTCACCCCATCCAGTGCTTCCCCTTCCACAAACAGGTCATGCCCAGTAGCCTGTTTTTCTTAATCTTGCAAACCTCTAGCTTCATGATTTGTGTTGTCCTAGATGCAGGTACCATTTGCAGATGACCCCAATTCAAAGGAAGCTGTTCCTCTCCTGCCCTTGCCCTGTGGGAACTGAATTGCAAAACAAAAAAGAAAACATTACGAACTAGTAAGTAGTGGGGTACTTGAAGTTATTTCACAAGTGAGGGTCCTTATTAAGGCTTCTTAACCCCTTTTTTCTTCCTTGAAAAATTTTCCAGTGTACTAAAAATCATCACAAATACTTATGACAGTGCATATTAATTGTGATGTACTTCATATTATGTATGAAAATTTTCTTCATGAATTTTAGTCAGTGGTGTTTGATAACTTTTACTCCTCTATATGCAGTTTGCATAATGATAAAGTTGGTATCAATATCCACATATATTCTTATATAATCCTTCTCCAATCATTTGGTATTGTCCAGTATATTTTTAACGTTTCCCTCGTCTGACAAGTGTGATATCTCTTTATTGTTCCTGATAGAATATTTTTCATAAATATTGCCACATCACATATGCCTTTTCTTGTGAATTGCATGCTCAGATATTTTATTCAATATCATGTATCCTATCTGTCATCTTCTTGATTGAAATGTTCCTTTGTTGAATACATACTATTTAAATGTCTTCAGCCTTAAGAGAGGATGTTTATATTTTTCTTGATATTACTTACTCAACCAAAGGTGTTGCTGTAATGTAAACTTATTGATATTTTCCGACCTTTGTATTCATTTCCTTGGGGAAAATCTCCATTCTTAAAATGTACTCTTATTTCATTCTTAAAGCTTTTAAGTGTTGCTTTCTACCTTTGCCTCTTTGTTTTTAGGAATTGTTTGCTACGGCTTTAAGTTAAGGTCTATTTTGTATCTTATTCCATATAAATAGATAGCTCATCCAAGTAGCTATTTGTTGAATAGTCTAATGTCAAATCTCAGGATTCTACATGGGCTTGTACTCAATTCTCTACCCTGTGTAATTCTTTTTCTTCAGCTGTAATACCAGATTGTCTTGATTACTAGGCTTTAGTATAACAAATCCTCATTTTGAGTTATGGTGTGTCCCCAAAATTGTTTTTTCATATTCTTTGTGTCTTTTGATCTTTAGAAATCCTTCTCCTCCTCTGTTAGCGGGGACCAAACACCGAGTCTCTTGCATTTAAGGCAAGCACTCTACCACTCAGCAACTCACCTCATAACTTTGAGGAACAACAGTCACTGGGTCCAGGTGAGGTTTGGGGAAGTTTCCCTCTATCAGTAGGAACTCTTGACTTAGGGTCCTTGGTCACAGAATAAAAATTTGCAGAGTAGTCACCATGGTAAGAAAACTTGGCAATACTTTATTGAGTTAGCAAGCAAACAAACAGATAAGCAGATAAACAGGAAGACAGAGGCACACTCAGAGTGTGAGTGCTCTTAACAGTAGGCGCAAAGAGCTCTTTGACATCAGTGGCATTTATATAATAAAAGCAAGTCCTGTCATAAAGCCATATATATAGGTGTTTATCTTTGCTCTTAATCACTCTGGGGTTATACCATCTGAGTTCTTGGTTATTTGGTGATTCAGTCTTTAGTGTATTTCTTTTTTTGGGGGGGAGGGTCCAGTCATGGGGCCTGAACTCTGGGCCTGGGCACTGTCCCTCAGCTCTTCAGCTCAAGGCTAGTGTTCTACCACTTGAGCCCCAGCGCCACTTCTGGCTTTTTTCTTTTTTCTTATGTGTTGCTGAGGAATCGAACCCAGGGCCTCATGCATGCAAGGCAAGTACTCTAACACTGAGCCACCTTCGCAGCCCCTTTAGTGAATTTCTTACAGGAAAGAATGCATATATTTTTGCCATAGAACAGATGCTTATCCTTAAGATGATGAATGCATCCTGAGTTAGAAGCAAAGAAGATAGTGCATGTATTATTCTAAATGTATTATTTCTATCAGAGTTCCTAGATGTCATTTTCCAGGTCTCATTTTTTCTAAGCTATGCAGCCTGAAACTATAAAAAGTCCTGATAAGACTTCTCATAAAATTCCATTCAATTTATAGATTGATTTGATAGAAAACAATACATTCTTTAGATATTGAGTATTCCCATGAATGAATTTTTTTTGGAGGTCCGGTCATGGGGCCTAAACTCTGGGCCTGGGCACTGTCCCTCAGCTCTTCAGCTCAAGGCTAGTGCTCTGCCACTTGAGCCACAGCGCCACTTCTGGCTTTTTTCTTTTTGCTTATGTGATGCTGGGGAATCGAACCCAGGGCCTCAAGCATGCAAGACAAGCACTCTACCACTGAGCCACCTTCTCAGCCCCCCATGCATGATTTTGACATGGCTGTATTTTGCTGTTTTTCAGTTATTTTTTAATGATTAATGTTTGTTACATAGTATTATATATCTTTTGTATGATATGCTTCTTTGTGTGTTTTTGTTTGTGTGGTTTGGTTTGAACAACATGGGGAATTGAACTGGTGTATGGGAGGAAAGCATTCTACCACCTAAGCCACAATATAGCCATGTTAGTAACTATTGAAGCTACTTAAAATAATCATCCATCTTATAATTTGTTATTTTTACCTTTTTTTCATCCTGGGGAACTGAGTATAGGAGTCTGGTTTGTGTGTGTGTGTGTGTGTGTGTGTGTGTGTGTGTGTGTGTGTGTGTGTGTGTGTGTGTGTGTGTGTGTGTGTATGCACATGCATGCATATAAGTGTATATGTGCCAATACTGGGGCTTGAATCCTCTTAACTTTTTCCAGCCAAGGTTAGCATTTACCATTTGAGCATGTGTACACCTTCAGTGTGGCTTTTCTGGTTAAATCCTACTCAGGAGGATACAAATGGCAGTTCAAAGCCAGCCTGGGCAGAAAAGTCCAGTAGTCCTATGAACTACTTTGAAAAACTACTATGAAAAACCTGGAAGTGGTACTATAGCTCAAAAATAGTGCTCAAGCTTTGAATTGAAGCCCTCAATCCTTAGGGCCAGCACATACAAAAATTAATGAACTTTGAATTGTATAACCATGATGTATTTACACGATGATCTACAGATCTCAGCCTCTCAAGTAGGTAGCATTGTAGGTGTGATCCTGTAGTAATAATAAGTCATTTATTATTGTTACTAATGGATATATTTTAAAGACATAAGTGTATGCTAGTGGCTCAAGTCTATAATCCTAGCCAGTCAAGAGGCTGAAGTTTAAGAATCTCTGTTCAAAGCTGACCCAAGGGAGAAAAATCTATGTGTCTTATCTCCAATTAACAACCAAAAAGTTGGAAACACAGCTGTAGCTTTAGTGGCATAGTAGTAACCTTAAGCAAAAATGCTTAGGGACAGTGCCCAGACCCAGAGTTCAAGTCCCAGAATCAGCCCTCAAAATTAAAATAAATAGAACACAGAATAACTCCAGGTATGGCTAGTGATAGTATGCCTAGTTTGCATGAAATTCTGAATTTGATTGCCACCAGCAAGAAAAATACACAAACCAAGAAAAAATGTTTCCAAAGTCAGAGGGAAATTTTTACTGATCCTTACTAACAGACATTTTTTTTTCTTACACAATTTCATTTAGAAAGTTAGCCCAAGGCAGATGCTAGTGGCTTGGCTCATGCCTGTAATACTAACTACTCAGGAACTTGAGAATTGAGGATAGTGGTTCTTGAGACTCTTCAATAAGCTACTCAAAAATAAGTGGAAGTGGCCTTATGGCTCAAGTGATAGAGAGCTAGCCTTGAGCTCAAAGAAGCACAGGTACAGGGGCCAGGCCCAAAGTTCAAGCTTCATGGACAACAAAAATAAAAATAAAAATAAAAAGCCAAACAATAACTCCAGTAGAAGAGAAATGATTATGCAATGACTACTTTAGCAAGAATGCATTTCTCAGTTTAAAATGAGGTTTCACTTTGTATAACCTTATAAATATAAGATAATTAAATTTCAAGTAATTCTTTAACTTCACTATCCACTAAGCAGCAACAAAAATGATCCTTATCAGAAAGAACAATGTTGGAGGAATATCAGTACCAAATTTCAAACTCTACTACAAAGCCATAGTAATCAAAACAGGTGGTTACTGGCGCAAAAACAGACCTCAGGACCAATGGAATAGAATTGAAACCCCAGAAATGAACCCATCTAATCTTCGATAAGGGAACTCAAAAATAGAATTGAAGAAAGACAACCTCTTCAGTAAATAGTGCTGGCAAAGCTGGTTACCTACTTGTGGAAAACTAAAGCTAAATCCTTATATATCACCCAGCACCAGAATCAACTCCAAATGGACCAAAGACCTCAGAGTCAAAGCAGACACCCTGAAAACATTACAGGACAGAATAGGAGAAACCCTGGATTTCCTTAGTGTATGCCAAAATTTTCTTAATAGATATCCAGAAACACAACAAATCAAAGAAAGTTTGTTCAAATATGCTTTCATGAAATTGCAGAGTTTCTCCATGGCAAAGGACATAGCTAGCAAAATCAATAGAAAGCCCAGGGATTGGGAGAAGATCTTCACTAGCCATACAATGGACAAGGGTCTCATATCTAAAATAATAGTTTCATTTCATTTAAGTGTTTTTTTTCTCAGTGGTGGGGCTTGAACTCAGAGCCTGGCCACTGGCCCTGGCCCTTTGTGTTCTCGAGGCTGGTGCTTTACCTCTTCAACCACAGCACCACTTCTAAGGAAGAAATGCTTCTGGGGGCTGGGCACTATAGTCTCACCTCTCTAATCCTACTCAGAAGGTTGCTATCTGAAGACTGAATTTGAAAGCCATTCCACACAATTATCTCCATTTAGCCATCAAAACTGTGGTAATATAGCCTTAGCTCAAGGGATTGAACACCAATCTTGACAGATAAAACTAGAGGATAGTACCCAGGCCCTGAGTTCAAGTTCTCATACAAGCACAAAAAAAAAAGAAAACAGCGAGGTCGAGTAATAATGGAGCTTCCTGTTTTCATACCTTTCCAGGACTGCATGGAGGAAATAATCCTGTTATGTGAAAAGAAGTCCCCATTGAAGCAAATGAGTGAATAGTGGAAAATCTTCAGCAGCAACACAAAAGCTTTCAAGGTGGATGACAGGCATAGCAAAGTTAGTGAGTGTTAGTAACATGTCTTTGATGTCCTTGTATTAAGGTAAGAAATGACTTGAAATTGCTTCCTACTTCTAAGCTTACTTCACTGAGCGAGGAACCTAAGCATGCCTTTCTTCTACAGTAATCTGGAATCTTTATAAACTTGCAGATTAAAGTTTGATGCTTAAAAAGAATACTTATAATTTGTGCATTAAAAGAGATTGATTATTAGTAAAAAGTTGTTATGCATTAGGTTAGTATTGTTTTTTTAGTACTTGGGATTAAAAGCAGAGCCTCTGTTAGAGAAGTTCTGCACCTGTTTCTTTGAGACTGAATCTTCCTGTGTGTGTTAACCAGGATGTCCTTCAACTCCTGGGCTTGAATGATCCTCCCACCAAAAGTGACCAGCCATTGGTAGGATGAGGAATATGATCAGCTATTGCAGGGGACTGAGCTAAGGTTCAATGCTAAGACTTGGTGTAGGTCTCAGGAGCGTGAGTAAACCAGATGTTCCATTTTGGAAATAGCGTTCCTGAATTTGAATTCCAATCCCAATAATCTAGACTATTGTCCTAAAGAAGGAGGTGTTAACATTGACTTAGATGGCCTGTAAGGAGAGTATCTTTCATGAAGCTGGAAGTGAGACTAACAGTGGTCTGCTAAACAGAAATTCTGGACTAAGGAAAATGAGGCTAAGGATGGGAGGAATTTGCCACATTATGTTAACTCTCAACAAGAGAATGGATAAGGGATATCATTCCTTTTCCCTGCAAAGTATTGAAGGTGATTTGGCCTTCAAGATGGGCTATTTTTAAGCCCATGGATTGGGAGAAGATAAACTAGCCATACAACGGACAAGGGTCTCATATCTAAAATATACTTGGAACTCAAAAAATTAAATCCCCCAACAACAAATCATCAAAGAAACAACTGCACAAGAAATAAGTGGGCTAAAGACTTAAAGAGAAACTTCTCTGAAGAGGAAAGAAGGATGGCCAATAGACACATGAAGAAATGCTCAACATTCCTCTCCATAAAAGAAATGCAAATCAAAGCAACACTTAGATACCACCTCACTCCAGTTAGAATGGCTAAAATCACGAACTCTAATAACAACAGATGCTGGAGGGGATGCGGACAGAAGGGAATCTTACTGCATTGTTGGTGGGAATGTAAACTTGTTCAACCACTTTGGCAAGTAGTGTGGAGGTTCCTCAAAAGACTCCACATAGAGCTCCCCTATGACCCAGCAATCCCACTTTTGGGCATTTACCCAAATGTTTACAAACAAGACCACACTAAAGTTACCAGCATGACTATGTTTATTGCAATATTATTTACTATAGCTAAGATATGGAACCAAGCCCGATGCCCCTCAGTAGATGAATGGATCAAGAAAATGTGGTATACACACACACACACACACACACACACACACACACACACACACACACACACACACACACGCAATGGAATTCTATGCCTCCATCAGAAAGAATGGCATTGCCCCCATTTGTTAGGAAATGGAAAGGCTTGGAAAAAATTATATTAAGTGAAGTAATCCAGGCCCAGAGAAACATAGGTCCCATGGCTTCCCTTATTTGCAATATCTAGTATATGTCTGAGTTAAGCAGTAAACGTCAGATAAGGTGATGTTAGGGAAATGAAACCTAAAATATATATTCAAATGTTTTTTTTTCTTTCATGCGATTGTTTCTAACATTTATAAGATTATTTCTTTGTTGCTATGTATGTCCCTTCCCCACAGTATAACCCCTGCTTTCACTGTATTTGATGTCGGTATAATTTGTGGAGGGGAAGGGGAAAAACAAATCGTTTAAATAGGGATACAGGTGGACCCATTGCAACAATGAGATGTACAAGTGTTTTGTCGAAAACGAACTTTACAACTTTGTTGGGGGTGCAGGGGGATTTGGTGGAGGGGGCGGGAAAATGAGAAGGAATGGGAAGGTTAAACAGAGGAGGAGGTTACAATGCTTGATAAGAAATGTACTTATTATCTTGTCCATGTAATTGTAACCCCTCTGTACAGTATTTTCACAATAAAAAAAACTAATTAAAAATGGGCTATTTTGACACAAGCGATAGAATGGATTATATGAATTCTCTGGTCTTTCTAACCAGGATACAGGGGGACTCAAAAGGTAGAGAGCAAACTGCAAAAAACCATGTCTCTGCTAGCA
Source organism: Dipodomys merriami (assembly GCF_024711535.1). NCBI lineage: Eukaryota > Metazoa > Chordata > Mammalia > Rodentia > Heteromyidae > Dipodomys > Dipodomys merriami. The sequence continues at coordinate 114,456 of NW_027206453.1, forward strand.
GGCTTCCAAATTCACTGTATCCTTAAAATTTGAAACAAATTAGTTAGAACAGAAATCTTTTTTTTACATGTCTCCAATCTAAATGTTTCTTCCTTGGGTTTAGAACACTTCATAAACAAGCAAGAGCTAAGATAACACTGTATGACTCTCTCTTCCCCCAGAATTGCAGTTCTGCAGTGCTAGAACAAAGACTGTGTGTGAGGAAGGGACTGGACATATGTGTTTCTTGGATGAGAAAACTAGAGCTGATAAATTGCAGAGAACAGAGCAGATGTCATTCCTTTTCTTCCTTTCCTTGGGTAAGACTGATTCAACCATGATGCAAGATGCTGAACCAATGAATGAAGAGGGCATGCTGTGCAGCAGGAGGGGTTGCCCATGCCCAGGTGCAGCTGGGAACTTGGAGCTATTGATTCAACCTAAGGAATGTTTTTTTTTCATAAATATTAAGTCCCATTTCAGACTTCAGCACTGTCTGTGGCTGCTGTTCTCGTCTGTTTGTGTCTTGCTCTTTGGCTTTTTCCTTTGGTTACAATAGAAACTGCAGATGAAATGGAGAGTGTTGAGTGTGAGCTCAGCCATTGGGGATTAGCGATGGACTTTCCAGGCATGGGCATGCCTGTGGGATTGGAGCCTGCCTTTGACAAGCAGGGCACAGAGCGGGTTGTGCTGAGTAGAAAATGGAAAAGTCCTCTGATGAGAAAAATGCTCCAGAGAGACAATTAGCTCTAAAATGTATTGTTAACCTTCATGTCCTCAAAAATGCTGGGGGATATTGGAGTAAATGGTTATTTTACTATAGAGATGGTGAACCTTCTGAAAAGATAAAATGGTTTACGTCTGGGTGTAATGTTTTAAGCAATTGACAGCTACTCACAAGTTTGACTATTGATTTATTTCCATACTGATTGTTACTTTTGAGTATCTCTATTTTCCTTAGTAATTTTTTTTCATATTGCCCACATTGGAATAGGTATTTTTTTAACTTGTACTATTATTTCTTTGATTTCATGGTACATTATACATAAAGAAAACAGGGCAGAGGTAAATTAATTTCTTAGGCATGACTATGAATTAATTTCAATAATATGCATTGAGTATTTAAATTCTTCAACATACAATGTATGATCTAGGCTCAGTAGTTTATTCTAGAGGGAGTTTACCTTCATGAGCTAAGACAAAAGACAACTTTATGTTTTGCATCTCTATGCATAATTCCTGTAAAAAGAACTGTCTTTGAAGACTGGAAGGGTATGATTCTTATTTTGATTGGTTTCATAGAAAAATATCTCTACAGGTTGAGAGCCTTCACTTTACATCTAGAAGTTTTCTTGTTCTGTTTATTAGACCTGGAATTCAGCTTCAGGAAACCTTACTTCTTTTATGGGGAGGCAGTCAGTGTTATTTGTTATGATAATTTGTGTGTATTTGTATTTATATATGTGTTTAAATGCATGTACATACATATATATGCATATATGCATAAGTACATACATATGTATGTGTATGTATATATTAAAAATTTAGCTCAGAGTCCCTGGGTAAAGCCCTGGGAAGGGCAGAGAATGGAGCCACATAAAGAAACTACTTAGGTGTTGATGTGATGCAGTTTATGCCAACAGGCTGGTTTCTGAATCATTTTTCTTGTTTCTTTCTGGTAATTCAGGATGTACATGTTTCTAAGAGCAATATAAACAAGGCCTGTCTAGCATGGAGTTTGGTGAACTTGGCCATTGGGCACATACTTTCTGACCTGGGAAAGGTGACATTTGGGTTAGTTTCTACAGAGTATAGAATAATACAATTGGCATAATTTTGAAAGTTCTTTGGGGAGTTGTAATTGAGAGCTACATTTTGATTGACATTCATCTGGGACTGATATTCATCAGCCTCCAGATAGAACTTGGGACATAAAACAGATTAATTCCTGACTGGATGAAACTCTGTAATCTCCAGGTGATTGTTCTCTTTTCCTCTGCCTTCCCTTTTAACATCTGAAGGGATCTTCAGTACTGTATATGGAGATGAGGTTAAAAAGGAGCATGGCTGCAAAAGTTCTCCCATGTGTTCTGTTCTTCACTTCTTATCTTTTAATATAACATAATAATCCCTTCTATGGAAAGAGAATCTAGCAGTCTTGAGTGCCCATCACTTACTCATCCAATGAGTACTTAGGAAGTACCTCCTGTGTTGTATTCTGATGTCTGCTTTTTAAGGGTATAGCTTTAAGAAATACGACATATCCTGACTTACCTTTGAATACTCAGACTGTACACCACCTGAAATAGAGAAATGTTTTTAATCTCTTCTTCAGTAGTACCCATTTCTTAGTACTGTGGACAAGGATTAAGGAATTTGGTAGCATGGAAAGCACAATAGGCACATGTCGTCTGCAGTTAGATGTTTGCTTATTTCTATTTAAGTAATGTTAAGAATTATATGACATATAGAATGTGGAAAAATTTAAAGAATGGTTTAATAATAGAAAATTTAAAACACATTGACTGTCCTTCCTACAAAATACTTGAGAAAGGAGATATTTTGAATTTCAGATATTGGAACATTTGCATATATGTGATAAGGTAACTTCGTGCTGGGATTAATTCTAAACATAAAATGCATTCATTACTTATATACCTAGACTGAAGATAACTTTATATACTTTTAGTGTGCCTTGATGTTTTTTGTTTTCATTTCCTTTTGTGTTGTACCTGAGGCTTGATCTAAGGAACTGAGCACTTACCTTGAGCTTTTTGCTCAAGGCTAGTGCTCTACTACTTGAGACACAGCTCCATGTCTACATTTTTGTGGTTAATTGGGGATCAGAATCTCAGAGACTTTTCTACCTACACTGGCTCTGAACTGTAGACATCCTTATATCTCAGCTAGCATTACAGGCATGAGCCCATAGCAGCGTGCTCCTATTTTGATGGCCACAGTCACAGGAAGCCCAATGTGGAATCTTCTCACTTGAGACAGCATCACAACACAAGATCCTCAGATTAGAGATGCTCAGCCTGCATCTTACTTCTTAACCCCATTGGTTTGTCTGTAGCATTCCATTTTGAATACCACAGTTCTGAAGAAGTCCATAAAAGCATTTCTCCTCCTTCTCAGGGAGGTATTCCTGGGGTTAAGATCTTTTTAAACTCAAGTTATTTTGTTGTTTGTTAGCTTAGCTTCCTGATGCAAACTTATGCCCCCAACCCCTACCCTTTGAAATAAGAAAGTGGGTTAGGGTAAAGTAGAGACAGGTGTTTATAATGGCTTTTGTGCTGTCATTCTGAAAGGTAGGGGAGGGAAGGTGTAAGATTTTTGGGAAGGTCACAGAACATCAGCACTGGAACCCACCAATGGGAAGTCCTCATGACCAAGCCTCTTCTCCAATCAGAGCTCTCCAGGAAGGCAACCCTTTCCAGTTGTTTGGAAACTTTCTTGTCTCTGGGCAGTCACAAGGACAAAATGTTGGTGTGAGGAAGATGGAGCTCTACAGCTGTAGGAACCAAGTAGGCAAGTTAGTTGGGGGCATTGATTCTCATGACCCCATCTGAAGTCTTACGTGCCATGAGTGTGCACATGCCTGCATGTATTCCCTCTGGGGGAAATAAGAGGGACTCCCCTTTCTCCATGTCAGGGCAAAGGCCTGATGCCCAGCTGCCAGACTCAGGTGAAGGTTTGCAGGAAGTGCGATTATTCTCCCCTGTTAATTCTATAGAACAATGCCCAGAGACTCTCTTTGTGTGTCTAAGGAAGCTCACCTGTGCCTTGCTTACTCTTTGCAAACTCTGATCACTGGAGCTACTTCACATTTGTTGACAAGGTTTAATTCTTCCTGCTTACTGACTTAAAATTACCTCTAATTGTCTGTGTTCGTATGAAATTCTGTAAAGTTAACTTTCTTCTCTTTGTCTGAAGAGCTACTTTTAGGTCTGTATGCTGTAAATCAGCATGTGATATGTCAACAAACTTTGTCCATACCCACATATTGTGGTCCACTTTCTGCCTATTGATCATGCGTTCCCAGGTCTCACTGAGGAATTGGCAGCAATTTGGGTTACATCTGTTTCCAGAACCAGACTAGCATCCCTTACTCCCTTTTTAATAAATCATGCAATGGCTTTGAAGGCAATGTGTTTGCAATAAGAATTGTTTGCAGAATGTTTGCCCTTCAAACTGATCATGCCCACATGCCCTGGCCATTGTCTATTGGCCATTGTCTATTGACCATTGACATTGGTCATTGTCCCAAATGTCCTTAATATGTTAAGTTTCCCACAGTTCCCCCTCAGTACCCAGCTAAGGAAGGTAATCCCATTACCACCATATTCTAACAATGAGATCAAACAAGCCAGGATTCAAAGCCAGGCCCTCACCACCAGCCTGCATGCCTTGCTCTAAGGGCATACACTTCGCTATTAAGAATAAACACTCGGTGTTTTCTTGTGAGCTGGGGTTCATTGCTATAATCTTAGCTGCTCAGAAAGCTGAGATGTGAGGGATCATGGTTCAAATTCAGCCAAAGTAGTGTGATTTGTTTCCCTTTTTTGTAGGTGGTTGTATTTTCCCACCTCCTGAGCAGATGTCAGGGACTGCATGAGACACCCAATTTGTGGCAGAGCAACCAGTCCCAGGACAGCACCAGTGAAACAGATAGTGGGAACACCACACTTTTAGTTGTGACAGGATAGCAGTTGCTCTGTTTTTGCAATTGGCATAATTATCTTGTGTCTAGAGCAAAGGAAGCATCATGATCTTGAAATATCACAAATTAGTCTAAGCTGGTTCTGTTGAGTTGGTCTGCTTTTCCTGTAGCCATTCCCTTAAGTGTTTGGCAGGGCACCTGAAATGCTAGAATGACTGGGCATCTGTGTGTGGAGTCCTCAGAGACTGTCGTGTATACATGGTCTCTGGTGGCCTCAACACATGGCAGCTCATAACTGCAGGAGCTCAAAGGTGGCAGTGACTAGACCTTCTTCAGACTCAAGCCATAATTCTGTGGCTTGCCCTCAGATGAGACAAGTGAGGCCCATCTAATTCAAGAAGAGGGCCAGTGCCTGTGTGCTTGACTGGAAGCCACCAGTCAGACAGAAGCTGGGGGGTCCTTCAGAAGCTGAGGCTACTTCCAGTCACTGTTGGAGGCAGCGATTGGATGAGAAAGGCACCAAGGGCCTTCAAGAAGGTTCTGAGGAATTCTATTCGTGGATTTCACCTCTGTTGAACCAATAACGTATGGGGGACAGAGCATTCCAAGGCAGAGCCCCCTCCTGTGCTACCATAGGGCCTGGAAAATGGGATGCTATCCTGTCACATTGGTGCCAGTGAACAGCAGGCTCCTGTCAGATCCAACCTATGGTGCGATTTGCAACTGTTCTTCCCTAAGTGCGTTCTCTGGAGACCTCACTCTTCCGCTTGTGTGGTGGTGTCATTCAGCAAGAGTATCTCAAAGTAAGTGTCTGCACCTGCAGGGAAGTTAGGGTTATCTTGCCTTGGCTCCTGAAAGAAAGGCCTTGATATCCTTCACCATCAGGAGAGGTCCCTTTCCAGAACCCTGAGGAACTTTGGGCTGTGCAGTGGCTTCCATTGATTCATGTCCAATCCTTCCCATGTCGCTCAGGCCTCAAATGGTTTCAGAGAAGGTGTCACCATATTAGGGGGTGTAGTGACTATTTTCCTATCAAGCCTGTAGAGAAGGAGATTCCAACTCAGTATGTGCACACAGGATTGTGAATCCAATGGTCACTACACTTGTCACATTGAATTGTCTGTTTGGAGGGACTGTTTTGAGTCTTCCCTGAGCACAGTCTTTCACCAGATACAAAGCATGTATCTGTTGTTGATTTCACGGTTTTGACTGCTATTTCACATTGATTCAGTGTAGCTTCCCTCCACAAAGCCAGGAAGCTGTCACGTTGTTATGTAAGTGATTGACCAAACCAGGCTCGTGGTTTCATAGATGAGTTTGCCAGGTATTTGGTGAGAACGATTTCAGGTTCTCAGGTGAGGTGGATTCTATATGTCATGATGCAGGTAGGGTTTGGGAAATGGGGTACTTGACATGCAGATTTTATTGAGAGTTGCTTAGAGATGGACTGTGAGAAAGTGAAGGGGCTCAGGGTCAGAGCAGTCACTATTGGGCAAATCATGAACATAGATGTGATGGGAATGTGTGTAGCCAGCCCACTTTGGGGTGGTTGTTAGACATTCAAAATGCATAATACCCCTTAGCTGGCTAAGTATTTTAAAGTTAGAAGCACAGGATTTTATGTTTTGGGAGAAAATTGTAACACATGTATTGAACTTTTTAAAAACCAAATTTAGGCTCTTAATTTTGTTTTTAATAAAAATTTCATCCCAGCTACAGGGAAGGGCTAAAATCAGGAGCATTGACATTTCAGGATAGCATGGGGAAAAAAATTGAAAAGCTGAGGATGGTGGCATGCATCTGGCATCCAAGTGTGGCATGACATGCAAGTAGGAGGATCCCAGAATGTCTGGTCTTGGCATAAAGCATCACACAAAGGGATGTGGCATGGCTACAGTGGTAGAGCACTTGATTATCAAGAATGAAACACTGAGTCAGATGCCAATAATGCCAAAAGTACACAAATTAAGAGAATGAATCTAAATAAACCCCTCATGCCCACTGAATGGCCTTCATGAAATTCAAGGCCACCATTTCCTTCATCATTAGTGATTTTTGAAACACCACATGGGAATATTGGAAGGGCTGTCTGGGTTTTCCTGCTTCCTCTGCTGAGAAACGTGTCCATATGTTTTTAGATTTTAAGAACTACTATGAATTCTTTTTTTTTGGTATTCAGGTAAAGGGTAGGTTTATTCAAGATGGCACCAGGCCATCTTGGCCCTCCACAAGGCTGGGAAAGGCCTGGGAAAGGCCTGGGAAAGAGTTGGGAAAGAGCTGGGAAAGAGAACTGGGAAAGAGAGAGCTGGGAAAGAGAGAGAGTTGGGAAAGAGAGCATCTGGGCCTGGGTTAGGCCTTATCTGGGGTATGGGTGGAAAAAGGTGTGGCCACATCAAATTCAGATGTGACCTCAGTGGATGCAGATGTGACCTCTTCCAGGCGTTCCAGGCACCTAGGTAATGCAGGTACTCAGTGGAGACTTTGCTCTCCATCCAGGAGCAGACCTTACATTCCAGTCTTTTAATAATCATGAAATGGGGCACGGATTCTCTCTGGCTACTTCCTGCTGAACAGGGGCATTGACATTAGGGATAAAAGTCTGAAATTTGGTCCCCTCCCAGAGAAGGCATTGAGCAGCTGCTGTCCCTTGGTGGTGTGAGTCCTTAGATGAACTCTGGAGAGGTATCATGAGGCATTGAAGGGCTGGAAAAAATACTAGAGAGCAAATAAATGGCAAGAGGAAGGACTGAAAATGTTGGTTGAAATGTCTCTAGCTACTTATGATATCTGGCAACTAGGTAGAGGATAAGTCAAGTGACAAAGACAAGAATATAAATTCCTGTTCAGTTAATAGGTAGACAGGTATAGACATTGGATGGGCAGGCTTCTTACTTCTATTGACCTCCCAACTGTGGTTAATTTTGAAAGGGCAGGCACAAAGTAGCTGTTTGACTTCTCCTCTTACACCTATCCATGGTCCCTTGTTCCCCAGACTGGCTGAGTCTAGGTGCTCGTTGCTGGGATGGTTGTCCCAGTTGGTATTCAAGGAGGTTTGAACTCAAGGCCTGGGCACTATCCCTGAGCACTTCTACTCAAGGCTAATGCTCTATCACATTGAGTTAAAGTACCATTTCCAGTGTTTGGCTGGTTAGAGATAAGAGTCTTGAGCCGTGCTTCCAACCTGGCTCTTTTCAGGTTAGTTGGGAGATGGAGTCTTAGGGATTTTTCAGCCCAGGCTGCCTTTGAACTGCAATCTTTGCCACAAAGGCCCTTTATTATTTCCAATAAATCAACAAGGAGATCAAATAGAATAGAGAATAGAGCTTACCTGGTCCTTATCAAGAATTGACCAACAAATATTCTGCAATGACTAAACTTGTTAGATGTGATGAAAATTTTAGCACAGATAGGCTCAGTATTTTAAAACCACGTAGTTAGTAGTAGAATACACAACATAAAACAAAAAAGGCAAAACTCAAAACCTGAATTTTTTTTAATTGTGAAAATACTGTACAGAGGGGTTACAATTACATGGGCAAGATACCGAGTACATTTCCTATCAAGCATTGACAACAGTGTGTAGACATCTTTGGTAACAAAGCACATCAGATGGTTGGGCCTCACTTACCAGGGCCTGAAAAAGAGCAACTTGTTAGCAAGATACCTTAGAATAGATGGATGGAGTAGTAAGCTTGGTGGAAGTTGAAGGGTCAGATGGGGCCAAACCCTTAACCCACCATGTGTGGCTTCCCCACTTCCCCAAGAGCCCTCTAGAGAAAAAAGGCCAAGTCCCAAAACCAAGCATCCTAGGCTTCAGAGGTGAGTGGCTTTTTTCAGCTAAAGGCTGTAGGAGCTCTCTGGCATGGTGCCATGTCTGGACAGAGACTGAGCAACTGAGAATTGTAGAGAGTAGTTTCACTCACCAGAGTAGAGAAGTGGTGTGGATGTGGAGAAGAAGGCCAGCAATGGTATCGGTGTGATGTGTCCACAGCAGACAGACCAATTCGCAAAAGGCCATCAGAACTGTGGGTATTCCTCAGAGCAAAAAGGGAAAAACAAGCAAAAAAAGAAAAAAAGAGGAAAAAAACAGAGAGGAATCCCACCTATCCTGAATTTAAGCCCTTTATCCGAGTCACGACACCATTTATGTTAGATTTTTAAAAAGAGGTAGCTGAGTAAGAAGAGCACCACACACTTGGTATTCAGGTAAGGGGTAGGTTTAGTCATTGTTCTGGCTGGCACCAGGCCATCTTGGCCCTCCACGCAGCTGGGAAAGGCCGGGAAAGACCTGGGAAAGAGCTGGGAAAGAGAACTGAGAAAGATCGCTGGGAAAGAGAGCTGGAAAAGAGAGAGAGCTGGGAAAGAGAGAGCTGGGAAAGACAGAGAGTTGGGAAAGAGAGAGCTGGAAAAGAGAGAGTTGGAAAAGTACTATGAATTCTTGAATCATTTCTAGGAAGAGGGATTATGGGAAAGTTTGCAGGTATCAGGTCTTTGTTATGGTAGGCGTGAGGTTTCTACACAGCAAACATAGAGCCTCCATGATTTAAGGAGCCTTTCATTGGGTCTGGTACTCTTTAATTCTGTTGAAATACTTTCCCTTTTTCCTCTTGAAAAATAAGTTCCAAAATAGAGTTTATTTTAACTTCCATCACTAAAAGTTCTTCCTTTTACTCTATGGGCAGTTCACACATGACCAAAATATAAACCAGCTGGTTTTACTGCATCATATACCTTTGCTATGTATCAAATTTTTCATCCTAATCCTCAAATCATGTAATAATTTGCCTATTTATGACTGAATTGTAGTTCCTTTATTAATAAAAGCTAATGGGAAAGGATTGTGTATTTAGTTGATGAATAGACCTACATTTTATTTCCCTGAGATACTGTAGCAGAGTATTAAAAGGAATGTAATATATATATATATATATATATATATATATATATATATATATATATATATATTTGGGGGGGTCCCATCGAGGGGCCTGAACCTGGGCCTGAGCACTGTCCCTCAGCTCTTCAGCTCAAAGCTTGTGCTCTACCACTTGAGCCACAGCGCCACTTCTAGCTTTTTTATTTTTGCTTATGGGATCCTGAGGAATCTAACCCAGGGCCTGCAAGGCAAACGCTCTACCACTGAGCCATCTTCCCAGCCTGGTATGTAATATTTTATTGATAAGTCTATCCCTTAAAATGAATATATTTTGGGGCTGGGAAGGTGGCTCAGTGGTAGAGCGCTTGCCTTGCATGCCTGAGGCCATGGGTTTGATTCCTCAGCACCATATAAGCAAAAAGAAAAAAGCCAGAAGTGGCACTGTGGCTCAAGTGGTAGAGCGCCAGCCTTGAGCTGAAGAGCTGAGGGACAGCGCCTAGGCCCAGAGTTCAGGCCCCACGATGGGACCCCCCTCAAAAAAAGTAATATATTTTAGGATGTCATTATTTTAATGTGAATTATGTAAATGTTGATAATATGCTGTTGGTTATACATTTAGTTTTCAAGAGTTTCACTTAATTGCTTTTTTTGCCCACATATAGTACAAGTCTATTTGCAATTGTTTTTTAATGGCACTAATAGTATAGTTTATATAGAGAAAATAGAGTTATTTTAGGACCCTATGATTGGTTATAGTATTAATAACACAATTAATTTGAAGTATCAATATTTCTCACCAATTACTGACTCTTAATGAGGTTGCGTGTGGAGTTTTGGAGTGCAAATGAGATGGTGGATGTATAGAGTTGTAAGGAAGTGTTTAGGGACCATTAAAAGGCATTGGGTGACCCCAAAGTGTAGGTCCCTGGTCTTCTGTGAGTAACTAGCTCTAGGAAGGTCTCAGGAGAGATCTGCATTGCTTGAGACACATTGTGCTCCTGATATGCATACCCCTGGCCCACCTAGATATGTCCTTTCTGGAGGCCTGGCTCTCTTGTGACTTTATCTATGAAGCACCCAGCCCTCATGGGGGATTTGATATTTCAGTAGCTCTTAAAGCCTAGGCAGAATAGAAGACAGAGCTAACGTCTCCCAGTTCCCAGGTCTTGCTTTGAATGGATGGATGGAAAATAGGGGAGATATGAAGCTGTAGGTCAAGCAGGAGTGGCTCAGGTCATGTGCCAGAATCCCAGATGTTCCTTGTAATTGTAGAAGACTCCTATAGCTTCTACAGTGCAGTGCAGGGCAATGAATATTGGCATTGAAGGCAGGGACAACATCAGGTACCAGATGTGTCTCCTTTAAACATGTCCAGGCCTCAGCCTGCATTTCCTCCTCTGAGAAATTGGGATGGTTTTCTTTCATGATGGTCTTGCTTTGTGTCTATGAGATCCACTTGGAAATCTTGCTGAGAAGGTGATGCTGTGATTCCCTCATCTGGGCAAGGAAGGCAGGAGGAAGAGAAGAGAGTGTGAGAAACAGAATCCTTCTCTAAGCTTGTCCTAAGGAGGTCTGACTATGTGGTAGATAGTGCTTCCAATCTGGCTTTGTGTCAGAGCCTCTGCTACCTGCCTCTGGCTTTACTGGATGGCACCCTTGGTTGCAGAGAGTATGGGCTCGGCTTGAATGTTCCTTGTCTCTTGTGTGTTGGTATACTAACCCGGCATCCTGATTGACGGCTGAGAACCCTATCTCACTTGGGGGTAAACTTATCTCCAAGAAGCTCCAGACCAGTCACCCCTCTGGGCATTTGATTTACTAGGGAACTAAAGCCTGAGCATAGCATGCACACAGCTGCTGCATTAGGGTGCCTGACAAACTCATCAGCCCTTTAGTGCTCATTTGTGCATACTTGTTGATGTGGTGCCTGGAGCCTACAAGTCCAGCTTCCTTGTTACCCTGGAGCATTGAGGACTTCAGAGTGAGTACTCAGTGAGTACCTAATGGCGCCCAGTACAGAACTGCTCTGTGTACTCACAGTAGTAGACATAGTGCTCAATTACTGTAGGTGATTCATAAGTGAGTTAAGAGGGCACATGGAAGAAGGATTGGTTAGCTTGAGTTCATACCAAAAATAGATGAGAAATATTTAGGTCTTCACAGGAAGGTGATATTGGTTCTGAATATTGGGGGATGAGATATTCTTTGGTGGTCTCTGGGAAGAGTCTGAGGCCCTGGCAAGCTGTGCACTATTCTATTTGGTTCCTTGGTGCCAAATTGCCTGTCTAATACTAAACGGTTCCTGTTAGCTCCAATCAGATCCTATTATACGAGTGCAATTTGAGTTCCAGCATCAAAAGCTCCTTGTTCAGTTAGCCGAGCTCTTTGAGTTAGTTAGTAAATATGTCTTTTGTGTGAAGCCTGCATGCTTGTCGTGGAAGAAAGTGCTGAAACATCAAATTATTTATGAAGCCTGTTTTCTTTGCTTACTCATAAAGGGATATATAGCAGTTTTGAAGCCACAGTATTGGCCGGAAAGGAGGAATAATGGCTCATTGTCTTCTCTAGTTCTGAAGGATCACTGTTCCCATGGGGCTCTAAAACAGAGCTAGCTGTGGGTGTGATGGGTTTAATCAAAACTGCTACAAAGACTTTACAAATAGGGCACAAACTCTTGAGAGTGTTTGCATAGATATGAGTCTTTTTTGTATTCATATAAGTAAATCAGTAGTACATTCCACAGAATAAATACAATTTGTGCATTGTAGAAAATGTGTGTAATAGAGATAAAGAATGATGAAAAACTAATTCCAGGGGTTCCGGGAAGATGGCGGAGGAGAAGCTGGAATCTGAACAAGCTCTCGCATAGAAAGCAGTTTTAGAGTTCCAGTGAACAGTCCTAAGCCAGAGAATCACACCAAGTGTGCCATCACAGGACAGAGAGTTAGACAAGAGAGGGGAAGCCAAGGAAACACATCAGCTGCCGCTGTGGCGGCAGGGTCGCGGCGGCGACCACCTCAGCGGAGTCATACCTGAGACACAGAGAGTCCGGGATGAAGGAGCCAGACGCAGCAGACGAGCGGATTCTACTCAACACCAACAAGAACCGACAAGGAGCGGAAATCTTCATCCTGCTGTTTGCAGACCAGAGACGACCCAGGATCCAAGACTCGGCGTGAGTACAAACCCGACGTCCTCACTCCTTCTCAGGGAGCAGAGGAGGGAAGGCCACCCCTCCCCCCCCCAGCACCGGTGATCTCCATCTTGGATACCGACAAAGCGCGGAGGAGCTGCTAGCTCCAGCTCAGGCCTTGGAATAAAACGAGTCATTTAGCAGGTCACAAGAACTTAACGGCGAAGTGACCTGCCAGACTCAGCTCCATCCAGGGAAAAGTCACCCAGCTCAAGCACCAGCCATTGGAGTGCCTTGCCTCACTGGGTAACCAGAGCCAGAGGCTGCCCCTCCCTCTAGCAGTCTCAACAATCAATTGAAAAACAGAAACCCTGAGAATGGCTCCAGGCTGGGCGCTGTGAGCTTTATCACAAAATAGCCCCAGGGAAAAGCTACTGTTTGTTGAAAGGCCTCAACTCTACCCAGAACCTAGCCTCATCACCTCATCCCCCTCTTTTGTGATTCTCAAAGCAGATCACCCTCCCAGAAAACTAACCTGGGAGGGGGATCTCAAAATCTTGGGTAAAGCAGAGCATTATTCTGCCTCTTCCAACCAACCAAATTAAGAAACCAATCAAGCCACAGGACCTCAAGCTGACCAGAAACTCCAACAAGAGACTGGTTACAGACAAAAGGGAGATACAGGATTCTTCCCACTCCTCCCCCCCCCAAAAAAAAAATCAAAAGACTTTTTTTTCTTTTTTTTTTCTTCTTCTTCTTTTCTTTTTTTTGCTTGTTTTTTGTTTTTTGTTACCATATATATATATATATATATATATATATATAAATTTTTTCCCTTCTAAAACTTTTATTAATCTTTAATTTTTGCCTCTTCTGAAAAAATAATTGTTTTCCAGTAACTTTTTTTTTTCTCATCTTATAATTTTTATTTTAGGAATATGTGAATGAGCGTTTTCCTTTCTTTTCTTGTCTTCTTTCTCTTTTTCTTTCTTTCTTAATTATCTTTTTGTTTTTTGTCTAGCTCTACTGAACTTCTGATCTTTTCTTCTCCCTTTCCCTTCCTTAAAGTTTTTCACATCTCCTCTATGTCCCTCCCCTTCTCTGAACATATTCACATTCCTCTCTAAATAGACGGTCTTTTAACCTCTACAATAACATTAATTTTTACGTTTCTATTTTTTTTCTGGTCTCTCTTCATTCCCCTTTCCGTCTCTTCTTTTTCTCTCTCTCTCTACTTGCATCCTACCCAACCCATTTCCTGCATTGTGATTAGGACATAGTTAACTCTCCCTGTGCCTCCCCACACCAATCTATTCCTATTTTTTACCCACATCTCTCCCTAATCCTAATAATTTCTGGTTTTCCAAATTCTTTTCTGTGGTTCGAAGTCCTTTAACTTATAGTTGTTTGATGTTGAATAGATGTATCTGTTGAACTAGATTGTATCTGTAGACTATTGACTGTACAAACGCAAACTTTGGTTGATGGTTGCCTTAAGATAGTGTTCTAGCACAAAACTGGTGCAATCTTCATCTCAAATGGGCCGAGTAAGCCGGAAAAACACAAGAGAAATGGCAAATTCGGGTATCTCAATTCCCAATCTTGATAATCAGGGATTAGAACAGATAAAGAATAATCCAGAGGAGAGTTCCCAAATAGCTCTACAAACACTAATAGCAAACATGATAAATGAGAAGTTTGACAATGTACAAAGGACTCTGTATGAGCGTGATAGGGAGAGAGAGGAGGCATCCCAGAAGTTTATACAGGAATATCACAAGCGTGAGGAAGCTACTCAAAAACTGATACAGGATTTGCGTGAACAACTTGAGAATACTCAAAGAGAAAGGGAGGAATGGCGTGAGCAGGCAGAGAACACTCAAAGAGAACTGCAGGAATCCCACGAACGGGAAGAAAGAGAACTGCAGGAATCCCACAGACGGGAGGAAGCTAATCAAAGAGTAATTCAGGAATTGAGAGACCAGGTAGAGAATACACAAAGATCACTAAAGGCATTCATGGAATCCATTAACAAAGAGCTGAAGGAAGTCAGGGAGACCACAAAGGGAATGCTGAATGGAACCCTACAGAAGGAATGGGAGTCCAAAGAAACCATAACCAATCAACTAAGTGATTTGAGAACAAACACTGAACACCAAATTAAGGAAGTAAAGAAATTCATACAAGACCTAAAACAGAGCTTCAACAAAGAACTTGAAGCCATCAAAACTGACCAATTAGAAGGAAAAGAGATAAAAAACAAAGTAGAGAGTCTTGACAGCAGGTTAGACCATGCAGAAGATCGAATGTCAGGGATTGAAGACAGCCTAGATATTATAGAGAAAGAACATACAACCATCCAAGACAAGTCCAAGAAATATGATAGGTCTATCCAACACCTGGAAGACACCATCAGAAGGCCCAATCTAAGGATAATGGGTGTAGAGGAGCACCTAGAAACAGAAGTTAATGGTCTAGGAAATTTGTTTAACAGGATCCTAGCAGAGAACTTCCCAAACATACAAAAAGATAGGAATATTCAGATACAAGAAGCTTTTAGAACCCCAAATAGACCAGACCAGAATAGGACATCCCACCGTCACAGTATAATCCACACAGGATCAACCCAGACCAAGGAAAAGATCCTTAAAGCTGTCAAGGAGAAAAGGTTAATCACCTATAAAGGGAAACCAATTAGAATTACCTCAGATTTCTCAGCAGAGACAATCAAAGCAAGAAGAGCCTGGAATGACGTATGCCATGCCCTAAAAACAAACAACTATCAACGAAGAATACTGTACCCAGCTAAACTCTCCTTCATAACTGAAGGCCAAATAAAAAAACTTCCACAGCAAAGAAAAATTGAAACAATACATCTCCACCAAACCAGCCCTACAAAAGATTCTTAAAGATGTCCTACACATAGAAAACCAACAAGACCCCAACAAAGGCCAAGAAACTGCACCAAAAATGAGAATCCAAGAACCATAGGAAGAACCCAGTTTTCACAGCCCCCAAGAAGGTGGATAACATGGCAGGAACTCCCAAATACCTCTCAGTCCTATCTCTTAATGTTAACGGACTGAACTCTCCAATTAAGCGACATAGACTGTCTTGTTGGATTTAAAAACACGACCCTTCTATCTGCTGCCTGCAGGAGTCACATCTTGCCCATAAAAACAAACACATTTTCAATGTTAAAGGCTGGAACAAAATCTACCAAGCAAACGGCCCTCATAAACAGGCGGGAGTTGCAATCCTAATATCAGATAAAATAGACTTCAAATTAAAATTCGTGAGAAGAGATAAAGAAGGTCGCTACATACTAATTAAAGGATCTCTCCTTCAGGAGGATATTACAATTCTAAATATCTATTCGCCAAACAATGGAGCACCCAAATTTATCAAAGAAACACTACTTTCCCTCAAATCCCATATAGATCCAAAGACATTAATTGTTGGGGATTTTAACACACCACTCTCCCCACTAGATAGATCAACTCGGCAAAAACTCAACAGAGAAACCGCAGATCTAAACAGCTACATAGATCAACTAGACTTAACAGACATTTACCGAACATTTCACCCAGCAGCATCAGAATACACGTTCTTCTCAGCAGCACATGGAACGTTTTCTAAAATACACCACATTTTAGGCCACAAAGCAAACTTGTCTAAATTCAGAAACATTGAACTTATACCTTGCATTCTCTCTGACCACAATGGAATAAAATAACAACTCAACACCAAAAGCCACCAAAGAAAGTCCGGTATCACATGGAGGCTGAACAACACACTGCTGAATCATGAGTGGGTCATGGAAGAGATTAGAAAGGAAATTCAAATGTTCATGCTATTCAACAAAAATGAACACACAAATTACCAGCTCCTCTGGGACACAGCAAAGGCAGTATTCAGAGGCAAGTTTATAGCTCTGAGCTCCTACATCAACAAATTGGAGAGATCTGAAACTAACAATTTAATGACACATCTAAACCTCCTTGAAAAAGAGCAGCAAGATAAACCCCAATCCAGTAGACGGAAAGAAATAATCAAAATTAAATCAGAATTAAATGAATTAGAATCCAAAAAAACTATAGAAAAAATCAACAAAACAAAGAGTTGGTTCTTCGAAAAACTTAACAAAATTGACAGACCCTTAGCAAACCTTATCAGAAAAAGGAGAGAACACACCCAAATTAATAAACTCAGAGATGAGAATGGAAACATCACCACGGAAACAACCAAGATTCAGAACATTATAAGGGAATACTTCTCAAAACTTTATGCTAATAACTTTGAGAACTTGACAGAAATGGACTTTTCCTAGCAAATATTGACATGCCAAAACTAAACCAAGATGAGTTAAACCAGCTTAACAGGCCCATATCAAGCATTGAAATAGAAACAGCAATAAGAGACCTCCCAGCTAAGAAAAGTCCAGGACCAGATGGTTTTACAGCGGAATTTTACAAGGCCTTCAAAGCAGAGCTCACACCAATACTCCTCCAACTCTTCAATGAAATTGAAAGAGAAAGCTCACTACCGAACACATTCTATGAAGCCATCATAACCCTCATCCCAAAACCAGGCAGGGACTCATCAAAGAAAGAGAACTATAGACCCATTTCTTTGATGAACATTGATGCAAAACTTGTCAACAAAATTTTGGCCAATCGACTTCAACAATTCATCCAAAAAATCATACACCATGATCAAACAGGATTCATTTCAGGGATGCAAAGCTGGTTCAATATACGCAAATCAATTAATATTATTCATCACATCAACAGGAGCAAGAATAAGAACCACATGGTTATCTCAATAGATGCAGAAAAAGCATTTGACAAGATCCAACACCCCTTTATGATGAAGGTTCTGGAAAAATTAGGAATCCATGGATCATTCCTCAATACAATAAAGGCTGTATATGACAAACCTACAGCCAGCATTATACTCAATGGTGAAAAACTAAAGCCATTTCCTCTTAACTAAGGAACAAGACAAGGATGCCCACTCTCTCCACTTCTCTTCAATCTAGTATTAGAATGCCTAACTACAGCAATAAGACAAGATGCAGACATAAAGGGGATCCAAATAGGGAAAGAAGAAATAAAACTCTCCCTCTTTGCAGATGACATGATCTTGTATTTAAAGAATCCCATAGACTCCACTCCCAAATTACTCAAGCTGATTCAAAACTTTGGCAAAGTAGCAGGTTATAAAATTAACCCCCCAAAATCAATGGCTTTTCTATATGCCAACAATGAGAAAAGTGTGGCTGAAATTAGGAAAGCAACTCCATTTGTAATAGCCCCACAAAAAATAAAATACTTAGGAATTAACTTAACCAAAGAAGTGAAGGACCTCTATGATGAAAACTTTAAAATCTTGAAAAAGGAAATCAACACAGAACTTAAAAAATGGCAAAACCTCTCATGCTCCTGGATTGGCAAGATTAACATCGTGAAAATGGCAATACTTCCCAAGGCTATCTACAAATTCAACGGGATACCTATCAAAATTCCACCCTCATTCTTCAAGGAAATAGAAGAGGCAATCCCAAAATTCTTATGGAACAATAGAAGACCCCGAATAGCAAAAACGCTCCTCAACGGAAAGAACACTGCTGGAGGAATATCAATACCAAATTTCAAACTCTACTATGAAGCCATAGTAATCAAAACAGCTTGGTATTGGCATAAGAACAGACCTCAGGACCAATGGAATAGAATTGAAAACCCAGAAATGAACCTACAGACCTATAGCCATCTAATCTTCGATAAGGAAGCTAAAACAATAGAATGGAAGAAAGACAGCCTCTTCAGTAAATGGTGCTGGCAAAATTGGTTAACTACATGTAGAAAACTAAAGCTAGATCCTTATAGAAAGCCCACCGTTTGGGAGAAGATCTTTACTAGCCATACAACAGACAAGGGTCTCATATCTAAAATATACTTGGAACTCAAAAAATTAAACTACCCAACAATAAATCCTCAAAGAAACAACTGCCCAATAAATAAGTGGGCGAAAGACTTAAAGAGAAGCTTCTCTGAAGAAGAAAGAAGGATGGCCAATAGACACATGAAGAAATGTTCAACATCCCTAGCCATAAAAGAAATGCAAATCAAAACAACATTGAGATATCACCTCACTCCAGTTAGAACAGCAAAAATCAAGAACTCTAACAACAACAGATGCTGGAGGGGATGTGGACAGAAAGGAACCTTACTTCATTGTTGGTGGGAATGTAAACTTGTTCAACCACTTTGGAAAGCAGTATGGAGGTTCCTCAAAAGTCTTCACATAGATCTCCCCTATGATCCAGCAATCGCACTTTTGGGCATTTACCCAAATTTATACAAACAAGACCACACTAAAGCTACCAGCATAACTATGTTTATTGCAGCATTATTTACCATAGCTAAGATATGGAACCAACCCAGTTGCCCCTCAGTAGATGAATGGATCAAGAAAATGTGGTATATATACACAATGGAATTCTATGCCTCCATCAGAAAGAATGACATTTCCCCATTTGTTAGGAAATGGAAGGGTTTGGAAAAAATTATATTAAGTGAAGTAAGCCAGGCCCAAAGAAGCATAGGTCCCATGGTTTCCCTTATTTGCAATATCTAGTATAGGTATGAGTCAAGCGGAAAAGGTCAGATAATGTGATGTTAGGAAAATGAACCCTTAAATATGTATTTCAATGTTTTCGTTTCTTTCATGCATGTGTTTCTAACGCATTTATAAGATTATTTCTTTGTTGCTTTGTATGTCCCTCCCCCACAGTGTAACCCCCGCTTTCACTTTATTTGATGTCAGTATAACATGTGGAGGAGATGGGGACAAACAAGTCGTTTAAGGATTCAGGTGGACCTGTTGCAACAATGAGAAGTACAAAATGTCATGTGAAAACCAACTTTACAATGTCGGTGTGTGGGGGGGAGGGGGGTATAATTGGGTGGGGGGAGGGGGGAGGCTGGGAAGGGAGGTGAAGGGTAAACAAAGGAGGAGGCTGCAATGCTTGGTAAGAAATGTATGCATTATCCTGCCCATGTAATTGTAACCCCTCTGTACAGTATGTTCTCAAATAAAAAAAAAATTAAATTAAAAAAAAAAAGAAAATGCAAAAAAAAAAAACCCAAAAAAAACTAATTCCATATCTCAGCAGAAAGAATGGAACACTACCAACACCTTAATGTACAATGTTTTAAATGTCTCTAAGCATGTGTGTCTATCTTACCTTTAGCATAGACCTACTAACACTTTTAAAAGAAGGGCATTAAAAGTGTATTTTCTTTTTATTTTCATCACAGCCACTGTCTCTCTCTGGTTCACCAGGTTGCCCATTGACTTGACAACTCTCCCATAGTCTTAGCTGATCTGTTGTCATCACCCTTCCAATAAGAAATATTCTTAGCCTTACTAAGAGCACATAACTTGTGGGGGTGAGGTTATCACAGGAGTTACAGCTCTGTGGCACTTAGAGTAGGGTTTCTAAGTAGTCCCAGGACAGGAGTTGGAATGGCTCTGTCACTTAGGAAATACCAGGTTTCTCTGAGTCCTTGGTGGAATGCTATTGGATAGGCCCCTTTATGGCTTACCCTAAGTTTTTAGGACAGTCAGGACTGAGTTGTGCTATGTTTCCAGCTCTGTCACTTGTCACTTTGTGGGTCATTGAAGATGCTTTTCACTGCTTGCAGATGGCTCCAGTGATGTTTATAGAAACAGTTTCATCAGAACATGCAGTATTTGGGAAATAGCATGGGAAATGCTTGGCTCTGTGGACCTTCTTGTCAGTGTGGGGAAGTAAAATTACACAAGAAGGGACCAGAAAAAATTGTGTCTTCTCCTGATTTTAAGAAAACCTAGAGTTTTTTTCTCTTTGCCTCTCATAATGAGTGTCAAAAAGTTCCATCTTGTTGCTGCTACAAAAGAATATTTGCTCAGTGTCCAGGTTCTCACATCCAGCCACTCCAGAAGGGGGAGATGAGTGTGTTCTTGAAGTCTGCCGAGGACTCCATTCTTAGTTGGAGTCCAAGACCCAGGTACCACCTGTTCATCTTGACA
Organism: Dipodomys merriami; assembly: GCF_024711535.1. Taxonomy (NCBI): domain Eukaryota; kingdom Metazoa; phylum Chordata; class Mammalia; order Rodentia; family Heteromyidae; genus Dipodomys; species Dipodomys merriami. Next base: position 135,183 of record NW_027206453.1, read on the forward strand.
AGTTAAAGGCATGAGAGTCTGTGGCTCACCTCACCTCTCCCCTGCAGGACTTGGGCAGGAAATGTGAGGCTCAGCTACTTTGCCAATAACTGGCATATACCCAGATACTTCCAGTGTCATAAAAAGGAACAGGATTTTCCCTGTGTCCTTTTACTTCTCTGATAGAAAAGAAGTAATGATTAATTTGTTTAATGCTGGTGATATTCAGCTATTGTGATACCAAGCGGTATATCTTTGAAGTTTGAGTCTGAAATGTTCCCTAAAGGCCCATGTGTTACAGACTTTGTGGCCACCCCATGATGAAGCTGGCAGAACATTCAGCTGTGTGCAGTGATCACCTCATAATTTTGTATTATGCCTGTCATCCCATTAATTGGGAAGCATATTAAGATTATAGGGAGGCATGAGTCAAGTGTTAGAGTGGCCTTCCAGCAATCATAGAGCTCTGAGTTCAATCCCTAGGACTTCAAGCAACCATTCAGAAACACACCCCATGCTATGGTAGAGCCAACCTTTTTATTCCACAGCTGAGGTGACCAGCTCCCAGTCTTGTCTACCTTCCTTCCTGCCTCCCTCCCTCTTTCCCCTTCCCTCGCTACCTCTCTTTCTTTCCTTCCTTCCTTCCTCTCTCTCTTTCTCTCTCTCCCTATCTTCTTCCTTCCTTCCTTTCTTTCTTGTTTTTGACCTTATAGAAACTCTTGCCTTGTAATCTGTGTTTACTTCATGTTTGTCTTCTGAGTGTGAAGATAGTTTTTCTCCCAAATGCTACAGCAGGTAATCATTTAATATTTTATGTGTTTCCCATCTGCATATTTGTTTGCTTGTTTATCTTGTTTACGTTTGAACTCAAGACTAGTTTGCTGGGCACATGCTCACACAGCCACTTGAGACACATCTCTACTCTTTTTAGCTTCAGTTATATTTTATATAGGACCTCATGTTTTTTGTCTTAACTAGGCAGAACCAACATCCTCCTGTCCACAGCTTCCTGGAGTTTGAGATGGGATACATGCACAATCATCCCCAGTTTATTGAGATGATGTTTCAATTTTTTGTGCAAGATGGCCTCCAACTTTGATCATCTTGATCTCCACCTTCTGAGTAGCTGGGATTTGGGGGGACAGACATGCACCATCCCATCCTTGGCTTTGAAAAACTTCATTTTATGTGTTTATTGTCTGTTTCTGGGGGCATTTTCCCCCACCGTGCCTCTTTCTTAATGAATAGAGATGTTATTCATTTTGTTCTCTGGTTAGGTTCATGTAAGATGTCAGCAAACTTTTTTGTGTGTGGCAGTCTTGGGGTAGAACTCAGGACCTGAGTACTATCCATGAACTTTTTTGTTCTAGGCTAGTACTCTACCACTTGAGCCATACCCCCACTTCTGGATTATTGGTGGTTAATTGAAGATAAGATTCTCATGGACTTTTTTGTCAATGCTAGCTTTGAACCATGATCCTCACGTTTCAGCCACCTGAGTAACTAGGATTATATGCATGAACCATCAGTGTCCAGGTGTCAGCAGACATTTTTAAGGGGGAATGAACAAATGGGTAGTATTTCATTTTCACCTGTGTGTAGGTGTTTAATATTGGTCTGATTTTTTTTTGCTTAGCTTTTCCTTGGGTGGAGTTAAAAGTTTCTGCTTTTCAACAAAGGATATTAATGTCTACTGAAGGAATAAGAGCTATATCTTAGAGAGACCATCCATATTCTTTTTGAATAAATGCTTATCTATGACAATCTGGATATGCATATTTCCTGGCAGGTTTTAGAAGCTCAGAATCTTCAGCATTTCAGCTTACCACAGACTCTAAATTATTTCATTCAGGTCTCCTGTTTCTAGGATTTCTGAAATTTTGAATTCTCTCCTTTCTTAGAAATTACAAAATAGGTAATTCTGTTATGCATTTCCTTTGATTTTACTGGGACTTTAGAGTGGTCTTCGATAAATAAATGGGTGAATAAACAAACTTTCTGTGATCTAACAACATACTTCTGGTGATAAGCTGAAAGTATTACATTCATTTTTCCTAATGATCTCATTCTTCTCTGTTCAAATTGTTGTCAGTCACTGATCAATGTTGCATATAAATTGAGGTCTCAAAAGCAAAATAATCCATAGCCTTCAAAATGGATACAGTCCCGTAATTATGAAGAACAACTACCTTCAAAGACCTCTTGTTATTAGAGATGTGCCTTATAAACCCACTGAGGGAATCTTTGGAGTGAATTTTGTAAGTTTCCTAAGGGCAGGATTATGTTCATACAATTCTGAGCACTTTCTGAGTGTTTTGTTATGTTGGCTTTTTGTCTTTCTTCTCTCAATGTCAAGTCTTAACATGTAAGTACTCAGTAGTACAGTTAATCAGGAGTGCAGCAGACTTGGTTTACAAAGAGGTGACTCCCAGTCACTTGTTTGTACAACTTCCTTCTCATTGGACCCTCTATGGGCTCTTATTAAGACCTTCAATATTGGGAAAAGGGAGGAGGACTGAAAGGGGATAGGCTTGACTCAATTGTCAATAGGTGAGGACTGTTTATTGAGGAACACCAAGGGGCACAGACCTTCCTACAGTTTGGAGGTTGTGGGTAGGAGCTGGGCTTTTCATCTGAGCAAGGAGGCAGAGATGAATGAAAGGGCCTAGTCTAGTGAATTGTGCCTTTCAAATGAGCTCATGTGGGATGTTCACAGCTGGGTTCAGGCACATCAAACAAACATACCTGGGAATTTGTCTGGCATCTGTATGGACCTGGGACAATAGGGTGGGAGTCAATCCTTCACTCTACATCTGATACTGTTGCCTTTGGTAGTCCTGTGACAGAACACCTTTTGACACCTGAATTCTTTCCTGTTCTCCTCACATTTTCTGTCTTATTGCTTAAAGACAAGCTATAAAATACTATTTCCTACTCCTGTGATTATTGAGCTTATGAATTGTCAATGAGCCCTTATACACACGGGATGAAGTAAATTTCTTCCCTGTGGCTTCTGGGCCCGGTTTGGCTAAGGTTAGCCTTTACCTACACACTCACACACACACACACACACACACACACACACACACACACACACACACACAAGCACGCACACACGCACGCGTGCGCGTGCACACACACACACACACACTCACACACACACACGCACACACATGCACACATCTTCAGACTCTCATTGTTTCTAGGCTTTCTCCACGGTATTCATTGTCCCAATCAGAATTACTTAAATACTGAAAATTGGACCCTATTAATAATTATTCTGGGACAATGGCACAAGTTGGTTGGACTCAGAGAACAGGAACACATGATCATTTTAGGTATATCTCACTCTTGTTCCCTTTTCTTTCTTTTCCCATTCTTTTCTATTTAGTTCAGCTCAAGACTCTCTTGTCCTTAGTGGCTTATTGCTAGGAAGCTTCTCTGAATGAAGTCTGAGTTTACTAGGTCAAAATGATGAGGCTCTATGTCAGAAGCCATTTTGTTCTTCAGCTCAGTGTTTAACTACTGGGGTAACATTTTGGAGTGTGGGTTCTATAGCAGACTGTGTCCTGGCTATTAGTAGCAAGAATTAGACCACAGAGGGCTCAATGTCACTAAATTGTCTGTGTTTGTTGTACATATATGTCTTACATTTGCCATTCTTTTTGGCTTTTCAAGTCCCCTATTCTTAGAGAAGATCAACATTTTAAAGCAGTACCTATTTAAGATAAAAGCCATTTTATTAATGTTAATGATTAGCATATCTAGTCACTTAGCTATCTTCTTATATCTTTTACAAAAAACTGTTGAAGATTCACACCTCTTATTTAAACTTGTGTAAAGGGATTAAAGGATTAATATTAATACCTTAAGAAGTATTTGATAAGCTATAAAATAGTATCCACATGTTAGTCCTTATGTTCTGTTTCAAATAGTAAAATTTAAATCTTGACCAATAATGCTATATATCAAGTTGTATAACACTCTCAAAGAAGCTCAGCACTTATATAAGGAATCTACTCTCAAACATGGATTTTTAAATTCTTTGTTTTATATTTCTAGATCTATGTTTTCATTGCTTATACCAGTACTAGTTAAATATGTTTTATGGTCATTCTTTTAAATCATGGTTTGGCATTTTGCTCTCTGGAAAGTGTTTGATGATAAAGATACACTTTAATTTTAACATCAACAAATCTGTGCCTGTTTCGTTTTCTACACAATTGAAATGTCAGGTAAAGGCTTTTCAGTTTTCCTTTGAATCAGAGTTCAGGAAGGGATCATTTAGACTCTTGCCTGGCAAAGATATCAGCAGTGACAATGGGCAGTGTTCCTAATGATGGCTACCATGGCAGATGAGGGTGGCAGCTCCAGCTGAGGTGTCTGCCCCTGGCACTGTGCAATCGGTTGCTTCTTGACACCAGTTCTGCAGATGTGGAGACTCATTCTTGGTGTTGTGCCTCTGCACCAAGAATATTCTTGGTGTGTTCTCTGGCTTTCCTGGATGTTTAGAGATGTTTGCATACATATTATAAAAAAAATTTAGCCGAGCAGAAGTAGAGAAAAATTATATAAGGAATATTTACCTATCAGCAGGCACATTTAAAAATTGTGCAAATTTTATTTTTTTCTTTCTTATCCACTTTACTGTTGCTATTAAAGAATTTAATTAAATTTAATTAAAGAATTCACTCCTAACACTTCAGTATAAGTCTCCAAGAAATAAGGACGTTTTCTTTATAAGTTTACTATTCTTCATCTTTTCTATTAAGTTAATAGCAGTTCTTTAATATTCTCATTTAAGCCTGTATTTCCTCGATTTTCTAAAAAAAAAAAACAAACAAACCTCTGCCTTTTTGTGTGTGTGATATTGGAGACAGAACTCAGGGCCTTGTGCTCCTAGTGTTCCTCCACTAGAGTAATTCTTCCAAATGTGCTCATTTCTCACCTGAGGTCTTGCAAACATTTCTGCCTAGGCTGGTCCCAAACATGTGGTTTGCACAGGAAGTAGAAATAGCCATGAGGAAAGACACATGTGGATGTGTTGTTGTGTATATAGCTATTGACGGTAAAATATTCTTACACAGAGGCATCCCCCTCTAGAGTCTAATCACCAAATGTAGACTTGTACATGGTATTTGTAAGCAAATTTAGATGGGGAGAGAGATAGTGGTATGGAATAAATTTCTAGGAAGAAGTAATTCTGCAAAGGGCATGTTCAGTGAAGTGAACAACCTAAGAAAATTAGAGATTTGTGACAGTTTCTCAGCAATTGCAGGCTGTGAAGGAAATGGCCCAGCAAGGTAAGTGTGCTTACAGAAGCTAAAGGCCAAGCTACTTTGAACAATGACTGGTTTGGTTTGTCACCAGAATGTTCCTGCAGGGCTTATTTCAGATTGCTCAGTCTCAGGTCAGCCATGCTAGGCTCTTTGCTATCAGTATACTAGTTTCATTGTGTGCCATAACAAAAACACTTTCTTTGATGCTTATCATGATCAGGACAATTGTGAGGGCCATAAGGTTTCAGACTATGACAATAAATGTATTCATTCATTCAGTCATTCATTTTTGATGTTTCAGTGTTGTTCTGCCATAGGTCTTGCTGTGCCAGCCACAGTTGAGTCATACGTCCAAGCTTCCTACCAACACCTGAATGAAAGTATTACAGGTGTGTATCCATCTGTTTATCTTCTATGTTGTATGGTTTCCAACCTTGAATTGATTATTCAAAGAAACCGCCAAGACTGTAAATAAAAGAAAATAATTTCTTTGGATGCTTGTATATGAGAGGAACAGTGAGCAGCTATGTAAAAGAGCCTTGTGTCCTGAGATGGGTTGCATAGTGTTTATGACTTTTAAGTTATGCCTGTGTGTCCCTGTTTGTATGTCCTGAGGTTTGAACTGAGGTCCAAGGTGCTGTCCTGAATTTTCTTTTCAAGACTAGTTCTCCATCACTATAATCTTGCATTTGAAAATTAATGTTTGTTTGTCATAGGGCTTGAACTCTAGGTTGACATTGTCCCTCAGTTCTTCAGCTCAAAATTAGCATTCTGTCCCTTGAGCCACAGCACCTGTTTTCTGGCGGTTTAATGGAGATAAGAGTCTCACGGACTTTCCTGCACAGACTGGCTTTGAACCGTGATCCTCAGTTCTCAGCCTTCTGAGTAGCTAGGATTACAGGCATGAGCCACTGGCATCCAGCTGGAAATTACTGGGGTTTTTAAACATAGCAAATATTATTGACAAGTAAACAACTGTGGCCTCATCAGAAAGAAGCCCCTTTGCTTTCCACCATTGTCCCATTCCTATAATCTTACCTCAGAAGGATGAGAACTGGAGAATCATGATTTGAAGAAACTCCTAAAAACAAGTCCACAAAACTCCATCTGTAGTTAACTAATCATAGTACAGAATGGAGGCCTGATTCAGTTGGAAGAGTGTCAGCTGTGAGCAAGCAAACAAATCCTAAAGAACATGAGTTCATGTTCTTAGTTTAAGTGGTTGCAAAATATGTAGCTGACATCTAGGCAGACAGTCAAATAAATAGAAGATGAGAGATCACACTTTCTTGTTGCAAGTTGATCCCACAAGGTAAAACAGCTCATAATACTGGATAAAATATAACTTTTAAATTATGAATTGGATTTGAAATGATACCCAATGCATACAATTCTTGCAGCTCCAAAAATAGCTCTTTGCACCCCCACAAATACCAGTTTTTGAAATCCGAGCCTTGCCCTTTCTTGCCTTTGCTTCCTCATCTAGCCGAGCTCTCTCTCTCTCTCTCTCTCTCTCTCTCTCTCTCTCTCTCTCTCTCTCTCTCTCTCTCTCTCTCTCTCTCTCTCTCTCTCTCTCTCTCTCTCTCTCTCTCTCATATAACTCTCATTCCATGAGAATCAATTCCCTTGTCTTCCAAAAAATTCAGCAGTTTTCATTGTTCTGTTTCCATACATGAAAATAAGTTACATCAAGACTTAAAACCTTTAGCTTTGGGATATACCACTTGGGGTAGGTGGTGGCATACTCATCATTAGACATTTCCAGTCCTAAGAATGGTTGTTACATCTATTGGGAAATCAGAGGAGGAGCACTGGAGGGCTGCTTAAGCATCTTGAAGACCAAAGAGTACCAGATGGTTAGAGGAAGCCTTGGTTCTCCATCAGGTACCGGAAGAGGGGTGCAGAAAAGTTCTGGTAACTGTTGATTTTGCTATTACCTCTCACAGAAACAGTACTCCAATTTTGATTCAGGTGACCACCCACAAATACACCATTGGTGTATTTTCCAGGCATGAAGTATAAAGCCAGCAAAGCATGAAATCCCTTGTAATGATTAATTTAACAAGAGCCCATGACTTTTTGAGAAGAATGGACCTGGGGCCTAAACCCAGGATATAGAGTGAAGGGAACGGAAAGGCACTGGGCAGAGCAGAGTGACTGTGGCATCCCAAAATGGTTGATTAGAGTAACAGCAATTATTGTGCACTTCAGTCTAGTCTACATAGGTGGGTTTCAATACTGTAGTTGGATCCACTTACAACGAATGGGACAATGGTTGGAGGCAAAGGGGCTTTTTCCCAATGGGGCCACATTTGTTCATTATATTTGTCAAGAATAGTTTTGCCATTTTTTTAAAGCAGTAATTTTCAGCTGGGTGCTAGTGGCTCATGCCTGTAATCCTAGCTACTCAGGAGGCTGAGAACTGAGGATCATGGTTCAAAGCCAGGGTGGGCAGGAAAGATCATAAGATTTTTAAGACTTTTTTATGTATCTAATCAAGCCTATTTCCTATTTCACCCTGACAAAAGCAATGTGAAATGTGTAAAAAATATCAGGTTCAAACAAAAATCAATCCAGCAAGATACATTTACAGTTTTAAAAGTTACAAGAAAAGTAGTGCCTTGTGGTAAAGTTTCTTACTCAACAATTTCAAATGTCTCAGTGTCTGTGTATAAAAAGATTATGGCAAGGCACGAGTGGCTCATGTCTTTAATCTTAACTATGAAGGAGGCTATGGTCAGAGGATTTAGATTCAGTCAGCCTGGAAAGGAAAATCTGAGAATCTTTTCTACAGTTAACCAGCAAAAAGCCAGAAGTGGAGATGTGGCTCAAGTGGGTAGAGTGCCAATCTTGAGGGGAAAAGTCAATAGATAACCTTAGGCCTTGTGTTTTTGCATTCGAGTCTCTGTACACACACACACACACACACACACACACACACACACACACAGATTATGGAAAGTTTGGCAGTGTGTAAAAATGTGAAAGGAAAATAATTTTCAGAAATTCACATGTATGTTTTCAAGATGACTTACTTTCCTCTTGAAGAAAGCAATAGCAATATGATTATGCCCATTTTAAATGTCTCTGGATTTAGTTATCATAGTCCTTTAATAGTTCAGGAGTTTATCACTAGGCTTAATATAAGAACTCCTGTCTTTATAGAATTAAAATAATTTTCTTTATATCGTCAAGTGTGCTGGACATTACAAACAATTCTATATCATTTTAATAGATTTTTTTTGCATTTTGTAAACTGAATATGTCTTTTCTTTTGAATGACTCATGAGAAAGAGGTGGTGCCTCTTTGAATTTGCTTCTTTCAATATTGAACTCGGACATAGCTAAGCATTTCCAATCTCTCTTCTAAAACTCACCTTTGAAAATTAATTAACTTTAAGATTTCTTGCCATTTAAGTTGCAGACTTTGATTCTGCAAATCTCAGGTGTCAGCTATTGCAGTGTCATGTAGTTCTTGTGAGACTGTTTATTTTCCTGGTGTGTATAATTTGTCAGATGTACTCAGCTTACAGTCCCATTATAAGTTTCAAATACATAGAAAATAAATCTGACTTTAATATTCTGATAAAACATTTAGCTACTTCATGTACAAGTTCTATATCCATGAATTCAACTCACTTTGGATCACAATTATTTAAGAGAGTGATTTGATCTGTCAGGAAACTGCACATGCATTTCTTTTTCTCAGGGTTTCCTAAACAATAAAAATACTACTTGTGAAGCATTTATATAATATGGAGCATTTTAACTTCTTTAGATATGGGAGGATATGGGTGGGTTCTGAATTGATAATCTGTGTATTTTGGCACTTTTAAAATATAAAAAAAGAAAGGAAGAGTGGGGTGGAAGGAGGGGAGGCCCATCTTGGAGCCAGTTACTAGATATAGGGTCAACCAAAGGAGATCACCTGCTTTCTTGAGGTGGGCTGGGTCTGTAGGGTTTGTCCATTACACAATGGAGGCTTCTCTGCTTCAGAATTCCAGGAATTCCATTGGATGGCCACCAGGAAGCAGGAAGTATGGGTTCCTCAGGCATTCCACTTAGGCTGTCCTGAATAATCCTGTCCAATTCAGGAAGAATCACAAAATGAGTGTGTTGTGTTCAAATAATTTTGGGAAGCGTCGGGTTAAACAGGAGTAAGTGCTTCCTCAATGTCAAACACTTCAAAATGTTAACATGCTGATTTTTGTCATGAAGCTAAAACATAACCTCTTTGTCAGGCAGAGGCTTCAAAGCTATACATGCCCATTGGTGGTTTGCCAGAAGGAACTTGACTGTCCTCTAGCGTTGCTGCTGAGAATTATCCATACAGGAATTACCTTTCATACAGAAATTACCTGTATGTAAGGTAATAGCCAGAGGGCAAGGGGGTGGGGATGGCGGCGTGGGAAAAAAGTCCAGTCTTTATTCTTTTCCTGGGCATGTGGTCAAGCCTGACACTTGCTCCAGTTCCAGAGCAGGTTTGAATGCAAGAATCACTACCTAATTCCTGAGAAGTAGGAGTTGGTGGGAGGAGAAACACAGTGGAAAAGGGCATCATATTTAGTCTACATCTTGATTTATACCTGCATTAAGCAACAGCTGCATCCCTTACAGCTGCACTCTTCTTTCCACTCCTTTGCTTAGATTGGCATTGGTTGACAAGATGGTATAATAGTTGAGGATCCAGCCTCTGGGCTTGAAAACTGGCCCTACTGTTTATTATTCTGTGTGCATAGAGGAGGTTCCTTGGCTTCTCAATGATTTGTAAAATGAAATCAGCTCTCATCAAGCTGCTGCACACATGAAATGCACTAACGGTTTTTCCATTTGAATGAAGCCACTCAGCAAAATTCCTCATATATATATATATTTCTTATATATGTTTATAGATATAGTATGTATTACATACATTATGTATGATATACACACATTATAAATAGTACAAAACACGTACGTAATCACAACAAGAACAGCCAAGACACAGCTTCTCCCCCAAAAAATTTATAAGAAGGCAGGGACAGACAAACACCTCTCAGTCCTAACTCACAATTTTAATGGTTTTAACTCTCCAGTTAAGCATCATAGATTGTCCAGTTGGATTAAAAAGCAAGATCCTTTTATCTGCTTTCTTCAAAAGACACAACTTACCCACAAAAATAAACATTCTGAAAGTGAAAGGCTGGAATAAAATATATCAAACAAATGGCCTCCATAAAGAGATGGGAGTTACTATACTAATGTCAGATAAAATAGACTTTAAATTAAAATCAATGAGAACTGACAAAGAAGGTCACTGCATTCTAATTAAGGGAACTCTCCTTCAGGTGGATATTATGATTTAAAACATCTACTCACCAAATAATGGAGCACCAGAATTTATACAAGAAATGCTACTTTCTCTCAAATCTCACATAGATCCAAAGACAATTAATTGTGGGAGACTTTAATACACTACTATCCCCACTAAATAGATCCACCCAGCAAAAAGTCACCAGAGAAACTTCGGATCTTAAAATTTGCATAGATCAACTAGTCTTAACCAACATCTACCGAATATTTGACCCAGCCCCATCAGATTACACCTTCTTCTCAGTAGCACATGGAACATTCTCCAAATTAGACCATATTCTAGGCCACAAAGAAAATCTGTCCAAATTCAGAAACATTGAAATTATACCCTGCATTCTCTCAGACCAGAAGGGAAAAAAATTATAATTCAATACCAAAAGCCACCAAAGTAAATACTGTAACACATAGAGGCTGAACAACACAATTTTGAACCACCAGTGGGTCATGGAAGATATTAGAAAGGAAAATCAAATGTTCATGATATTCAACAAAAATGTTCACACAAATTACCAGTTCCTCTAGGACACAGAAAAGGCAGTACTCACAGGCAAGTTTATAGCTCTGAGTTTGCACATTATCAAATTGGAAAGATCTGAAACCAACAATTTAATGAGGCAACTAAAGCTTTTTGAAAAAAGAACAACAAGCCAAACCCCAATCCAGTAGATGGAAGCAAATAAAATTAAATCCGAACTAAATGAATTAGAGTCCAAAAAAAAAACTATAGAAAGAATTAACAAAACAAAGAGATGGCTCTTCAAAAAAATAAAATAGACAGACCCTTAACAAATCCTATGGAATGGAAAAAAGAGAACACACCCACATAAACAAACTCAAGAGCGTACAATGGAAATATAACTACAGAAACAACCAAGATTCATAATATATAAAAGGATACTTCTCAAACCTTTATACTAATAAGTTTGAGAATCTAAAAGATACGGACTAGTTTCTAGCAAATATTGACATGCCCAAACTTAACCAAGATGATTTAAAACAACAGACCCATATGAAGCATCGAAATAGAGCAGCAATAAGAGACCTCCCACACAAGAAAAGTCCAGGACTGGATGGTTTTACAGCTCAATTCTACAAGGCCTTCAAAGCAAAACTGACACCAATACTTCTCCATCTCTTTAATGAAATGCAGAGCAAAAATTCACTATCACACTCTTTTTATGAAACCAGCATAACCCTCATCCCCAAACCAGGCAGAGAGTCATCAAAAAAGAGAACTATAGACCTATTTTTTGATGATTATTGACAGAAAACTTCTCAACAAAATGTTGGCCAATCGACTTCAACAAGTCATGAAAAGAATCATACACCATGATCAAACAGGATTCATTTCAGGGATGCAAAGCTGGTTCAATATATGCAAAACAATATAATTCATCACATTAACAAGAGCAAGGATGAGAACAACATAGTTATCTCAATAGATGCAAAAAAAGAAACATTTGACAAGATCCAACACCCCTTTATGATGAAGGCTTTGGAAAACTAGGAATCCATGGAACATTCATCAATATAATAAAGGCTATATATGACAAACCTGCAGCCAGCATTATACTTAATGGTGAAAAGTTAAAGCCATTTCCTCTAAATTCAGGAATGAGACAAGGGTGTCCACTCTCCCCACTCCTCTTTAAACTAGTATTAGAATGCCTAGCTACAGCAGTAAGAGAAGAGCACGGCTGAAATTAGGAAAGCACCCCCTTTTGTAATAGTTCCACAAAAAATAAAATACTAGGAGTGAACTTAACAAAAGAGTCACCTTCACAGGAACTCTATGACAAAATCTTTAAAACCTGAGAAAGGAAATTAAAGCAGAACTAAGCAAAGGGAAAAACCTCCCATGCTCCTGGATTGGGAGGATTAACATCGTGAAAATGACAATACTGTCAAAGGCTAAGTATAAATTAAATGAGATACCTATGAATATTCCAACCTCATTCTCCAATGAAATAGAACAGGCAATCCAAAAATTCATATGGAACAATAAAAGACCCCGATGTCAGTATAATTTGTGGAGGGGAAGGGGAAAAACAAGTAATTTAAATAAGGATACAGGTGGACCCGTTGCAACAATGAGAAGTACACATTCTCATGTCGAAAACGAACTTTACAACTTTGGTGGGGGGGGAGGTTTGGGTGGGGGAGAGGGGGAGGCTGGGAAGGGATAGGAATGGTAAAGAAAGGAAGAGGCTACAACGCTTGATAAGAAATGTACTCACTATCTTGCCCATGTAATGGTAATCCCTCTGTACACTATTTTCACAATAAAAAAATAAAAATATAAAAAAAGAATAAAAGACCCCGAATAGCAAAAAAAAATCCTGAGTAGAAAGAGCAGTGCTGGAGGAAGATCAATACCAAAATTCAAACTCAACTACCATAGAAAACTCTCCTCTACTCAAACTCTACTCTACTCAAATTCTACTCTACCATAGAAATCCAAACAGCTTGTACTGGCACAAGAACCAACCTGAGGACCAATGGAATAGGACTGAAGACCCAGAAATGATCCCACAGACCTATAGCCACCTAATTTTCAGTAATTGAGCTAAAGAACTATATTGGAAAAAAGATAACCTTCTCAGTAAATGGTGCTTGCAAAATTGGTTAAACACTTGTAGAAAACTAAAACTAGATCCATATATATCACCCGCACCAGAATCAACTCCAAAATGGATCAAATATCTCAAAATAAAAGCAGACTCCCTGAAAACATTACTGGAAGGAATAGGAGAAACTGTAGGGTTCCTTGGCACAGGCCAGAATTTTCTTAATAGAGATCCAGAAACACAACAAATCAAAAAAAGTTTGGACAAATGGGATAGCATGAAACTGCAGAGCTTCTGCAAGGCAAAGGACATAGCTAGCAAGATCAACAGAAAGCCCAAGGACTGGGAGAATATTTTCACTAGCTATACAAAGGACAAGGGTCTCATATATGAAATATACATAGAACTCAAAAAACTAAATCCCCCAACAACAAATCCTCAAAGAAACAACTGTCTGATTAACAAATGGGCTACAGACATAAAGAGAGACTTCTCTGAAGAGGAAATACGAATGGCCAATAGACATCAAGAAATACTCAACCTTTCTAGCCATTAAAGAAATGCCAATCAAGACAATGCTAAGATTCCATCCACCCCAGCTAGAATGACTATAATCAAGAAATCTTGTAATAACAGGGAACCCTACTGCATTGATGGTGGGAGAGTAAACTTGTTCAACCACTCTGGAAAGTAGTATGGAGGTTCCTCAAAAGACTCCACATACAGCTCCCTTATGACCCAGTAATCCCACTTTTGGGCATTAACCCAAACGATCAAAGACAAGGTCATACCAAAGCTACCAGCACAGCCATGTTTATTGCAGCATTAATCACCATAGATATGGAACCAACACAGATGCCCTTCAGTAGATGAATTGATCAAGAAAAAAAGAATGATATTGTCCCATTTGTTAGGAAATAGAAAGACTTGGGAAAAATTATATTAAGTGAAGTAAGCCAGGCCCAAAGAAACATAGGTCCCATTGTTTCCCTTATTTGCAATATCTAGTATATGTCTGTGTCAATAAGAAAAGGTCAGACAAGTTGATATTAGGGAAATGAACCCCAAAATAAGTATTCAAAAGTTTTTTTAATGTGATTGTTTCTAACATATTTATAAGATGATTTCTTTGTTGCTTTGTATGTACCTCCCTCACGGTATAACCCCTGCTTTCACTGTATTTGATGTTGGTTTAATTTGTAGAGGGTAAGGGGAAAAATAAATCGTTTAACTAGGGATACAGGTAGACCCATTGCAACAATGAGATGTACAAGTCATTATGTCGAAAAACGAATTTTAAAATTTTGGTCGGGGGTGGGGGCAGGATCTGGTATGGGGGTTGGTGGGGTATGGGAAGGGATGGGAAGGGTAAACAAAGGAGGAGGCAACAATGCTTGATAAGAAATGTACTCATTATCTTGCCCAAGTAATTGTAACACCTCTGTATGGCATTTTCACAATAAAAATGTGATATATCTCTATCTATATATCTATCTATATATAGATATAGATCTATCTATCTATATCTATCTATGTATGTATCTATCTATCTATATAGATAGATCTATATCTATCTATGTATGTATCTATCTACCTGATAGATAGATACATACATAGATAGATATAGATAGATAGATACATACATATATATAGATATAATTATATAAAATGTTATTCTATGTCTCAGTCAGAAAGAATAACATTGCCTCTTTCATTAGGAAATGGAAAGACTTGAAAAAAATTGTATTAACTGAAGTAAGCTAGGCCCAAAGAAATATACATCCCAAGGTTTCCCTTATTTGCAGTGACTAGTACATATCTAGGACAAGCAGAGAAAATCAAAGGCTATATACATAAGACCACATGAGATAATGTTAAGCAAAATGAACCCTAAGACAGGGTCAAGAGGTTTGTTTTCCTTTCTTGCAAGTGTTATTAATGTACTTACAATGCATTATGTGATTCTTTTGTTTCTATTGTCCGTCCTTCCCCGATGGTATAAACCCTGTTTCCACTGGATTTTATGCTGGTGTTCTGCACCTTGTATAAACATTTTTGTAATTTGGGGAGGGGAAGGGATATTGCAGAACCGCTTAAAATGGGGATGCAGGCTGACCCATTGTGACAATGAGATGTATAGGACACTATACTGAAAATGAACATTACAAGATCAGGGTGGGGGGGCTGGATGAGTTGGGAAGGCGGGGAGGGAAGTAATAGCAGGGGGAAAATAAAGGAGGAGGTAACAATGCTTACTATGAAAAGTGCTCATTACCCTACTCATGTAACTGTAACCCTTCTGTACCCTACTCATGTAACTGTAACCCTTCTGTGCATTTTTACAATAAAAAATTTAGAAAAATAAATAGTAGAAAATATATTTATATATTATATAACATATATTTTATTACACTAGTTATATATTATAAAATATATATTAAAATGTTTCAGATGTACTATATATTTTACATATATATAATATATACACATTTTATACAGATTTATTTATATACTTTATATACGCTTTATACATATATATGTAGAACTTTTGGAAGCACAGTGCCAACTGTCTGCCAGGAAACCATGCTGTGTAAAGGTCAAGCCCTCCTTTGCCATTTTTATTGGACATTAGCACAGGTTCTTGCAAGTTTGTGTACAAAATTTCCTGGTGCTGGCTTTGGTGGATTCTGTGTCTTTACAGGCTGGCTTCTCCCACAATCTCCTAACCTCACATACCTACTCAAGTTGTCTGGAATTGAAAAGCTGAAAATCACTTGATTTACTTAACTAGGGTAAAATACAAATCTATTGCCTCAGTTCACGTGGTGCATCATGCATGTAACAATGAAATGGATTTGTTGCTGTCCTCCCTGATCCTGATAGGTTACCTGGAGGAGCTGGAGAAAAGATGGATGGGATCAGGCAGGGAGGGGCATGGGAGGAGCAATAGCTGCCCACGTTGTGTTAGACACATCCCTGAAGAGCTCTGCTAGAGCCTCCAAGCAGACAGAAGGAGCAAAAGGAGCAAGCTAAAGGTGAGGTTAAGACGAACATGGGTAGCTGAGGTTGGTTCCAGTGGGACCCCATAGGGCAAGGGATACCTCCTAAACTGTCTAGTGTCCTTCTGTCCTTGGGTTTTGGGGGATCTTCTCCCAGTGTGTGCTCCACCGCGGGCAAGAGGCCTGCCCCAACTTCTCTCTGCTCTTCTGCCCCTATTATTATTGAGTGGCTCAGACCTGTAGGGACCCACGCTACTCTGCCTAAAGCTCCTTCTTGTCTACTCCTAATCCCAGGCATATTCTTTCTGGCCTTCTTTATTATTTGTTATCTCTAAAGAGAACCATGATCTTTCCTCTAGGGGATAGCCATTCCTCTCTGCCTAATCAGTGGCAGGCCTTTTCCATCTGTCTGCTCACTGAGTGGAAAGGCCTGGTCTATGCAAAATGGAAACCATTTCCCTCCATGTTGCCTGCCTAGGAACCCAGTGAACACTACAGGCCTCTGCTGGACTGAATGAGGCAGGTGGAATGAAGGCGGCACCAGAGACACAAACCTGGCACTCCTGGATTGTGTTCAGTGTAACCAGCCACCACACTGGATGATAATTGGCCATCCATAGGGAATAGACACACAGAGCAAATCATTTCTCAATTAGGCAAATGATCTGGAAGCGGTTTTTCATTGTGTCTAATGTAATGATTTTTCATGTAATAATGTAATGATTGCTTATTCAAGTCAGTTTGGGCCTTAATTACAACATAAATTTCTGATTAATTACTAGCAGGGATACTCATCAGGTTATACAGCATTATCCCCTTCAACATTACCTTTGCTTGTAGATATTTTTGTACTTATGCCACCTGTGATTGGCAAGGTGTGTGCAGGTGAACTGATGGTTAACAGTCCATCGAGGTCCCACCTCTACAGGATGCACCAAGCATTACCCTTCTGCCGACCAAATCTATAGATCACACCTCTCTCTGGTATGAAGTGAGCTTCAGAGAAATAGTGGAGCCTTTTAGCAAGGCTGCTGCCAGCAAGGAAGAGCTAACAAAGCAGGCCTACTGCAGGCTCAGCATTGGCTATAATCTGGGATCCTGGATCTTGGAAGAGCTTTGTCCAATTCTCCAGGGAACTATGTCTTCCTAGTAGTCATTTGCTTGTAGCATAGCTCACCATGTTTTTAATTGAATGTCCAAAGAATGTGGCCATGAGGAAGCTTACTTTCCTCTGGAGTCTGGAACTTGGTATGTTCCATGAAGAAAGGCTAGGGATCCACGCCAGTGGACTTCCCAGATGTTGGCTTTCTGCTTCCCTTCCCTCCCCTGCCCTGTGCTGCCCTGACCTTTTCTTTCTCTTCCTTCCGCTACCTTTCTTTACTGTTCCCTTCTTTTTCTTCTTCTCCCTCTCTCCTCCCTTCCCATCTTCTCCTCTACCCCTAAACAGAAAATCAAAATTCACTAAATAATGATACCTCCTGCCCTTTCCCCAGCCCTTGACAGTTACCATTTCACTTTCTAAGAATTTTTCAATGCTAGTTACCATATGTGAGTGAAATCATACAGTAACTCAAGCTTAGTACATTGACAAAGTATCCTCAAGGCTTGTCTGTTTCAGACCTACATGACACAAGTGATGCACACATGACCCATAGGACTATGTATACATTGTGTGAGAGTATGAATTTGTATATGTGTGGCTCATTCATGGTTCATACATGGTTGTGTGTCAGTATTTATATGCGTTTGTGTGTATAAATTATTATTATGCTCACATACCTACCATGTGAGTGAATGCATCACCATGATTGTGGTTCGGTTATATATTCCTGTGTTTTCACATACATGTCATTATATATGCATATTTATAGATGTATATGCAAACATGTTTGTTGTTCCAACTGAAGATTGTCAGTTAATCTTTCCTGCTGTCTCCTGCACATTGTTGCCTGCATTAATGTTTCTGCACTAGCCATAGCATTGCTGGAACAGGGAGTAATTAGCTTGCTCACTTTGGGTGAAATAAATATCTCAATGTGCAGAAACTATTAAGAAATGTAATGTTCAAACTTTGAAAGGTACTTTGCACTAAAAGGTAATAAAGCACAGAAGTGCAAAGGCAAATCACTTGAGAAATGATTTTTGAAGCTTTCTGGAAGAGGGTGAGTGTCTGAATCTCCCTCCAAGTTAACAGTGCACTCTTGGGCTGTCTCACCTAACGATGTTAGTACAAAACACACACACATGCCATCTTGGTGATTTATATCACAGTATCTTGAAATGTTTTTAGTTAGAAAATGCTTCTGTGTCTTTGGCTGAAGAACCAGAATGCTGAAAACCTATTTTATTAATTAACTAAGTTCCATACTTCACATTTTCTTTGATTCTTTTCCACTCCAGCACCCATCTAGGTGACTACATTATGTTCAGCATCGTGCTTTCTTTATTTGACAGTCTCCTAGACTTTCCTTGCTTTTGGTAACTTTGACAGTTCGGAGGCATATTTGTCATGGGTTTTATAGCACTGCCCTCAATTAGAATTTATCAAATATTCTTGTTACAATTTGATTGAGTTTGTGTGTTGGGTAAAAAAGTCACAGCAATACTTATTTTCAGAATCCATTGTATCATGAACCCAGGGAGTTGGCGTGGTGGGGCATAACTGTAATCCCACTACTCAAGGTGCAGAGCTAGGAGGGATTCTTCTATATGTAGATATGTTTTTCTCCCTCATTACTTACCTATGCCATTACTTATTTCTCTGTATTTTTACCTATGTATTGGATATGCTGTGGGTTATAACCTGACATTGCTGTCTTTTTTATTTATCACTAGAAAATTCTGTCTATTCGTCAGTAGCAAGTCTGCATATTGGGTCCTGTGTCCCACTGACTTCCTGGAGTTTTCTATTATTTTGCTAAGATCGTGTGTGTGTGTGTGTGTGTGTGTGTGTGTGTGTGTGTGTGTGTGTGTGTGTGTGTGTGTGTGTGTGTTGTCCCAGCCCTAGACCTAGTCATTTCTACAAGGAGTCTGGCTCTCCCCCATTAAAAAAACAGTTTGTGAAACTGTAATATGGATTTTATATGTTCTCATTGATGCCAGAAGTTATTGATTCTATTTAACTGAGACATAAGTTCTATATCTTTAGGTCTATGCCTTTTTAAAATTATCATTATAATGGTGATGTACAGAAAAGTTACAGATGTATAAGTCAGATAATGGATACATTTTTTGGACAATATCTCCCCTTCCCTTACTTTCTCTGTTTTTCTCTCCCATCTCACCAACAAATTGTATAGTTCATTTTCAACATAGTGTTCAGTGAATTTGTATGACTACTGAATTTGTTTGATTTTTGTATGACATATTTTGCAAGTTGTGGGGTTTGAACTCAGGGCCTGGGCACTGTCCCTGAGTTTCTTTGTGTTCAAGGCTAGCATTCTACCACCTAATCCATAGTGCCACTTCTGGCCTTCTCTGAGTAGTTTATTGGAGAGCCTCATGGACTTGCTTGCCTGGGCTGGCTTCTTACTGTGGCCCTCACATCTCAGCCTCCTGATTAGCTAGGAGTACAGGTATGAGCCTTTGGCACCCAGGATGTATGACTGATTTTTAATGCTGGAATGGTGCTCTCTCTCTCTCTCTCTCTCTCTCTCTCTCTCTCTCTCTCTCTCTCTCTCTCTCTCTCTCTCTCTCTCTCTCTCTCTCTCTCTCACACACACACACACACACACACACACACAAACACACACATAGATTTCCTATGATGTAGATACTTCAGGGAAACCTATGCTAAAAATCATTTTTTTTATTGTGAACACACTGTGCAGAGGAGTTACAATTACATGGGCAAGATAATGAGTACATTTCTTATCAAGCCTTGCAGCCTCCTCCTTTGTTTACCCTTCACATCCCTTCCCAGTCTCCCTCTGCCCCCCACCCAATCCTCCCTCCCACCAAAATTATAAAGTTCGTTTTCAACATGAAAACTTGTACTTCTCATTGTTGCAACGGGTCCACCTGTATCCTTAAATGACTTGTTTTTATAAGGATGTGAGCAAAGAGAATTGAGAAAGTGTAACCATCTTGGCTGGGCTTATGGGAGAAAATACGAGATTCATGAAATGGAAAATCCTGGGAAATTTAGAGCTAGGAAGAGTGAAGCTGGCCAAACAAGGTGGCTTCCTACTGAATTTTGTAGTATTTATTTTTCCCAGTGGTTGGCAAGGGAGGGCCTCATCGTCAGGGGCACTAGAGACTTTGATTCCACTCATTTATGAATGGGACATTATACAGGAATGAGACGTTTTAGTCTTAAAAAAATGAAGTCATGGCCCTCTGTGGCTGCATTATATTTGAAAAGCGGATTATTTGA
Source organism: Dipodomys merriami (assembly GCF_024711535.1). NCBI lineage: Eukaryota > Metazoa > Chordata > Mammalia > Rodentia > Heteromyidae > Dipodomys > Dipodomys merriami. The sequence goes on from NW_027206453.1 coordinate 155,734, forward strand.
AAACACAATCTGTGCAATTACAGACTAATAAATTATTAACAGAGAGGACTTTTTTACGGCTCTTGGTGATGTATCCTGCTATTTTTGCAATTAATTTTTTTCTTTTTTTTATTTTTTTATTGTAAAGATACTATACAGAGGGTTACAGTTACATGAGTGAGGTAATGAGTACACTTCCTCTTGAACATTGTTACCCCCTCCATTGTTTTCCCCCTACTATCCCCTCCCTTCCTCCCTTCCCCGAGGTTCTTTTTTTTTTTTTTGATTGTGATTAAGTGATTACATAATTTCCGGAAATTCACAGTATTGTGGAATAATGATGCTCATTTAAAGTCACTAGTTCATTCTAACTTTCCTGGAGCAAATTGTCTATCACAGTCTGTAATATATAACGGTGCTCACATGTTATATACCATATATGTGATCAGCAGCATGGGGATATTTGGTAGTGGTTCAACCAGATGAGTGGGAGTTCTTTGTTTCTTAAGTCCTGTTAGTTTTGTCATATCACCTAACATTTTGGATTTAGCATCCACTTATCAGGGAGACCATGTACTGTTTGTCTCTTCATTTTTGGCTTACCTCACTCAACATGATTCCTTCTAGCTCCATCCATTTCCCTGCAAATGCCATTATTTTGTCATTTCTAATGGCTGCATATTATTCCATTGTGTATAGATACCACAATTTTTGGATCCATTCATCTGTGGTGGGGCATCTAGGTTGTTTCCATATCCTAGCTATTGCGAACAATGCTGCAATAAACATGGAGGTGCACGTGTCCTTGTATATTGGTTCCTGTTGTTCAGGGTAGATGCCTAGAAGTGGTATGACTGGGTCATAAGGGAGGTCAATCTTTAGCTTTCTAAGGACCCTCCAGACTGCTTTCCAAAGTGGTTGTATAAGTGTACATTCCCACCAGCAGTGCAATAGCGTTCCTTGTTCTCCACATCCCCTCCAGCATTTGTCGTTGGCTGATTTGTGGATGTGGGACATTCTGACTGGGGTAAGGTGGTATCTCAGGGTTGTCTTTATTTGCATTTCCTTCACCACCAGGGACGATGAACATTTCCTCATGTGTTTCTTTGCCATTTTTATTTCTTCAATTGAGAAGTCCCTCTTTAGTTCCCTTGCCCATTTAGTAATTGGTTTGTTTGGTTTGGGAGGGATTAGTTTCTTGAGTTCCCTGTATATACAGGATGTTAACCCCTTGTCTGATATATTGCTGGTAAATATTTTTTCCCAATTAGTTGGTTGTCTTTCTAGCTTGGTTGCGATAGCTTTATCTGTGCAGAAGCTTTTTATTTTAAGGTAGTCCCATTTGTCTAGTCTCTCTCCAACTTGTTGTGACCCTGCGACTCTGTTCAGGAAGTTCCTTCCTGTGCCTATTAGTTCAAGTGTATCTCCTACTCTGTCCTGCAGTACTTTCAGAGATTCAGGTTTAATGTTAAGGTCTTTAATACATTTTGAGTTGATGTTGGTGCATGGTGATAGGCTGGGGTCCACTTTTAGATTTCTGCATGTGGCTGCCCAGTTTTCCCAGCACCAGCGGTTGAAGAGGCTGTGTTTCTTCCATTGTATGTCTTTGGCTCCTTTGTCGAATATCAGCTGGGTGTAGGCCTGTGGATTTATTTCTGGATCTTCGATTCTGTTCCATTGGTCTTCAGGTCTGTTTTTGTGCCAGTACCATGCTGTCTTTGTTATTATAGCTCTGTAGTAGAGTTTGAAGTTCGGCCTGGATAGCCCTCCAATATTGTCTTTATCCCCTAGAATTGTTTTGGCTATTCTAGGTCTTTTGTTGTTCCATATGAATTTTTGGACTGTTTTCTGTATTTCAGTGATGTACGTCATTGGGATTTTAATATGAATTGCATTGAATTTGAATATTAGTTTTGGAAGTATTACCATCTTTACTATATTAAGTCGCCCTATCCAGGAGCATGGGAGGTCTTTCCATTTCCTAGTGTCTTCTGCAATTTCTTTCTTTAACTTTTTATTGTTCTCATTAAATAGTTCTTTTACATCTTTGGTTAGGTTAATTCCTAAATATTTTATTTTTGGGGAGGTTATTGTGAATGGGGTTGCTCCCTTTATTTCCCTCTCTTCCTGTACATTATCAGTGTATAAGAAGGCAACTGATTTTTGTGGGTTTATTTTGTATCCTGCTATTTTGCCAAAGTGATTTATGATTTCTAAGAGTTTGGGGATAGAGTTTTTGAGATCGTGGAGGTATAGTATCATGTCGTCTGCAAAAAGTGATAGTTTAACTTCCTCTTTCCCTATGCAGATCCCTTTAATGTCTTTTTCTTGCCTTATTGCCCTGGCTAAGGGTTCTAGGACTATATTGAAGAGGAGTGGAGACAGTGGACACCCTTGCCTTGTTCCTGATTTTAGGAGAATTGGTTGTAGCTTTTCCCCATTAAGTATAATATTGGCTATTGGTCTGTCATAAATGGCTTTTATTGTTTTTAGAAATGTTCCTTCTATTCCTATTTTCTCCAGAGCTTTTAGCATGAATGAATGTTGAATTTTGTCAAAGGCCTTTTCTGCATCTGTGGCGATAATCATGTGATTCTTGACATGATTCTTGTTGATATGTTGGATTACATTTCTTGACTTACATATGTTAAACCATCCCTGTGTCTCTGGGATGAAGCCTACCTGGTCATAGTGAATTATTTTGTTTATGTGTTTCTGGATTCTGTTAGCTAAAATCTTGTTAAGGATCTTTGCATCTGTGTTCATCAAGGAGATTGGCCTGTAATTCTCCTTTTTGGTTGGGTCTTTGCCTGGTTTGGGGATGAGTGTGATATTGGCTTCGTAGAATGAGTTTGGGATAGCTCCCTCCTTCTCTGTTTCTCTGAAGAGCTTGAGGAGTATGGGTATTAGTTCTTCTTTAAAAGTCTTATAGAATTCTGCTGTGAATCCATCTGGTCCTGGGCTTTTTTTTGTTGGAAGACTTTTGATAGCTTCCTGTATCTCATTATAGGATATTGGCTTATTTAATTGGTTAACTTCTTCTTTGCTCAGTTTGGGCAACTTGTATTTCTCTAAAAATGCATCCATTTCCGCCCAATTTTCTTCCTTTAGAGAGTATAGCTTTTGAAAGTAGTCTGTTAGAATTGTTTGGATATCTTGGGTACGTGTTGTGATGTTTCCCGTGGCATCCCTAATCCTATTAATATGGGTTTCCTCTCTTCTTTTTTAATTAATCTAGCCAATGGGCCATCAATTTTGTTTATTTTTTGAAAGAACCAGCTTTTTGTTTGGTTTATTTTGGTTATGGTTTTCTGATTTTCTAATTGTTAATCTCTGCTTTTAATTTGGTTATCTGGCTTCGTCTAGTAGCTTTAGGTCCCATTTTTTCTTGTTTTTCTAGCTGTTTTAATTGCAACATGAGATTATTTACTTGGTCTGTCTCCATTCTCTTGATGTGGGCACTGAGGGCAATAAATTTGCCCCTCAGGACTGCTTTTGCTGTGTCCCACAAGTTTCTTTGTGAGGTGTTTTCATTTTCATTGAGTTGTAGGAAATACTTTATTTCTTCTCTGATCTCTTCTGTTATCCAGGCATTGTTAAGGAGTGTGCTGTTCAATTTCCATGTATTAGAGAAATTTCTGCGGTATGCTTTGTTATTGAGAGCTAGCTTGATTCCACTGTGGTCAGATAGGATACAGGGGATTATGTCGATCCCTTTGTATTTGCTTAAGTTCCTTGCATGAACTATGATATGGTCTATTTTGGAGAAAGTTCCGTGTGCTGCTGAAAAGAATGTGTACTGTGTTGTTTTAGGGTGAACTACTCTGTAGATGTCAGTTAATTCCGCTTGGAGTATGGCCTCTCTTAATTCGGTAGCTTCTTTGCCAATCCTCTGGTTGGTAGACCTGTCCTTTGGTGAGAGTGGTGTGTTAAAGTCTCCTAGTATTATTGTATTGGGATCTATTTTATTCTGTAAGTTTGAGAGCATTTTTTTGACATATCTGGGTGCACCAATATTTGGGGCATATAAGTTGATGATGGTTATATCCTCCTCTTGGATTGTTCCCTTTATTAATATGTAGTGTCCGTCCTTGTCTTTCTGTACTGATTTTAATGAAAAGTTTATTTTGTCAGATATCAGGATAGCTACACCTGCTTTCTTACTGGGGGCGTTTGATTGGTAGATCCTTTTCCACCCTTTCACTCTGAGTTTGTATGTTTGGCTGAGAGGTGGGTCTCCTGAAGGCAACAGATGGATGGGTCTTGTTTTCTGATCCAGTCCTCAGTTCGTTTTCTTTTAATTGGCGAATTCAGCCCATTTATATTAAGAGAAAGTATAGAGAGATGCATTGTTGTCCCTGCCATTCCGTTTTCCTACGTTTTTCTTCTTTCCTTTCCTCCTGTGCTTGCTCAGTTAGACTTTGAGTAACGCCTGTTTGGGGCAGGCCCCAGTTCCTGGTTGCTTTCTTCAGGTTGTATCCCCCCTCTTAGAATTCTTTGTAATGCTGGCTTAATGTTTATGTATTCATTTAGTTTTTCTTTGCTATTAAAATTTTCAGTTCTCCATCGAATGTGAATGCTAGCTTTGCCGGGTATATTAGTCTGGGTTGGCAGTTATTGGCTCTCAGGGCTCGTATGGTGCTTTCCCAGGCTTTTCTTGCATTCATTGTTTGTGTGGAGAGATCTGCAGTGATTCTAACTTTTTTCCCGTTGTAGTATAGCTCCTTCTTCATTTTTGCTGCATGCAGGATTGTTTCCTTATTATTCAGATCTATCATTTTTACTATAATGTGTCTAGAAGTGTTTCTCCTGGGGTCTTGCTTGTTGGGTGTTCGATAAGTTTTTGTGATGTAGTTAAGATGGTCGTTTTTGAGGTGGGGAAAATTTTCATTGATTATCTTGTTAAATAGGTGTTGCATTCCCTTGCTCTGGGATTCCTCACCTTCGTCCACTCTGATTATGCGAAGGTTAAATGTTTTAGCATTATCTGCTTGCTCTTGAATTTCCCTTTGGTTTAATTTGAGTGATTTTGCCATATCTGTCACTCTTTGGTCCATTTGGTGTATTCTGTCTTCTGTATCTGACACTCTACCTTCCATTTCATTCACTCTGTTCATTCGATTGTGGTTTGCATGGAGGAAATGGATCCCTTTATGGATTCAATGTTGGTTCTCAGAGTACTGATCTCACCTCTCAATGAGGTATGCATTACCTCTAATTTGGCGTTTATCTCACTTCTTACTGAGGTTTGTGCAGCTTCTATTTTTGCATGCATCTCTTGTTTGATACCCTGTATCTCTTTTGTTAGTTCATCCATGTGCTCTTTCAATTTCTGATCAATTTCTCGCTTTATTTCTTGAGTCATTGCCTCCAGCAACCCTTGGATGTAGCTTTTGTCTTCCATTCATGCTTTGCTCCCACTGGGGCTCTCCCCTGCGTGGCTGCTGGCATTTGAGGTTAGCTTGCTGTCCTGGGTGGTGGTAAACCTTGTGATATTTCTCTGTGATTTTCGCATGGAGGTTCAGGAGACTACTCTTCAATTTTGTTTTGGTGTGTCTGTCTTTGCTTGGTTGCTGATTCTGTATTGGTAGAGAGAGTCTATGCCTGATCTGGGTTCTGTTGGGAGCCTATTTCCAGCTGCTATTCTGACTTACTTAGGATTCTCAGCTCTCCGCTGTAGATTGCTGGCAGTTCCCGCCTTTGGAAGGGTTGAGCAGCCTAGACTGCTTGTGTTTGCTCCTACGGGTGCTCTTGTGAAGAACAGATGCTCTGGATGCACTCTCCCAAATACTGGAGTCTGCTATGGGCTCCTGATGCGTTTTTGTTTGTTTGTTTGGGGCAGGTTGTGGGCTTGAACTCTAGGTTTGGGTGCTGTCCCTCAGCTCTTCAGCTCAAGGCTGGCACCCTCCCATTTGAGCCACAGCACCACTTCTGACCCTTTTTGCTTTTGTGATGCTGAGGAATCAGATCCAGGGCCTCATACATCCAAGACTATCACTCTATTGCTGAGCCACCTTAACAGTCTGACCTCCTGCTTACTATTAGGTGCTCGCAGCCTGTGTTGCCCAATTCCCAGTCTAGGGTATATGGGTGGAGTTTTGGTGGGGTTTGGGCTTCTCTTGTCCTGGGCCTCAAGGTCTTTTGTTGTCACAGGCGTGCTTCCCGGGGAGTGTTGTTTCCTGGTTTTCTCCCCTCTGTTGAGGCATATGCTCAGCTTTTTACTTCAGTTGGGAGGAGTTGGTCGTGTTGTTCAGGCGCCGGATCCCGGGGCCTGGTTCCGGCCCCAGCCTGGAGCATGCTCGTTAGCCCTGTGCTGATGTGTATACCACCTAGGTTATGCAGCCTGGAGCGCACTTGTTAGGCCTGTGCTGATGTGTATACCACCTAGGTTATACAGCCTGGGGGACACAGTTCAAATTTCTTCTACTGTTGGTAGTCTTGACCCAGGGGCCCTGTTCCTGGCTTGGGCATTTAAGTTCCCTTCCAGGGCACTCTTGCTCTAGCCTGGCCAGCTGAGTGTGCTCCATGGGCTGGTGGAGCTCTCAAATAGTTCCCAGTTTTAGTGGGTCCTGTGGTCTGGGTGTTGGGGTAGGGAGTCTAGGTCAGGGTCTGGGGATTCCCTCCAGCTCTGGTCTCCCTTGAGGGATACACTTCCCCTGTGGGATACTCACCCTGGAGCTGGTTGTTTCTGTGTGGTGTACGTCGTCAGTTGTTGTTGCAATCCGAGTTCAGTTGGGGTGGTTGCAGGCTGGGTTGGGCGGTGGTGGCTCTGTGTGATTCTTTTCTGTCTCTGCCTCTGTCGAAGCTGTCGGGTCAAAAGTGTCCATGCTCAGGCAGCTTCTTCGCGGTGCCTCTGGGGCCCGGGCGGCCCCGCCAGGTCGTTGCGATTGTGATCGGGCAGGTGGTCTGTCGACAGGTCCCTTTGTCGCACTGCTGGTGCCGAGCGGCTTTGGTGGGATGGAGCCTCTCTGCTCCGGTGGAGAGTGAGGGGTGGGGGTGGGATCCTCGTGGAGACTCCCGGAGACTCTCTGTTCCTGGCGATCCGCTGTTCTGCAAACCAGTACCTGGTGATCTGCAAGTGGCCCCCTGTGTGTCTCGGGCTCCGGCAGCCCCCGCCGGGCAGGCTGGCTGGCGGCTTGGCACACTGCTGCGCGGCCAGTAAAGGTTTGGGGAGGAGTCTTTGCTTTTCTCTGTTCTGAAATTCTTCTTTTCCTCTCTTTCTTTTTTTGTTATTCTCTGCCTCTGGTTTTTCTCTGAGTGTTCATCTTTTTGTTGTTGTCGGTCTCTTGGGGAGATTAAGCGTTGGAACTTGAACTCTCTTTTTGGTTGGAGAGAGCTGTGGCGTTTCCCTACTGCCCCGTCGCGATCTTCCCCACTTCTGCCGCAATTATTTTGTATGAGCATTCTAAGGTACTGTATGATTGATCTTCTTTTTTTTTAATTTTATTTTATTTTATTTGAGAACATACTGTACAGAGGGGCTACAATTACATGGGCAGGATAATGCATACATTTTTTACCAAGCATTGCAGCCTCCTCCTTTGTTTAGGTGATTGATCTTCTTTTGAGAGTTTTCCTTCCCTCTTTCCAACTTCCTAACTTCCTAACTTTCTTCTCTTGTACATGTTTTTGTGCCTTGAGCTGAAGAGCTGAAGGACAGTGTTCAGGCCCAGAGTTCAAGCCCCACAAAAAGAAAAGTTTTCTGGAGAAGGATCTAAGCCTGGAGTCACAACTCTGTCAGCATGCACTGACCTCTGTCACTTGCTGACACCAGAGTGACAGGAAGCAAACAAGTATAAATTCCTCACTTAGTGCAAGCTTCAGGATCTTCATGTTCCCCTGTGCTCCCCTGCTTGCTTACATTCTGTATTTGCCCATTTATTTACAAGTCTTGACACAATTTTTCGTAATGGTATCTGGCAAGTCTCACATTTGGTAAGTAGGTGTTCAATCCCCATTTCTCCTGGAAGGTGCATGCCTTTGTTTAAATCTCGAAGTATTTCATTGTTCCAGTGTCTCACCTCAATGAGAAATTCAATGGAATAGTTGTGGGGATTTTTTCTTTTCTGTTTTTTGTAAGGCATGGGGCTTGAGCTCTGGGTCTGGGCACTGTTCCCGAGCTCTTTTTGTTCAAGATTAGCACTCTACCACTTAAGCCAAAGTGCCACTTCTGTTTTTTTTTCTGAGTAGTTTATTGGAGATAAGAGTCTTACCAACTATCCTGCTTGTGTTGATTTTGAACTAAGATCCACAGATCTCAGTCCCTTGAATAGCTAGGATTATAGATGTGAGCCCTGCAACCTGCTGAAGAAGTTTTTGACTTGCAATTTGTCTGGACATTTCTTGTGCACATTTGGTTTGATGTTATTTGTGGCTTTCTTCTGGCTGGAAATTTTATGCAAATATTTCACTTACTTGTGTGAGAATTGCTTTGACACATTTATTAATCACAGAATAGGGTCTGGGAAAGCAAATTCCCAGCCCTAAGCTGTGGTTTCTTGTTTCTCCATGGTTCTCTAATAATTTACCTGCACATGGACTCTCCAGAGTGACTTTCACTCTTGTGCTGTGAGTCTTCTGTCCACAAGATGCTTCTCACATGAAGTGCACTCTCTCCTAGTCCATGAATGTTAGCACACAGCTCCCTGTGTAAAGGCACATTGAACAACACCCTCACAGGCCTGTGACTACCTTTGTACCATTCAGAACTGCAAGGTCCATATCTTTCTAATCCAATAGACCTATACCAGAATCAACTAAATACCTGAAAAAGATTTAATAAACAGAAACATCAAAATTTGGCAAGAATAAACAAAAACCTCACATTGCATTAGTGTAATTGGCTGGTGTGTCTGTCTCCACTACAAATTTATGAGCTACAGCCAGGATTTATACTGCCCATTGGGGTGTAGCATAATCCAATGTTTATCATTTTATAAGGACAGAAATCAAAAGATGAAACATAGAATGTCACGTGCTACTTCAGGAGAGGAAAAGAGAGAAAAGATGAATAGAAGAGAGAATCACAAGGAGAAGAGCCCAGAGTCAGTTTATCATCAGTCCCCAGTCAACTGAGGAATGATGATTTATTGAAACACCTGGCAGAGTTCTGCAAAAGCCGTTCTTTTTTTTATTATTTTAATAAGTTTTATTGTGAAAATACTGTACAAAGGGGTTACAGTTACATGAGCAAGGTAATGAGTACATTTCTTATCAATAATTGTTGCCTCCTCCTTTTTTCCCCCTACCATCTTTCCCTCCTACTTCAACAACTACACTCACAACTCCTCGTCCAACTCCCCTCCATCTCACCCCACAACCCCCCTGCTGAAATTGTAAAGTTCATATTTCAACATAGTGTCTTCTACATCTAATTGTTGCAATGGGTCAACCTATATTCCTATTTAAACATTTTGTTTTTTCCCTTCCCATTCTGAAATTATACCAGCATTAAACACAGTAAAAACAGGGGTTCTACAGTGGGGAATGGACATACAAAACAACAAAAAACATCACAAGGTACCTTATAAATATATTAGAAAAAAATAGAAAGAAAGAAAAAAATTACTTATGTCCCTATCTTGGGGTTCATTTTGCTTAATGTCATCTTAACTGGTAATATGTATATAGCTTTTGACCTTTTCTACGTGTCCCAGACATATACTAGTTATTGCAAATAACTAGGGAAACCGTAAGGCCTATGTTTCTTTGGGTCTGGCATACTTCACTTATTATATTTTTTTTGTCTTTCCATTTCTTAAAAAATGGGGCAATGCCATTCTTTCTGATGGAGGTATAGAATTCCATTATATATGTATATATGTATATATATATATATATATATATATATATACATATATGTGTATTGTGTGTGTGTGTATCACATTTTCTTGATCCATTTATCTACTGAGGGGCATCTGGGTTGGTTCCATATCTTAGCCATGGTAAATAATGCTGTAATAAACAGTAGTGCTGGTAGATTTAGTATGGTGTTGTTTGTGTTCATTTGGGTAAATGCCCAAAAGTGGGATTTCTGGGTCATAGGGGAGATCTATGTGCAGTCTTTTGAGGAAACTCCATACAATTTTCCAAAGTGATTGAACAAGTTTATACTCCCACCAACAATACAGTAGGGTTCCCTTTTGGCCACATCTCCTCCAGCATCAGTTGTTATTAGAGTTCTTGATTATAGCCATTCTAACTGGGGTGAGGTGGTATCTCAATGTTATTTTGATTTGCATTTATTTTATGGCTAGAGCATTTCTCCATGTGTCTATTGGCCATTCTTCTTCAAATAATAACAAAAACACAAATAAACACAAAAACGAAGGATCCACACTTAAAACTGGTCCCAATTTTAAAACAAAAGTAGACAACAACCAAAGGATGAGTTGGGGACTAACGGGTCCCCAGTACATCCCTACCAGAATTCTGCCCTCTTCTCACTCAGCAAGCTGAATGCAGAGTCTGCTGAATGAGCCTATCATGCTCACCCAGAACTTCCCTACCTCAGAAAACATAGAACAGAAAACACACTGAAGTAAACAAGGCAGACAAGTGGCCACAAAAACAAAATCAATTCTCAGTGAATGGGACAACATCTCACCACCATTCACTAAAAAGAGGACTCTAACCCCACCCCCCTCCACTCACCTCTGGAGGATTTTTCTTTTAGATTCTTGCAAAAGTTGACCTAGGGGCATTCCAAGGTGGAGAAGAATTCCCAGTCATCTTCAGGCAAGGAAAAAATGTCCTTAGCAGTGGTCCCTAAGACTGACAAGTTCTCCCCTATGCTCAGACCCCCTGAGCAAGGCCTGAGGCTGAGATCTAACTGGAGCCACTTGCAGGTGGTCAGTGGCAGTTTCATAATTGACAAATATTTAAGCAAGCTCCCGTCCAACTAGGACTGCTAGGACAGGTAGAATTGAGGGGTCGAGGTGTCCCTGGACTTCCTCAGCCATAGGGGACTCTGCTGCGTCCAGCCTCACCCTACTTTTGGCCTCACTCTGGCGCCTTCTCTACCTAGGTCGACCCCGCTTACCTCGAGGCTTTTCTCGGAACTTCTCTCCAACAGCCAAGTGCTCACACACTGTCCTACCAGCCAGGGACTTCAATCCCCCTCAGGTTGGAGTGGCTAAGAGCTCTATCCTGGACAAGCCCTCATTAAATGTAGTAGGAAGACCCCCTACTCAGGGCAGGCAAGCCCACCTAATCTTCTGGAGTGACAGATTCCACTGCAACAAAGATGTTTATAAGGAATCAACTTTATTGAGGTTCCTACACTGACCAGCCAGGGCCTCAGCACAGGCTCGGGAGCTGATACTACAACCTGGAGCAGCCCCCATTCTTTGTTTTTTAAAGACAAAATCCATGAGGTCAAGCCTTGTCACGCGCAGGTGACCAATGGGATCGTAACACACACAAAGGATTGTACGGCCATACCAGACCACACACAGTTGGCTAATAGGTGGAGTTTACTGTAAGCATGTGCAAAAGGCAGGGTTTATCATAAAGCATGTGGTGTCACCAGCTGGAGCCAGATTACAACCTATCTGTTTTATGGGTCAGTCCTTAACTGAACAATCAAGGTGGGTAAGGTTGTTAAGGGGAGAGGAGCATAGAGGCATTCTTTCCATTGCAAGAAATGGGCTGGTTGGAAGGTCGAGTTAACCTTGTTTAGAGGGTTTTTTTCTCTAAAATCCCTAAAACAAAGGCAAAGCCAGGAAAGAAGCTGTACCAGCTGGAGTCCCTGTCAGGGCATACTTCAGTATATATGTGAGAATATAAGTAGAAAACAGGTTGGGTTGGCGTAAGGGAAGGAAGAAAAGTGGAAAGTTTGACAATGATCCAGATGTATTGTACATTGAAATGAACATACACTCTATTCAACATACGTACATACATAAATACACTCTATTCAACACTGACATGATGAAGCAAAACCCTTTTGGACTACTAGCTAAAGATTAAAAAAAAGTTTTGTTTTAATATTAAGAGACCAGAAGCATAAACCTTTAAAGATAAATAAGAGGATAGCATTAATATATTGTTGAGGCTGCGCTCTTTTCAATACAAAATTTAATAAGTGTCAAGTCTGCTGCAAATGTAAATTTTATTTGCCAATTCTTTTTGCAAATTGCTTAAAATATAAAGAACCAAATTCCAATATCCCTTCACTTCCAAAAAAATCTTATAGATCTCTAGGTTTCTCAGTTGTTTCTAAATATCTTAATGTAATGCACTATTGGAACTAATTTCATTCCACATTTAAATTTAAATTTAAAATCATTAAAGTCTTTTAAAAGCCTCTCACTCCGGCACAGGTATGGATAAATAACTGATGTTGTCAGAAGCAGAATTATTCAGAAGACTGTAAATGGATGCTTACCTAGTTTCCTCTCTGCTGGATCATAGAATACAACTGTCCTAATTGAAAAAAGTTAGCCTTCCCAGGTTTTCTGCATATAAATACTCCATCAATATTTTGTTATTAGAGGATTATTCATGATTAGCTATATGTTGATTGATAATGACCGAGCATGAGAGAAATTTGAGGGAAAACTATCTACACTTCAGTAAGGTTCTGACTTGTGTTTCACAAAGTGTTATGAAAGCTCTCCATGAGAAATCTAGCAGCTGCATTTCTAAAAAGTCCTTGTGTGCTTACACTTTCTGATACTGTCTCAATTCAAGTACTTCTCCTTGGCGTTCCATACTATTCAGTGATGCTGTATTAGCTCCTTGTTTTGCAGACCGGTCTTGGTGATGAAATTTGTGCTTTTCAAAATTGCTCTCCCAATTCCATCCACAAAATGTGGACAAAAATTATCTGAAAAAATTGTATCTGTTGATAGTGCATATACTTTTATTTTTCATTACAAATATAGAATGTAGTAAAAATTTTCATAGCAATTACTCTGCACTAGTTTGTGGGCAGATTCTAATGTAAATAATATACTGTGTTCACGTAGAGAATTTGAGTATCCAAAGTTTAATATGCCTGTGGTCCTAAAACCAATACCTTACTGATATTGAGTGACAAATACAACTTCCTATAAGTACAGAAGTTTTCATTGTATCTTTTTAATATATATTTTTATTGTAAAAATACTGTATGGAGGGGATACAGATACATAAGTAAGGTAATGAGTACATTTTATTTTTTTTCTCTATTGTCGTTCATGAGGCTTGAACTCTGGGCCTGAACGCTGTCCTCAGCTCTTCAGCTCAAGGCTAGCACTCTACCACTTGACCTACAGTGCCACTTCCTGTCTTTGGGTGGTTTATTGGAGATAAGAATTTCTCAGGGGCTGGGAAGGTGGCTCAGTGGTAGAGTGCTTGCCTTGCATGCATGAGGCCCTGGGTTCGATTCCTCAGCACCACATAAGCAAAAAGAAAAAAGCTGGAATTTCTTGGAATTCCTTCCCGGTCTGGCTTTAAATCGAGATCCTCAGATCTCAGCATCCTGAGTAGCTAGGATTAGAGGCCTGAGCCACCTGCGCCCAGCATGAGTATATATCTTATTGAGCACCCTCTCCTTTGTTTTGCCCCTACCATCCCTTCTCTTCACACCTCCCCAACTCATCCCTCCACCCCCTCTTTGATAGAGTGTCTTGTACATCTCATTGTTACAATGGGTCAACCTGTATCTTTTCCTCATATCTTAAATGAAGAAATACTGGCTTGATTTATGCTGATTCTACTTGTGTAGACACAGGTAAAATCACTCACCAAGTCCAAGAGCACATCATTTTTTGTCAGTTGGTATAGTTGTTTTCTACACAATTATTGACAGTTTACAAATTATTCTCAAACTTTAATACATTAAAAATACTTTCTTCTTTTCTTATTTTCTTGGCCAGGAAATCAGCCAGACCTCAGTCAGCATTTCTCTCATAGGACTTTTCACATGGGTTGGTTAAATGTTGGTCTGAGGGCCAGTCTTCTGAGGACTCACTCATCTGCTTAGGAATTGATGCTGTCTTTTGGAAAAGAGCTCAAGGAAGGATGCTATTTAGCGCCTTATAACTTTATTTTTTTTATTGTGAGAATACTGTACAGAGGAGTTACAATTACATGGGCAACATAACGAGTACATTTCTTATCAAGCATTGTTGGCTACTCTTTCTTTCCTCTTCCCATCTCTTCCCATCTTCCCCCTACACCCGGTCATCCCCCCACCCACCAAAGTTGTAAAGTTCGTTTTTCGACAAAACAACATTGAAATTCCACCTCACACCAGTTAGAATGGTTATAATAAAGAACTCTAATAACAACAGATGCTGGAGGGGATTTGGACAGAAGTGAACCTTTCTACATTGTTGGTGGGAGTGTAAACTTGTTCAACCACTTTGGAAAGCAGTATGGAGGTTCCTCAAAAGACTCCACATAGAGCTCCCCTATGACCCAGAAATCCGACTTTGAGCATTTACCCACGTGATCACAAACAAGACCATACTAAAGCTACCAGCACGACTATGTTTATTGCACCCCTATTTACTACAGCTAAGATATGGAACCAACCCAGATGCCACTCAATAGATGAATGGATCAAGAAAATGTATATATACACAATGGAATTCTATGCCTCCATCAGAAAGGATGACATTGCCCCATTTGTTAGGAAATGGTAAGACTTGGAAAAAATTATATTAAGTGAAGTAAGCCAGGCCCAAAGAAACATAGGTCTCATGGTTTTCCTTATTTGCAATAACTAGTATATGTCTGAGTCAAGCAGAAAAGGTCAGATAACTTGATGTTAGGGGAATGAAGCCCAAGATAAGTATTCAAATGTTTTTTTGCCTTTCATGAAATTGTTTTTAACATTTTTATTAGATGATTTCTATGTTGCTTTGCATGTTCCTCCCCCACGGTATAACCCCTGCTTTCACTGTATTGATGTAGGTATAATTTGTGGAGGGGAAGGGAAAAAATCATTTAACTAGGGATATAGGTGGACCTATTGCAACAATGAGATGTATAACTTTATTCTTTACAAGGATATTTTCCTGCTACTTTGGTTGTTAAGAGTGTCTATAAGAGCAAGCATTCTGTAGGGAGCTGGGAGACACCATATGTTCTTTACTTACTGAGATTCCTAAGTGACTTGTACTGCATTTTGCAAGTCGAATCTGTCAAAACCTACCAGTTTTAAGAGATAAGAGGAGTGGTAAAAGAACTCATGGAGACAAATATATTTTCAACATATTTTGTTCCAAGCATTCCATCTAAGGCATAGTCAACAACTAATGAAACTTGTGTTGGCTGTAAATATGTGTCTTTCTCCATGTGTGCATGTATACATGTGTATATGTATGTGTGAATTTGTGTGTATAGTAACATACATGTGTACATATATAAGGGCATATACATACATATATGCATATATAAATAAATATACATATGCAAATATATGTACATATATATAAATCAGTGTTCAGTGATTTAATCAATAGTTCCCAGCACATTGTCATTCTCACAAAGTGTACATGTTAAACTGCTCTGAGGAGCTGTGCTCTATGATGGGTATCCTTTGTTCTCACTTGCCCCATTACCTTGTTTTTCATCCCTGTGAACAACTTCGGTCTGCTTACAATAGGATAGTTTTGTTTTCATTACATGTAGTTACTTACTGATAATCAAAGACAAAGGTTATTTGTAAAAGAAAAAGAACTTTTAGGTCTCAAGTCAAAATATCTTACCTATCCCAATGATTCCTATGAGATAAAATTTATAACAGAAGAAAAGTGAAAAGGAATTCCTAGATCTGTTGTTTTGCCATTTAGAATGGCAAAGAATAATATCACGTCAATCTTATAATTGTTAAAAACTGCAAGGGAAACTGTTGGTCCCTATCATGTTCCCACAAAACCAGTGGATCCTGAGGGATAATAGACCAGCTGAAATTCTAAGTAGCAGACATGGAGCCTGAAAGAGAAAGACCATGAATGAAAAAGGGTGAAAGAGAGAAGTACAATAATACTGAAAGTACATAACAGATAAACAAGAGCTGTATGAGAATATTCATACTGCTATCTTTAGACTCTTCATGTACATTTGAAGGTATCTGATGTATGATAACCCATCAATATAACATATAAAATGATTTTGATAAAAAATAAAAATGATGATTCCCTGCCTGGTTTTAGGATGAGGATTATGATGGCTTCATAGAATGTGTTCAGTAGTGAACTTTCTCTTTCAATTTCATTGAAGAGTTGGAGGAGTATTGGTGTGAGCTCTGCTTTGATGGCCTTGTAGAATTCCGCTGCAAAACCATCTGGTCCTGGACTTTTCTTAGATGGAAGGTCTCTTATTGCTGTTTCTATTTCAATGCTTGATATGGGCCTGGAAAGACTTCGAAAAAATTATATTAAGTGAAGTAAGCCAAGCCCAAAGAAACATAGGTCCCATGGTTTCCCTCATTTGCAATAGTTAGTATATGTATGAGTCAAGCAGAAAAGGTCAGATAAGGTGATGTTAGGAAAATGAACCCTAAGATACGTATTTAAATGTTTTTTTCTTTCATTCATTTGTTTCTAACGCATTTATATGATTATTTCCTTGTTGCTTTGTATGTCTCTCTCCCACATTATAACCCCTGCTTTCACTGTATTTGATGTTGTTATAATTTGTGGAAGGGAAGGGGAAAAACAAGTCGTTTAAATAAGGATACAGGTGGACCCGTTGCAACAATAAGAAGTACAAGTTGTCATGTCGAAAACGAACTTTACAACTTTGGTGGGTGGTGGGGGGAGGATTGGGTGGGGGGGAGGCTTGGAATGGATGGGAAGGGGAAATAAAGGAGGAGGCTACAATGCTTGATAAGAAATATACTCATTATCTTGCCCATGTAATTGTAATCCCTCTGTACAGTTTTTTCACAATAAAAAAATAAAAATGACTCAGAAGAAATTATAAGTGCAAATATAATCTTCCCAGAAGAACACTCTCAGAGATATTTCATGACTTTGAAAAGGATAAAGTGGCTCAAGTTAGCATAAATTTAGAAGTATGACAATTCACAAAAATATAAAAAGATATTCATATATTTCATTATATAACCCAAAGCAGAAAGCAAATATTGTTTAGATGATTTTTTAAAGCACAGTCTTTCTGGAGCTGGGAAGGTGGCTCAATGGGAGAGTGCTTGCCTTGCATGCATGGGGCCCTGGGTTTGATTCCTCAGCACTACAGAAGTAGAAAAAGACGAAGGCTCAAATGGTAGCGCTAGCCTTGAGCTGAGGGACAGCACCCAGGACCCAGAGTTCAAGCCCCATGACCAACAAAATAAAAATCAACAAAACAATGCTGGGTGCTGGTGGCTCAGGACTGTAACCGTAGCTATGCAGGAGGCTGAGTTCTGAGGATCCCGGTTGAAAGCCAGCCCAGGCAGGAAAGTCCGTGAGAATCTTATCTCTAATAAACCACTAGAAAACCAGAAGTGGTGCTGTGGCTCAAGGGATAGCGTGCCAGCCTTGAGCTGAAGAGTGCAGGGAGAGCGCTCTGGCCCAGAGTTCAAGCCTCAAGACTGACAAAAACAAAAAACACAAAAACAGTCTCTCACTTTTGTGGTCTCAACTCTGTAATACCGCAGCTTCAGACGAAGGCTAAGATTTTGGGTGTGGACCTTTATCATCCCTTCTAATTCAGACTGTAGTTGATAATTTTTTTAATAAATAATTTGTCTTAATTTTCTTCTTTGTAAACTCACATGCACCTATAAAAAATGCTTTGGCCATCCCAGTAAGCTTCTCAAAGTACCTCCTGAGGACGACTTATAAAAAGTTGTATTATATTACAAAAAGGAAAACAATGCAACAAATAAAGAAAACGGACAATTAAATATTAATGATTAATCAAATAAAAAAACAAACAATTACCAGTGTTCTACATATTAGATTTTACTACTTTCTCATATTCCTGTACATTTAAAACTGGCTAAGATTATGATGTTTAAAAAGAGGATTTTGTTTTGGTTTTTATTTTGGATCCGGTCGTGGCCCTGGACTCTGAGCCTGGGTGCTGCCCCTCAGCTCTTCAGCTCACGGCTAGCACTCTACCACTTGAGCCACATCACCACTTCCAGCTTGTTTTTTGTTTATGGGTGTTGAGGAATCGAACCCAGGGTCTCAAGCATGCAAGACAAGCGCTTTACCACTGAGCCACCTTCCCAGCCCCTTAAAAAGAGTTTTATAGGCTATGAGTAGTCTTTAAAATTACTCACTAAGATTACTTTTTATGGCTCATCTCATCATTTGTATATGGCTTATATCATCATTTGTTCCTCACTAACATGTAAAGTAAGGAAGCCCTAAAAATTAAACAGAAACTATATAGTTAACAAAGTCTTAACTCTTCACTCTGCTTCTTTACGCAAAGACTTTGCAACTTCTTATTGGTAATGTTTCTATAAACTCTGAAATGTACATAATTAGTACCATATGTCTGCTACCATAAACCTTAAATACTTTATAGAAAAGTTTATGACCTGCCAAACAGTCCTAATTTTGGCATATATATGCAAATTCCCAAAATTAAATACATTTAAAATTTAAAACTTTTAACAACCTTAACACTTGCTGCAGTGTTCATTATGACAGGTGCCTTGTATAGAACAATTGAATTCCTCCTCCTACACATCTCTTGAACAACAAATACCTGGAATTATTTTGTTTTTGACATGCCAGTCTTGACTTTATTCTTAAATGTGTGCTTATGTAAGAAATGCATGGTACTAACAGTTTGTTGTATTGCTAACAAAAAAAAAAAAAAGAAATACATGCTTCTAAAATTTCACAAGAATTCTTTTGAACTTACTTTTTTTTGAATTGTCTAGTTTAAGAAAATAAATTACACTTTATATATAAAAAATGTTCTGTGCTCAATTAGGCAGCAAATACGCTAAAATACCATAAACCTTAAATACTTTATAGAAAAGTTTATGACCTGCCAAACAGTCCTAATTTTGGCATATATATGCAAATTCCCAAAATTAAATACATTTAAAATTTAAAACTTTTAACAACCTTAACACTTGCTGCAGTGTTCATTATGACAGGTGCCTTGTATAGAACAATTGAATTCCTCCTCCTACACATCTCTTGAACAACAAATATCTGGAATTATTTTGTTTTTGACATGCCAGTCTTGACTTTATTCTTAAATGTGTGCTTATGTAAGAAATGCATGGTACTAACAGTTTGTTGTATTGCTAACAAAAAAAAAAAAAAAAAAGAAATACATGCTTCTAAAATTTCACAAGAATTCTTTTGAACTTACTTTTTTTTGAATTGTCTAGTTTAAGAAAATAAATTACACTTTATATATAAAAAATGTTCTGTGCTCAATTAGGCAGCAAATACGCTAAAATTGGAACAATACAGAGAATATTAGCATGGCCCCTGAGCAAGGTTGACATGCAAATTAGTGAAATGTTCCATATTTTTGCAACAACAGATGATGGAGAGCATCTGTCCACAGGGAACTCTACTGCATTCTTGGTGTGTGTGTAAACTTGTTCAACCACTTTGGAAAGCAGTATGGAGGCTCTTCAAAAGACTCCATATGAAGCTTTCCTATGACCCAGCAATCCCACTTATGGGCATTTACCCGAATGATCACAAACAAGACCATACTAAAACTACCAGCACAGCTATGTTTACTGCAGCATTATTTACAATAGCTGATATAGAGCCAACCCTGATGCCCCTCAGTAGATGAATGGATCAAGAAAATGTGGGTGTATATAAACAATGGAATGCTATGCCTCCATCAGAAAGAATAGTATCACCCAATTTGTTAGGAATTGGAAAGTCTTGGAAAAAAATTTATTAAGTGAAGTAAGCCAAGTCCAAAGAAACATAGGTCCCGTGGTTTCTCTTATTTTCAATAACTAATATATGTCTGAGATAAGCAGAATAAGTCAAAAGCTATGTGCATATGAGCAGATAAGATGATATTAAGGGAAATGAACCCTAAGACAGGGACACAAGTATGTTTTTTCTTTCTTGTTATTGTTTCTAACGTACTTATGATGTGCAATATGATTTTTTTTCTTTCTGTATATGTTCCTCCCCCACGCTATAACCCCTGTTTTCATTGTATTTGAAGTTGGTACACCTACATCCTGTGTATATGTTTCTCTAATTTGGTGAGGGGAAGGGAAATACAAAATGGTTAAATAGGGATACAGGTTAACTCATTGTAACAATGAGATGCACAAGACACTCTGTTGAAAAATGAACTTTACAATTTAGTCAGGGGGAGGGGGGAGGGGAGCGTATTTGTGGAGGTGGGAGGGAAGGGATGGTGGGAAGAGGGAACAATGCTTGTTAAGAAATGTACTCATTATTTGCTCCCATAAATGTGACACCTCTGTACAGTTTTTTTTTATAATAAAAATTGTATGAAAATGTTCTTATGTCTTGGTAGTGTAAAAATATCAGGAACAGAATAATGAAGGAATGTTGTAGACTGAGGTGAAGTCCATATAAAAATGTGCAAAACTGATGAGCGGTATATTGTGTTTTACATCATTTAAGTTACATTGAAAAAATAGGGAAGACCTAGAAGAATGAATTCTCTTTTTGATATCCTATCATAGTTCCTTAGCAGGATGAACTCTTTCCTCATTGTTGTAGAGGCATCATCAGATGAGAGGAACTGATTTTTTTTGTTGGCTTCCTTACATTTATTTGTCAGTTTATGAACTACTAGTTTATGTCTGAGACAAGAAGAAAAGGTCAGATAAGTTGATGCTAGATGAAATGAACCCCAAGATAAGTAGTCAAATGTTTTTTTTCTTTCTTGCAATTGTATTTAACATATTTATAACATGATTTCTTTGTTGCTTTGTATGTCTGTCCCCCACGGTATAATCCCTGCTTTCATTGTATTTGATGTTGTTATAATTTGTGGAGTGGAAGGGCAAAAACAAACCATTTAAATACTGATATAGGTGGACCTATTACAACAAGAGTTGGACAAATCCTTATGTTGAAAAACGAACTTTCCAACTTTGGCAGGGTAGGGAAGGTAGAAGGATGGGAAGGGGAAACAAAGGAGGTAGCAGCAATGCTTGATAAGAAATGTACTAATTGCCTTGCCAATGTAATTTTAACTCCTCTGTACAGTATTTTCACAATAAAATTTTTTAAAAAAGAAACTAAGGGAAATTAGACACACAAGCTTTGGAAAGTGTAAGGTCTGCTCCTAGATGGCAAGCAGACTCCACCCTCCTCGCAGCAAATTTTGTACCCAGTACTTGCGTTATCTAGGCAACTGGCACAAATGGAAGAGGTCACATCTGCATCTGCTGAGGTGACATCTGAATTTGATGTGGCCACAAATTTCTCCGCCCATAATTTAGATAAGGTCTAGCTCAGGCCCAGATGACCTTTCTCTGCTCTTTTATAGCTCTTTCTCATCTCTTTCCTTCTCTTCTCTTTCCCAGGTCTCTTCTCTTTCCTCGCTCTCTCTTTCCCACCTTTCCCAGATGCTCTCTATTCTAGCTCTTTTCTAGCTCTTTTCTAGCTCTTTTCTCTCTCTTTCTCAGCTCTTCAAGCTCTCTTTCCCAGGCCTTTCCCCACCACGTTGAGGACCAAGATGGTCTGGTGTCAGCTGGAATGATGAATAAACCTACTCCTTACCTGAATACCACGTACATGCTGCTGTTCTTCCTTAGCTAACTCTTTTTAAAATCCTAACAGAAAATGACCATTTAGGATGAATGATATTTGATTTTACAATCAGAAAAATGTTTAAAAAATTATATAGATATAAAATACTCCAAAAGATTTATTCTATGAATCTATCCCTTGGAACAAATGATACGAAGTTGATTAATGTAATTTACGATAATACATATATTCACATACCTATTTATGTTCACATAAATTTCACTTAAACAACAATTAAATGACTATATTTCTACCATCTACTTGGAGTATACTTAAATCTCTAAAAATGACTATGCTGCTGCTATAAACAGCAATTCCCCAATTGTCCTCCACAGAGGGCATCCACAGCGTACTTTGTGATAGGGCCAAAGCCTGAGTCAAGAAACTTCCCAATGGTGCCCAGTGGGTAAACTGTTTTGATTTGGTTTAAAGAAAACTAAAAAGAAACATTATTAATACCTTGCTCTTTCGTGATGTGGAGACCACCTATGAGAAAGAGTTCCTACCTTGCTCTTCAACACAGTTGTAATGAAAATGAAGGGACAAGACTGTGAACTTACGATGCACAGAGTTGAGTGCCATGCACTGGGAGTCAAGGCGGACCATTAGTCGAGAAACAAGGAGTTGCAAGTCTAACCCACAAGACACGGCAACATCAGGCAGGCCATAGGCAGTGACGGTGAATTTGTAGCCCCATTCATTATTACTGCTGTCAGAATGAAAGAGCACCATCCTTAAACGTCACGTTCTAGAGAGAAAAAAAAGTCATGTGGTCAACAAGATGGAAGGAGGCAACAACTCAGCAGTTAAGTATATTCTTTGTGACTCAAAAAAATCTTAAAAGCGGTCTCCATTTCTATAAGTTCAAAATGATTAAGAGAGAAATGTACACAGATGATACCAAAACACAAAACTCACAACTACATTTAGAAAGCAGAATTAGTAGAAAACTGCTGCTCAGCTTTCTAAAACTCAAGTGACTATCTGCTCAACCAGTGATCACTGGCTCAGTTCTTTGTTCTCAACCAAGACCCTTGATAGGAGAGAGAAGTAAACAGTCTGAAGCAGGCTGCAGCCCAGATATTAAACAGATCTGTCAGCCGGGCTCCTAGCTTTCACCATGGTTTAAGTCTTTCTCTTGGATCCACTGGCCCTTCTGAACTCAGAGATTAACAGCTCTTTAATTTATTCTGGACAACATTGGTATTAGCAAATTTCCTATGAAGAGCCAGATAGTTAAATTTTTAGCTTTTGTGGGCTACATAATCTCTAGTGTAACTGTTCCTTTCTACAAGTAGAGTATCAAAGCAACCCTTAGAAATATGGGTGTGGTTACATTCTAGAAATGTGCCAGTATTAAGGTTTGTACTTAGAGCTTTGAGTATTTTTCAGCTATTTTGCTCATGGCTGTCATTGTACCATTCAAGCCATGTCTCCACTCTGGCTTTTTGCTGGTTGAGATAGGGCTCTCTTAGATTTGTCTACCTAGGCTAGCTTTAAATCCTATTCCTCAAATATCAACCTGCTGAGTAGCTAGGATTTTGAACAATATGACCATGAGCCACCAGAGCCTAGCTAGTCCTTCTCTTTCTACACACCATACCATTATTGCTCTAAAGTTGGAAAAAGGACAAGAATTGCTACAGAAGTACTTATTTACCTTGTTTGGGGAATATGACTTACCTTAGGCCACTTATAAGTACCAACTTTGTGTCAGTGTGTCTTCCCACCTCTAGAGTCTGTAAATTCCAGATAATCATACCTGTGAAGGCATAATCTCTATTATATTCTTTCTCTTGTTTTTGATCCACTATTGCTTGGAAGAAAAAACATGTGAGTCTTAGCGCTTTTCGGTTTCACACCTCTCATCAAATTCCACTTCAAAATAGGTTGCCCTTGGGCTAACAAAGACAGATACTTCATGGCAGTTATTTTCATAGTTATGGGCAGATTTCTTGGACCATATATGTAATACCACAGGCTGTTCCTGCTGCCAGGTCTCAACATCCAGCTAGGCAGACAAATGAGTAAGAGAAAATTCCAGATATTACTACACAACCAACTGTCAAAATAAACTATCAGTGCTGTAGATCACAGGCTTTGACAGCCCTGATGAAATTTTATACAGGCTAATCTGATTTTCCTGTCTACGCAGAGATCAATAGACATCTATCACTCAGCAGAAGTGCATTAGGATTATACTTTAGGGACTCATGCTTTTATCTTTTAGCAGTGACACAACTATTTTTAAAAATAAGTATTAGTATGAATTCCACTGGAGAAAAACACTGAATTAAAAGTTTAAACAGCTCACATTTTTACTTAGGACCTTGGCATGTCTAAGACCACTCTTTTTTTCCTCTAAAAAATAAAGTTTTCTTTTTAGCTCATGATTCTAATCCTAGTTACCCAGGAGACTGAGATCTGAGGATTGCAGTTTGAAGTCAGCTTTGTCAGGAAAGTCTTATCTGTAATTAAAAGCCAGAAATAGGTCAAGTGGTAGAATGCTAGTCTTGAGAAAAAGGAGCTAAGGGATAGTGCCCTGGCTCAGAATTCAAGCCCCAATACTGGCAAAAAAAAACGATTAAGATTGGATGCTGTGGCTCAAGTGGTAGAGCACTGGCTTTGAGCTGAAAAGCTCAGGAACAGTGCCCAGGCTCAGTTTAAGCCCCACAACCAACAAAAACATCAGGGTTGGAGGCATGGATTAGTTGGTTGGTAGTGCACTACCCAATGAGCCAAAGCAACAGGTACTAAGTTTGAGTTCCAGTCTTACACCAAAAAACAAAATGAGAAAATAAAAAAGATCTGCTAAATGTACATGCCCTTTCTATTACCATCAGGCAGTTATGAAACTCAAAAAGACTGTGAACAAATCTTATATAATAAAAATTAAGTGTGGGAGATAATTCTTTTAAATACTAAACCTTCTTATTTGTCTTTCCATGTACATTTTCTTTTTTAGACTTCATTTTTTGTGTGTGTGTGCCTGCCATGGGGCTTGAACTCAGGGTCTTGGTGCTCTCCCTGAGCTTTTTCATTCAAGACTAGCACTCCACCACTTCAGCCACAGCTCAAGCCTACCCCTCCTCATTAGCCCCCCTCCCCCCCAACTGGTTATTTGGAAATAAGAATCTCACAGGCTTTCCTGCCTGCACTGGCTTCAAATTGAAATCCTCAGATCTCAACTCCTGAGTAGTTAGTATTACAGGTATGAGCTACAAGCACCTGGCTAGACAAAAGTTTCAGCCTTTATTTACATAGATTTTATGTAACTTAATATAACCTAAAATGATTGGATAAATGATTGGATAAAATGATTGGATATACAGCTTTTTGGCCTCCTTTCTTGTGCTAATGACAAATCAAGATGATATTTACTATCCCTGTTGGCAAAAATACCAATAAAGCTTCTAGAGGCAACTTATTTGTATATATCTGTAGTCCAGTAGGTTTTATATGGTAGAGTCATATCTCTCTGAAGAGAGGAAGCAAAATAGGTTCAGGGCCAACTGAAGTTACCTTGCTCAGTCCTCCTTCAGGGTCATTGTAGAGCTTCTTCAACAGCTCTGTTAAGGTACTGAACTCTCTCAAGAGAGTACATTGTGAAATGTCCAAAGAACAGAAGTCTAGGAGAAAGATGACCTAAAGGAAGATGAAGGAAGTACTCAGTATTCACTGCACATGCTGGTATTTCCACCAGCCCCCTCCTGGTTATTGAAAATAGCCACTTCTCCTTACCAGTTCATGAGCTGCCATGGAAAACACTGAATTACACAGTTTTTCTTTTTTTGGGGGGGGGAGTCTGGTCGTGGGGCCTGAACTCTGGGCCTGGGCTCTGTCCCTCAGCTCTTCAGCTCAAGGCTAACACTCTACCACTTGAGACACAGCGCCACTTCTGGCTATTTTTTTCTTTTTGCTTATGTGGTGCTGAGTAATCGAACCCATGGCCTCATGCATGCAAGGCAAGTGCTCTACCACTGAGCCACCTTCCCAGCCTTACACAGTTTTTCTACTATGTTTTTTCCACTATACTGTGACAAAAGGGATTCCAAAATCACTCTCATGCTTACCAGAAACTGTCACATATCTATCAAAACATAAAGTAGTTAATATTTTATATGGTAAAAACATCATTTACTACATTATTACCAAGGGCAAAGCTAGGGAGGGCTATAGAAGCTGACTACCAAAACAGGGAGAAGGGAACAGCAGATCACAAGAACATTAAGCATCATCCTAATGAACAATGTCAATCTAATTACCTCTGAAAGGGAAAAGCAGTGAAAACTTCAGTAGTTGGTATGAGTGATAGTTAAGTTTAAGGTGATTTTTTGTGTTGCTTTTCAATGAAGTGGAGATATCACTCTAAGTTATATCTGATCCCAGCACACAGAAGGCTGAGGAAGAACTGAGAATTCAAGCGCAGTCTGGGTAGACAGCAAGTTCAAGGCCAGTATGGGCTACACAGTGAAAACTTATCTAAAAAGAAGTGGTGCTGCCTGTAGTCCTAGCTACTTGGGAGGACTCCAGTTTAAGGTCAGCCTAGACAAGAAGTTTCAGAGAACTCATCTTGAGCAACCACATTTCAACCAATAAAAATCTGAACATATGATTATATATTTGTAGTTCCAGATATTTGGGAAGTACAAATAGGAAAATTGCCGTCCAAGCTGGCACAGACATAAATGTAATACTCTATTTGAAAAATAAGTTAAGTAAAAAAAGGGGTGTGGCTGACTTATACATGCTTAGCAAACACAAAGCCCTGAATTCAAATACCAGTACTGTGAAGGAGTGAAAGAGAAAGGGAGAGGGTAAGGGAAAAGGAAAAGGGGAAAAGAAAAGGGAGGGGGGAAGGAAAAGGGAAAAATAAGAAAAAATGACCAAATGAGTCAGCTCTTACCCTTCCCTTTCCTTTAGTTTACAATGTGTCCATGAATCAAGGGTTCTGATCTAAAGCCAAGGCCTAAGTGGCCTGATCCAGAACTCTAAGCATTTTGTCATAATTGCTGAGACCAAATTTGGCAGAAGTGAACAGTCAATTTCTCACCATCTGTTGGATTTCATACAATTTTCGGTTGATTTACAGGAAACAAGTATCAATATTTTCAGTGACTTATAAAAGTCATAGATTTTAAAGACTCAATACTTTCTTTTCTGGGTGATGATTAACAGAGATGGAAGACTCCCCTGACATGGAATAATATCATTTAAGAGTGCTGTATGATTGCAAAGAGAATGACTAGGCAGTAGAAGGACCAAATTCTAAATAAAAACACTAGTGCTAATGGCTCATAACTGTAATCCTAGCTACTCAGCAGGCTAAGATCTGAGGATCAAAGTTTGAAGGCAGCCCAGGCAGGAAAGTCCATGAGACTCTATCTCTAGCTAACAAGCAAAAAGCCAGAAGTGGAACTGTGTCAAGTGTCAGAGTCCTCATCTTGAGCAAAAAAGCTAAGGGAAAGTGCCTAGGCCCTAAGTTCAAGTACTGGCACCTCCCTCCCCCCACAAAAAAAAAAAAGATAAGAAGGCTAGGCACTGGTGACTAATGCATGTAATCCTAGATACTCAGGAGACTGAGATATGAGGACTGGGGTTCTATGCCAACTTGACTCTCATCTCCAATTAACCAGCAAAAGACCTGGAAGGGGTGCTGTGGCTCAAGTAGAGCACTAGCCTTAGGTAATAAAGTTCAGCAATCAGGCCCTAGGTTCAAGACCCAGAAATGGCACAAAAAAAGACAAAAATAAGCTGAACAAGGTGGTGACACAGGCATGTAATTTCAGCACTTGAGAGGCTGAGGCAAGAGAGTCACAAGTTCAGGACATTCATCAGCTACATAGTGAGATATGGTCTCAACAAAACAAAACCTTCCAAATAACAAAAACAAAAGCAGAAATAACTATAGATCTGAACTGAAATTAGCCATATACATCCTTGATGCATGAGTTATAATTATCTGTTTTCATGGATTGTGTATTGATACTCACATTTTTTCTATAATGTCCACAGTAAGATCTTTGGCTCCAGATCTTTGCTCTTCAGTTGCAGATAGCACCAGGAGAACAGGCTACTTTGCACAGATCAGAACAGAAAAAAGCACAGAGACAACTTCCCCTGGTGCCTCACTGAGCATCATCAGCTCACACTACAAAGAAACAGACAAACAGGAAATGTCCAAATAAGGTGTTCCCCGAACTTGGGCAGGAAATATCTCTATAGAAGCAGTGATCACTGGCAAAGCAAAAACAAAAAAATACTATGTGTATGGGGCAAAGTTATGAAAGAGCTTTCAATCCAGAATTGAACCAAGAAAAATGGTGTTAGGAAAACTTCCCTATTGCTCTGCAGTTTTGTGGAACCTATAAATATTCTTTTTGCTCCACAAGACATCTTCTGCACCCCAAGACGCCCACCCTATTGTTCATCTCTTTCTCGTAATGAATCTTCTGTCTCTGGGCCCTTCTCCTGAGTCTTCAATCAAATCTCTCGCTAGCAGAGTTGAGGGAGAGTTGAAAAGAAGGTGTGAGTTTGATCAAGGTACATTGCATGAGTTTTATTTTGTTTTGTTTTTGTCAGTCATAGGGCCTGCACTCTGGGCCTGGGCGCTGTTCCTCAGCTCTTCAGCTCAAGGCTAGCTCTCTACTTCTTGTGCCACAACGCCACATCTGGCTTTTTCTGCTTATGTGGTGCTGAGGAATCAAATCCAGGGCCTCATGCATGCAACGCAAGCAATCTACCACTGAGCCACCTTCCCAGCCCCCACATTGTATGAGTATATGGACATGTCAAAATAAATCTACCATGTACCATAAATTGATAATAAAATATGGAAAAAATAAAGATAATCCATCATTAAAGGACAATAGGAAAATCACATTTTCGAGCAATTCATTTGAAAATGAAAATATAAATTCGAACATCAAAAATTGTTATGCTATAGTCATGTGACCTCTTTATTAGGTTTAAACAACAATAACAACAACAAAAACAGCATTGCTTGTGATATCACTGATATTGTGTGACTGGGGGCAGTGATCTCACTAAATGTTAGCTCTTCATTTTTGGAAAAGTATATCTAATTTCAGGCTAAAGACCAGTGTCAAGGTACTTGAAGAACTAGGAGCTACATATTGTTTTTAAATGGTAAATATATATCACTAAAAAGAATAGAAGCATTTATTTGTTCTTTTGGTGGCAGTTCTGGAGCATGAGCTAAAGACCTGAGTGCTGTCCCTCAGCTTTTTTGCTTGAGGCTACTACTTGAACCACATCTCCACTTCTGGCGTTTCTGGGGAGTGGGGGGAAAAGATGTGGTTAATTGGAGATAAAAAAAATTATTATATTCTGGGCTGGGAAGGTGGCTCAGTGGTAGAGCGTTTGCCTTGCATGCATGAGTCCCTGAGTTCGATTCCTCAGCACCACATAAGCAAAAAGAAAAAAGCCGGGAGTGGCACTGTGGCTCAAGTGGTAGAGCGCTAGTCTTCAGTTGAAGAGCTGAGGGACAGCACCCAGGCCCAGAGTTCAGGCCCCATGACCGGATCCAAAAAAAAAAATTATTATATTCTTTCCTGCCCATACTGGCTTGGATCTCAGCTATCTGATTAGCTGTAATCTAGCACCTGGTGAAACCTTTAATTTTTTAAAAAATTTTTACTTTTGCCAGTCCTGGGGCTTGAACTCAGGACCTGGGCACTGTCCCACAGCTTCTTTTGCTCATGGCTAGCACTCTACCACTTGAGCCACACCACCATTTCTGGCTTTTTCTATATATGTGGTAATGAGGAATCAAATCACAGGCTTCCTGGATGCTAGGCAAGCACTCTAGCACAAAGCCACATTCCCAGCCCAACCTTTAATTTTTAAAAGCGTAATTTACAAAGGATTGAAATTGGACCACTGTGTGGAATCTCTCTATAAGAAGGATGTTTTTAGAAAACATAATATTTTAAGTTAGGAGAATTGACTAAATGACTACAGAATTTAGAATTTCTAAATGAAAGAAGTAGCCAAGTAGCTTGTAATCTTCCTACCATTGAAAATGCTTAAAAATGTCTGTTGAAGATGAACCTGTATACTAATGAGCCCAAACTTTAGAAATGTCCATTCAATTTGTGTCTGATTTTTTGTGTACCTGAAAAAAAAATTGTGCCTATATATTGGAAGGGAAGATGGGATTTTCTCACTTTTTTATTTTATTTTAAATACCTACTTGAAAATAATTCATGATCTTTTTGTAACTCTTTGTCATCTTTGTTCTTTGGACTTTCTCTGAAGGGGCATCTAACCTCCAGAGGGTCTGTCACATAAGAATTATGAAGTTGGAACTGGGAAGGTGGCTCAGTGGTAGAGTGCTTGCCTTGCATGCTTGAGGCCCTCAGTTCGATTCCTCAGCACCACATAAGCAGAAAAATCTGGAAGTAGGGCTGAGACTCAAGTGGTAGAGTGCTAGTCTACAGCTGAAGAGCTGAGTGTCAGCACCCAGACCCAGAGTTCAGGCCCTATGAACGACATACAAAAAAAATAAAGAAGAAGAAGAAGAATTATAAGTAGCCGGGCATCAGTGGCTCAGGCCTATAATCCTAGATACTGAGGAGGATGAGATCTGAAGATCGCAATTCAAAGCCAGCCTGGGCAGAAAAGTCGTTAGACTCTTATCTCCAATAAATCATCAGAAAACCAGAAGTGGCACTGTGGCTCAAGTGGTAGTGCTCCCCTTGAGCTGAAGATCACAGGGACAGTGCCCAAGCCCAGAGTTCAAGCCCCACGACCACCAAAAAAAGAAAAAGAAGAAAAAGAAGAACTATGAAGTGCCAAATGCTGGTGGCTTACACCTATAACCCTACCTACTCAGGAGGCTGAGATCTGAGAATTGTGGTTCAAAGCCAGGCCAGGCAGGAAAGGCTGTGAGACTCTTATCTCCAATAAACCACCAGAAAACCAGAAGTGGCACTGTGGCTCACATGTTAGAGTGCTAGCCTTGAGTTGAAGAGCTGAGGGACAGCACCCAAGCCCAGAGTTCAAGCCCCACAACCAATAAAACAAAACAAAACAAAAAACTATGAAATATGCTAATATTAGCACTGTCTGTAATTAATTCCTCTAAACTAGAATCAACCCATATGCCTCGCCAAGTTAAGCAGATAATTATGGTATGCCATAAAGAGACTATTGTGGTACACCAGTGAATACAAGTGACAACACATGAATGAAACTCCAAAACATTGTTAAACAAATCAAATATTTCACAGAAGATTGTATGCTATCAAGGTGAAAAAAAAAACCAAGCAATAACCAACACATTGTACAGGGATAACTAGAAGGGAAAACAAGGAACCTGTGAACACACACTTAAGAATGATACTACAGAGAGTTGTTTTCACTTATTGTCCCTCCATATCTATTCTTTTGTATGTGAACCACATTTTGAAATGGTCCCTTCATGCTGTGGCTTTGCTTTTCCTTCAGTCCCATTCTACTGTCTCTATTGGATCACTCCCCAGTTACCACTTGGAGAGCAAAGCCCCTCCACTGAAACTCAGGCTCTGCAAACTCTGGCCCTCTTTAAGTTCTTTCCCTTTCTTTTTTTTTTTTTTTTTTAGTTCTTTCCCTTTCTCTGCCAGAATTTCTTCCTGATACTCCTTCCTACTGTACTGGTTACCTTCCTTGTAGATTTGCTCAAGATGCCCATGACTGATGTGAGGCAGTCCCCAATCATGACTTCCTGTTCGTTACTGGTTACAAATCTTTAGCCACAATTTCTTTCTTTCTTTTTTTTGGGTCTGGTTGTGGGGCTTGAACTCTAGGCCTGGGCGCTATCCCTCAACTCTGCAGCTCAATTTAGCCACAATTTCTATATTGAGAGAGCAACTAGGTCTTACCACCTTAAGGCCAATAAAACCATGAATACCTCGTGTTCAGAATCTACCCATTATCATCCCCTTTTTAGTAACCTGTTCCTTCCCATTTATCACAGGCCCATTGTAGGTGTACCTCCCTCCATTTGAAATGTCTCTAACTTCCTCTTTGCTTGTTTAAGCCTATTCAAAGTCCTTCCCTGAGCTCAGCAATTCTTTTCCAAAATGCTTTTCCCTAGTTGCATTCCCTGTCCCTAGACCTGTGCTCATCCTTTGACAGCCTGAATTATGTACAAAACTATGTAATCACACATTTGTTTGGGTTCCTCTATCATTGTATCCTCTGTATCTAACGTGGGGCCTCCAACACAACAGGCATTGGGTAGGCATTGTTGAACTAACAGACATGAGCAAAAAGCTCAGACTTGCTGTAATTTAGACCATTTTTACTTTTTTTTCTCCTAATGTAACTCTATCTCCCTCCCTATAACCATAAATGCTTGCTTTTACAAGAAGATAATTCAGTGGCTGCAATAATCTCTGGCCTAGAAAGTTTAATTGTATATGCAATGTCCTCTGTATCACAGATGAGAGAAAGGGAAGAAAGGTCAAGTACTTGATGTCCCAGTGGTAAGGGATTATGGGAAACTCTCTTGGACAGTCAGTGAGATTTCAGAGTTGAATGGCCCAGTTGAAGAGCCAGGTTTCAGTTTTGTTCCAGCATGTTGAGCTCCTGTCTCTATCAACTTGTGAGAACCCTGAAGTGTTCGCCCAGTGGCTTTGACTGAGAATGGTAAGAGCTTGAAGAAGTTTTTAGAGATTGAAGAATATGCAGGATTTAGATGTGCTACAAGAGAAAGAGAAATTATAGAAAATGGCAGAAATAAAAATGGAGATCAGAATGATCCGTGGTGAACTGGAAAGACAGCACATATCAATGATCTTGTAGTGAGAATTTTAAGGAGGACACAGAGATGGGCAGAATAGTCTAGACATATGAGAGAAAACTGATGTGATGGCAAAAACAATACTAAAAAAGTTAAGACTGTAGCCAGGTATGGTAGATCATGCTATAATCGCAGCTGTAGTTCAAGGAACACTCAGAAAAAGTTCACTACATCTTACCTTAAAGGATAGCTTTGGGTGTACCTCTTGCCACTATAGTTACTTTGGAGACCAGCACCAGGAGGATCTCAGTCCAGACCATGCAAAAACTGAGACACTATCCTCAAAATGACAGGAGTAAAAAGGGCTAGGAGGCACAGCTCAGGTGGTAGAGCACTTGCTTAGCAGGAATGAGGCAGTGATTTCAAACTCAGTACCATCAATCCCACCCACCCTCCAAAAAACCCCTACAATAAATGTCTTATCAAATACTCTTAAAGAAGCATGAGGTAAAGAATGGAGAAGAAAACAGGATGTACCTCTCGAGCAGCCACACAAAGGAGGGTATTCATGACAGCTAGGACTTCACCAATGTTCATGCCAGCAAGGTCACTTTTCTCAGGTATAAGTAGAAGGCCACCTGGATCTTTATCACTGAAAGGACACAAACTCACACCTGATTGTAGGAAGAGGCTTTTCCTGGTCAGGTTCAAATAAAGAACACAGAGAGGTGTCAGCATCAGTTCTATGAAATAGAGGGGTCTGGGTCAGGAAGACAAATGGTAGTTACAACTAGGAATA
Source organism: Dipodomys merriami (assembly GCF_024711535.1). Classification (NCBI taxonomy): domain Eukaryota; kingdom Metazoa; phylum Chordata; class Mammalia; order Rodentia; family Heteromyidae; genus Dipodomys; species Dipodomys merriami. Next base: position 188,939 of record NW_027206453.1, read on the forward strand.
TGCCACTGTCTGTCCATATATCCTTCCAAAAGCACAGGCACATAAATTACATTGATATCAGTGTTCAATATATCTGATATCATGACTGGTAACTCAACAATCCAGGCTAACAATCCCTGTATCTTCAAATGTTCTTCATGCAACACCTCCAGGACCTATCATATCATCTTCGTTAACTGATTCTGAAAGCATTTTATACAAATAGCCCTAAATTTGTCATCCAGACCAGATAGTCCAACTTGTAAGCAGATGCTCAGTTCCCTCCCTCTTTCAAGAGTCTGTGCCTCAATTAAGGAACTCTGCAGTCCCATCTGCTTTTCTGATGGGACTGTAAGTCTCCATATACTCTCTTCCTGGAATGTTTCTTTCTACACATTACTACTCTGCATTTTCAGTTGTTGTAATGGAAGACTGAGGACCCCAAACTCTTTTGGTTTTAGTTTTTGTCTTTGATATTTAATTAGAGACTGAAGGTCTGAAGAAGTTTTCACTGGGTTCAATACTACCTTGTCTTATAAGGGCCTTGGATTAAGGTCTTGAGAAGAGTATCAGTCTATCACTATTTTAGTCATTCTCATGCCTAGTAGGAACTCGAGAAACTCTCTAAATTCTGGGTAGAAGAAGCACTACTCCAAAAGCACAGAAGGAAGGACTAATTAAAGAAAAATAACTACAGAGGTTAGAATTATTCAATAATCGAGGAGAATCAAACTTACCTAAAATATGTGCACAGTGAATGGAATGTGAGCTGCAGGGACTGCTTATGATCTTTCTCAGTGATATTCTTCTAGAAAGCCAGGAAAAGGACATTTAGAAAATTTACTTCATGACACTCCACAGACATATGGTACCATGAAATAACATCACATACTTGTCCCAAGTATGAGAAGAGCAGATTCAGCAGACCACTTTGTGGCAGTGAACTAAACCCTTGTCCAGTATCAGGAGAGGGAAGAACCTACTACTTAAACAAAACTGGCAGATAAGTTTAGATTATGCCCAAAAGTAATATCTGCAAGTTTTCCTTCTGGAAGGTTTGACCCAACAGTTGAAGAAGCTGACTTCTAAAAGATATGCACTATCAGATGAAGAGACAAAGGCAGGGATAGAGAATTTTTTGTGAGCTTTCTGTTGCTTAAACAATGTTAAAGATTTCCCTTTATAATGTAGATTTACAGACTATGCTTTCAAACATAGGATTCAGGCCTCCAGACAGGGTTATGGAGTTAATTTTGAAGAAACTTACTGTTTTAAAATAAATGTACCAAATAGTTAATGCTGTGCAAGGCATTTGTTGGAGGGTTCAAGAAGACCCAACAGGAAGGCTGGGAAGGTGGCTAAGTGGTAGTAGAGTGCTTCCCTTGTATGCATGAGGCCATGGGTTCAATTCCTCATCACCAATACACAGAAAAAGCCAGAAATGGGTGTGGCTCAAGTGGTAGAGCACTAGCCTTGAGCTGAAGAGCTGAGGGACAGTGCGCAGGCCCAGAGTTCAGGACCCACGACCAACCAAAGACAAAAAAAAAAAAGAAGACCCAACATGACAGAGACAGTAAGGGAGACAGGGACGTGGGTCACATGAACATAAGGATGCTGGACAAAGAATGGCTTAGTCAGGTAAAATATTAGTGAAGTTCAATTCATTAGAATAAGAAGGAAAACAAAAACCTTCACCATAGCTTTCTGAAGGGATGATAAAAACAAATGACACAGCGTTGATCTATTAATAGTCACTAGTGTTATTCAAGAAGCCATATGCCCTCTACTTTTTTGTGTAGGATGAAGTAAAAATTAGTCAATCAGCTACCTGGTGAATGCAAAGAATTGGGACAATATTCCATTTGCTAACAGAGTACTTGTAAATACTTAAAGCACCCTTCTACTCCACTACTTAGTCTGAGTAACATGACAGTATCTAAAAACTGAGCAATAAAAAAAACTGGAGAAACAACACTTGGTAATATTGTTTTACATCTATATTTTGAAGTATTAATGAATAAAATGGTCATATACTTTCTCTAAAATAATACTGGGAAGGAGGGAGAAGAGTAGGTGAGGTATATTATAAATGAAACAAGATAAGCTTATTATCATTGAAGGTAAGTAATGATTTAACTTGGGGGTGAGACAACTATCTACTTTTTTTTTTGGCGCTCATGGGGCCTGAACTCTGGGCCTGGGTGCTGTCCCTCAGCTCTTCAACTCAAGGCTAGCACCCTACCACTTGAGGCACAGTGCCACTTCTGGCTTTTTCTGCTTATGTGGTGCAGAGAAATTGAAACCAGGGCCTCATGCATGCAAGGATACCACTCTACCACTGAGCTACCTTCCCAGCCCTCCTCCTCTTTCTTTTTTGTCTGTCATGAGGCTTGAACTCTGGGCCTGGGCACTGTCCCTCCACTCTTCATCTAAAGGCTAGTGCTCTACCACTTGAGCCACTGTGCCACTTCCAATTTTCTGGTGGTTTATTGGAGATATATGTCTCATGGCCTTTCCTGCCTGGGCTGGGTTTGAACCGCGGTCCTCAGATCTCCACCTCCTCAGTAGCTAGGATTACAGGAGTGAGCCACTAGCGCCTGGCCAACTTTACTTATGCATTTGTTTAAAATTTTCTCATAATTTGTTTGTAAGCAAGTCATAAAGCTGGAGATTAAACTGTGACTTGTGACAAAAAAGTTTATACAATACAGATTGGAAATGAGCACAGGGTCATGTCCTTTGAAGCTATTTTGACCTTCTTTATCTCTTCTCACAAATTTTAATTTGAAGTCTATTTTATCTGATATTAGGATTGCAACTCCCGCCTGTTTATGAAGGCCGTTTGCTTGGTAGATTTGTTCCAGCCTTTAACATTGAAAATGTGTTTGTTTTTACGGGCAAGATGTGACTCCTGCAGGCAGCAGATAGAAGGGTCTTGTTTTTTAATCCAACTAGACAGTCTATGTCGCTTAATTGGAGAGTTCAGTCCGTTAACCTTAAGAGATAGGACTGAGAGGTATTTGGGAGTTCCTGCCATGTTATCCACCTTCTTGGGGGCTGCGAAAAATGCTACCAGCACAACTATGTTTATTGCAGCATTATTTACCATAGCTAAGATATGGAACCAACCCAGATGCCCCTCAGTAGATGAATGGATCACGAAAATGTGGTATATATACACAATGGAATTCTATGCCTCCATCAGAAAGAATGACATTTCCCCATTTGTTAGGTAATGGAAAGGTTTGGAAAAAATTATATTAAGTGAACTAAGCCAGGCCCAAAGAAACATAGGTCCCATGGTTTCCCTTATTTGCAATATCTAGTATAGGGTATGAGTCAAGCGGAAAAGGTCAGATAATGTGATGTTAGGAAAATGAACCCTTAAATATGTATTTTAATGTTTTAGTTTCTTTCATGCATGTGTTTCTAACGCATTTATAAGATTATTTCTTTGTTGCTTTGTATGTCCCTCCCCCACAATGTAACCCCCGCTTTCACTTTATTTGATGTCAGTATAACATGTGGAGGAGATGGGGACAAACAAGTCGTTTAAGGATTCAGGTGGACCTGTTGCAACAATGAGAAGTACAAAATGTCATGTCAAAACCAGCTTTACAATGTCGGTGTGGGGGAGGGAGGGGGGTATGATTGTGTGGGGGGGAGGGGGGTGGCTGGGAAGGGAGGTGAAGGGAAAACAAAGGAGGAGGCTGCAATGCTTGGTAAGAAATGTATGCATTATCCTGCCCATGTAATTGTAAGCCCTCTGTACAGTATGTTCTCAAATAAAATAAAATAAAATTTAAAAAAAAGAAAGCTATTTTGAACAAAGGTTTTAGAAATCTATCAACAAACATTTGGGAAACTCAAATTGAAATATTCAGAACAAATAAAAAGTAACAAATCTCATCGTAATCAACTTCAGCGAAAGAATCCACACTTTCAGTACATAATTACCATCACAGTGAAGAGATGGTTCCAAGAGATCTGTCGATTGGGAAATAATATGGAGAGACATGGAGTGAACCAATGCAGCAGTGGTACTCAGTAGAAACCATGTTGAAAATGAACTATACATACAGCTTATCTGAAGAACCAGACTTAATGAGACTCTCATGACAGAGGCAAAATGACCACTATATCTCAAAAGAGCAATGGAAAGGGAGGCCCAGTTTCTTTGGCTCATTTTCCACACATCTGTCTGACTAATGTGTGACCAGTGTGGGGTCTGGACACTCACAAACAGCTGAACGCAAAAGTCTGGGGACATTCAGACCCTGGAATTTCAATAAAGAAAATCACTCTTCATAGGCCTTCATGTTCTTTTTAGTTCTTAAGAAGTCCTTCTGAAGCTAAAACAATAGAATGGAAGAAAGACAGCCTCTTCAGTAAATGGTGCTGGCAAAATTGGTTAACTACATGTAGAAAACTAAGGCTAGATCCTTATATATCACCCTGCACCAGAATCAACTCCAAATAGATCAAAGACCTTGAACTCAAAGCAGACACTCTGAAAACATTACAGGATGGAATAGGAGAAACCCTAGGTCTACTTGGCTCAGGCCGAAATTTTCTGAATAGAGACCCGGAAACACAACAAATCAAAGAAAGGTTGGACAAATGGGATTGCATAAGGTTGCAGAGCTTCTGCAGGGCAAATGACATAGCTAGCAAGATCAATAGAAAGCCCACCGATTGGGAGAAGATCTTTACTAGCCATACAACAGACAAGGGTCTCATATCTAAAATATACTTGGAACTCAAAAAATTAAACCACCCAACAACAAATCCTCAAAGAAACAACTGCCCAATAAATAAGTGGGCGAAAGACTTAAAGAGAAGCTTCTCTGAAGAAGAAGGAAGGATGGCCAATAGACACATGAAGAAATGTTCAACATCCCTAGCCATAAAAGAAATACAAATCAAAACAACATTGAGATATCACCTCACTCCAGTTAGAACAGCAAAAATCAAGAACTCTAACAACAACAGATGCTGGAGGGGATGTGGACAGAAAGGAAGCTTACTTCATTGTTGGTGGGAATGTAATCTTGTTCAACCACTTTGGAAAGCAGTATGGAGGTTCCTCAAAAGACTTCACATAGATCTCCCCTATGATCCAGCAATCGCACTTTTGGGCATTTACCCAAATGTATACAAACAAGACCACACTAACGCTACCAGCACAACTATGTTTATTGCAGCATTATTTACCATAGCTAAGATATGGAACCAACCCAGAAGCCCCTCAGTAGATAAATGGATCAAGAAAATGTGGTATATATACACAATGAAATTCTATGCCTCCATCAGAAAGAATGACATTTCCCCATTTGTTAGGAAATGGAAAGGTTTGGAAAAAATTATATTAAGTGAAGTAAGCCAGGCCCAAAGAAGCATAGGTCCCATGGTTTCCCTTATTTGCAATATCTAGTATAGGTATGAGTCAAGCGGAAAAGGTCAGATAATGTGATGTTAGGAAAATGAACCCTTAAATATGTATTTTAATGTTTTCGTTTCTTTCATGCATGTGTTTCTAACGCATTTATAAGATTATTTCTTTGTTGCTTTGTATGTCCCTCCCCCACAGTGTAACCCCCGCTTTCACTTTATTTGATGTCAGTATCACATGTGGAGGAGAGGCGGACAAACAAGTCGTTTAAGGATTCAGGTGGACCTGTTGCAACAAGGAGAACTATAAAATGTCATGTCAAAGCAAGCTTTAAAATGTCGGTGTGGGGGGGGAGGGGGGTATGATTGGGTGGGGGGGAGGGGGGAGGCTGGGAAGGGAGGTGAAGGGTAAACAAAGGAGGAGGATGCAATGCTTGGTAAGAAATGTATGCATTATCCTGCCCATGTAATTGTAACCCCTCTGTAGAGTATGTTCTCAAATAAAATTAAATTAAATTAAAAAAAAAAAGAAAGCAAAATGAGAGTAAAAAAAAAAAAAAAAAAAAAAGAAGTCCTTCTAAGCCAGGCACTGGTGGCTTACACCTATAATATTGGAGGCTGTGATTTGAGGACCGCAATTCAAAGCCAGTCCAAGCAGGAAAGTCCATGAGAGAGACCCACAACAGACAGAAAAAAAGCAGATTTATGTATCATATTGAACTAATGGTTTATATAATGACATATATAAAAATGTAAGCCATCAGGCCAAGGAATGAATAAAGGCAGTTTTTGTTATAGAATAGATTGCATGCACAATATTAAGGAAATAATAACAAGTTGCTGCCATTTACTTAATATCAGTAAGATAACAGGAATAACGTAAAACACAGAGAATCTCCCTGGTTAGGCTGACATTTGTGTATAATCCTAGATATTCTGAATGCATATCTGAGAACTGATGTGTGAAGCAAGGCTGGACAGAAAGTTCATAAGACTCTCATCTCCAATTAACCAGCAATAATCCAGAAACGGAACTTTGGCTCAAGTAGTAGAATGCCAGCTTTGAGTGCAAAATGTCAAAGGAGAGTGCAAGTCCCTTAATGCAAATGCCAGAAATGGCATAAAGCATAAAAAGCAAAACATTAAACACATGGAAACACAAAAAGACAAAAGTTATGCAAATTTAAATGCTACATTGAGAGATGGATCACACCAAATACAAGAAATGACATTTAGACATTTTCACTCAGTTGAAAAATAAACCAGGATAAGGTGGAATATATACAAAATGGAATTTTACTTATCTATTAGAAAGGATGATATTGCATCATTTTAAGAAATGGTAAGACCTGGTGAAAACTAGATTAAGTTAAGCCAAAAGAAACTAAGAATGTGTGTTTTCTCTCACCTGAGGAAGACAGAATTAATCTATAAATATACAATAGACAATTGGGTAAACTTGGGGCACATAATTGTAAGGAGTGAAATATGATAGATTCATATTAGAAATTAAATTATATAATTTATTAGGAAAACTAACTTATAGTCCAATAAAATAAACACCAGGAATCGAGTAATCATATGTGGAAGTGAAATCAAGAGCAGAAAGGCAAACTAATGAAGACATAAAAGGTGTAGAAATAGGGTCTGGTAAGGTGGTTCAGTGGTGGAGCACTTGCCTTGCATTCATGAAGCCATGGGTTCGATTCCTTAGCAGCACATTAGCAGAAAAAAAAAAAGAAAATGGCGCTGTGGCTCGAGTGGTAGAGCAGGTGCTTTGAGCTGAAGGGCTGAGGGACAGCACCTAGGCCTAGAATTCAGGCCCATAAATAACAAAAATGGTGGAGAAATAGGTATGAAATCAAATTTCCAATTAAAATTAATGATTTTAAATATGCATTTAATTTTACATGTATTTATTGTTTATAACTCTAATCTTTTGGTACCTCTTGCCTTTTGTGCTTTTAGGTTATCTTAAAATCTCTTTGTTGTGTGGACAATGCATGGACCATGATACTCCTACCTATGTCTCTTGTGTTGCTGAGATTAATGGCATGAGTCACCATGCTTCACTTATTTGTGCAGATTGGGACTTGTAAGCTTTTGTCCAGATTATGTCCAAAGTGTGATACTCTTGATCTCTGATTTCTGATAGTGATCATAGATGTGAACTGGTACATAAGGCCATTCATAATCCTTTATCCCACTTTGAAGACATGAAGTTTAATTTTCCAAATGACATACAAGATGACAAACAGAAAAATAATCCCTTAGTTCTGGTAAAGATGAGCTACTAATGAGAAACAAAATTACTTTCTAAAATATTTGACTATTGTAATTATATTTTCAATCTTACCCTACATTTAATATTTATGCCAGTGATTAAACTCAAATTGCAGGCATGCAACTGTGGTTTGCCCCTGTTATCCGAGTTACTTAGGGTGCAGAGACCCCAGGATCATGGTTCAAAGCCTGCAAGGGCAGGAAAGACTGTGTGACTCTTATCTCCAAAATTAATCACAGAAAAACACCTGAAGTGTCACTGTGGATCAAGTGTCAAGCCAAAAGATCATAGAGACATTGACTAGACCCAGAGTTCAACCCCCAAGACTGGCACAAAGAGACTATTATTACCTTTAACCATTCATTTGGATCACCTATAGAGAGGGCAGGCTATTGAAGGTCACATAGTTAACTGAAGAAGTAAAATTTGAGAGGATCACAATTCAGAATCAGTCTGGGAAGGGAGGTAATAAGATTTCCATATCTCCCTAAAGCCAGGCAGGTTGAAATGCATTCTGTGATCCCAGCTAATTGGCAGACCAAGGTAAGAATGAGCTTAGCCTAGTCTCTGTTTTGCCATCAACAAAACTGATAATGTATGAGCAAAGTCAGTAAATAAAAAAGATTGTTGATGTGTCCTTATTTGTAGAATATCTGTCTAACAAACAACATATCTAAATTAAAATTAAAAGAGAAAGGAAGAAAGAAAGAAAGAAAGAAAGAAAGAAAGAAAGAAAGAAAGAAAGAAAGAAAGAAAGAAAGAAAGAGAGAGAGAAAGAAAGAAAGAAAGAAAGAAAGAAAGAAAGAAAGAAAGAAAGAAAAAAAGAAAGAAAGAAAGAAAGAAAAAAAGAAAGAAAAAAGAAGGAAAGAAGTGAAGGAGATAAGGAAGGAAAGAAGGAAGGAAGAAAGAAAGAAAGAAAAAAGAAGGAAGGAAGTAAAGGAGATAAGGAAGGAAGGAAGAAAGAAGTAAGAAGGGAGAAAGAGAGAGAGAGTGGTAAAAAGAAATATAAAAAACATATAGTCAGCATGTGATAGATGTTAATAGTGACACTATACCATGTTAGATATAATTGTCATTATTTATTTCTAGGAGCAGCCTAGATAAAACAAGAGCAGATTTCAGCCAAGGATACATACATGTGTTCACCACTAACAAACTGTTATTGATGCCTCCTCCTGGACCAGAGGACATCTAAATAAACAAAAATAAAGCCTAAATAAACCAATAACATACATACTTTGATAAAACACAGGACTGGCTTAAAGTGTTGGACCAACAGGATTGCATATCTAGGAGGTATGGTAAAGTGTGTGGGAGACCAGCATTCTGATGATCTTGCAATGATGAAACTGCCTAACCACACAGCTCCTGGGCATATCACTGCTGAAACAAATATTCAGTCAGAGGTTAACAAAAGTAAGATTTACAATGAAACAGACATTCTGACCAAAGGTATTTTTACCTGATTCATTGTATTTCTTACAGTCTCCAGTTATATATCACACATACAACGTTCCTAATTCCCTTCTGCTTCATTATTGTCTTTCCTTGTTTTGGTTTTGTTTTCAGAAATACACAGGGCATATCTTATATTTTTGTATTTTAGCCTTCAGAAGGTCTATAGTTAAATATCCTTAAGTTCCTTTTGTTAGAAAATGAAAGACACATTGGGTGGTTCTTCACCTGTTATAATTATATAACTATATAATTATATAATTATACTTTTTTATTTCTAACATTTTAGCTGTATAATCCCAATTCATTTTTTCCCAAAGGGAACCTTAGTGGAAGGAAGAATCTGAAAGTTCATTCTGGAATTTAGAGAACTTCTGTTATTAAAACTCCAGTACATAGTATGGAATGGAACTCTGAAATTATTCATTAAACAGATGAGGTGAAAGTCAGATTTTGCACTCTAATACTCTTTCCTCAACCAAAATAACTAATATTCTTAAAGTTAATGGGCACAAATGTGCATAAATTTTCTAGAAATAAAATGATCACTTATGAAACATTAATAATACCTGCAAAGAAAGCTTTACAATATAAGATAATTCCTTCACACAATATGTATCTGTCTGGTACCATAACCCCAAACTAGACTAAGGCATCTAATAGCTATCACAGTTGGATGTTCCCTTTTTGTAAAACTGTTTTATCGTGTTGAGTAATATGAATTGTATACCAACTTAAAATCACATTTGAAATAAAACAGTTACTAGGTAAGACCTTCGTGGTTGAGGTGGTGTGGGGTTTCCAGTCAACCCCTCTTGAGTTTTCCAGGAAGGAGCTTGCTTTGCCACAGCCTCTGTGGTAGAGCAGGGCAGGGTTTTGAGAGTGGAGGCCAGTCTGGGTAGGGCTTTGAGACATTTGGAAGGAGGTAGGAAGTATTGGGTTTGTAGGGCGGGGTTTCCAGTGGAACAGGACAAGGCTTTAGGAAGGAGGCTCAGAGATAGCCATGTTCAGAGGAAAACGGCAGGATTACCAGGGAAGATGTTGTTTTCAGTCCCAGCTAAGAGAAGAATGGGGCTGCAAGCGAGGAGATGTAATGACCTGTGAGCGAGAAAATACACATAAGCACAGTTAAAGATGTCAAAGGTGTTTTACTAATGTGTCTGCAACCCTGCCCTAGGTTACTAGAATTAGGAGCAACTGCAACCTCCAGGGGGCAAGTTGTTTTCCTTTTTCCTCCTCCTTGCAAGCCTTGCCTCTCCACTCTCCATTGGCCACTTTGCAAGCCTCTCTGCCTCTCCACAGGCCTCTCCACCTCTTCACAAACCTCTGGGCTCTCTGTAGTCCTCTCCGCATTTCACAGGCCTCTCAGCTCTCTGCAGGCCTCCCTGCTCCTCACAGGCCTCTCAACTCTGTGCAGTCCTCTCAGCTGTCTAGGGCTTCCCCAGGTCTCCCTGCCTGACCGGACTTCCTCCAGCCTTCTCTGACAGCCTGGGATTTCCCAGATATCTCCTTGATCCAGCCTCCTCGGGCCATCCCAGATTCTCCTCAAGCCTGAGGAGAGCTGGGCACAGCTCTGGTCCAGGAGCCATGTCTCTTCTCATGTGTCTCTTGTGGCATCTCCTTCTTTCCATCCCCTCCCCAGAAACCGCTGTTGCTACATCTGGTGGCCTGTCCCCCAAGCCACCCTTTGACCCCTCTCCCCCAAGTGGCCTGGCGTGCATGAAGATGGAATCAGCATGGGGCAGGACTTCCCGGACCCTCAAGCTCTCACAGAGTTTACTTAGAGGAGGGGTTACTGGTGGAACGCTGTGGGCCTGCATGGGATATGTAAAATGGGATTTCCCGTAGAGCAGGGTGGGAAATTTGAGGGAAGAGGCTGATGGAATGCAGGCTTTCTGGTGGAGGAAGGCTGGGCTGACGGGGAGAGGCTTATTGAGGGGCGTGGCTCTGAGAGGGAAGCAGTGTTATGAAGGAGTGGGCTAGTAAAGGACAGCATTTCTGGTGGAAAACCCCATACTTTCTGGCATGTGGTAAGATGGAAGGATTTCTGGCAGAGCAGGAGGGGGCAGCAATGGACGAATGAGCCTTGTCAGGACAGGGCGTTGAGGATCCAAAGGACTAGTTAGGGTGGGGATTTCGGTGAGGCCAGCCAAGACTTGGAGAGATGGAGTAAGATTGAGTGGGGACTTCAGTGTTAGGAGGCAGGATATCTAAGGAGTAAGCCTACTGTGGGCAGGGTTTCCAGTAGGGCAAGACAAACCTTCAAAGAAGGGAATAGGGATGGACAGGTGCTTCCAGTCAAGCCTGGTAAGCCTTCCAGAAGGAGGCCAACTGGTGGAATGGTTTCCAGTGGAACAATGTGGCCTTCCAGAATGAGCAAGGATGGTGGGATTTTCTGGTGGAGAAGGGCAGGGCTTGGAGCCATGAGGCTAGTTGGAGGTGGGGCTTTCAGAAGGTGGTAAGGCTACAAGGGTTTAGGATAATTATATGCAGGGTATCCTGTGGAGTGGAGTGTGGATTCCACAGAGAACCCCAACTAGGGGTTGGATGAGGAGCTCAGCTGAGGGTTGGATTATTGGGGGAGAATGGCAGGACTTACAGAGAATAGATGGAAAGGTAGGGAGGTATCTGGTGAAGTACTCGGGCTTTCCAAGGATGAGGTGGTCTGTGCCAGTAGCTTCTAGTGAAACAAAGCAGGGCTTCAAGGGCAAATATAGGGTGGCGGATGGATTTTGATGTAGCAGGACAGGGCTTCATGGGAGGAGTGTAGTTCAGGGAAGGGCTTTGAAAGGGTTGTCTGGGCTGTAGGAGTAGGCTAGTTATGGGGTGGTGGAAGGGCAAAGGGGAGAAATGTTCCCTGGAGCCTCTAAGGAGCTTGAGGGAGAAGGCTGGTTGAGGGTAGGCTTAAAGGGAAGGGTGGGTTTGGAGGGACTAGGTTAGGTAGGGGCAGGGCATCCAGAGAATAAGGGTGGGGATTCAAGGGAGGAGCCGGATGGAAGTGAAGTTCTGGGTAGAACAAGTTGGGTATTGAGGGAGGAGATATGTTTCTTTGGGGCAGAGAAAAGAGTAGATGGAGTGGAAGAGGGATTTCCAAGTAGCAGACCAGGGATTTGAGGAAGGAGGCTGGTTGCAAACAGAGCTTTGAAAGTTTATAGCAGGGCTACTACGGTGTAGGTTAATTGAGGGTGGGATTTCAGGTGTAGCAGGACAGGGTTGCAAAAGAGGGGCTGAATGGAAGTGGGTCAAGTTGAGCTTGTGAGAGGGGATAGGATAGAGGCAGGAGTTCAAGGGGGAAGGGAGAGGCTATAAAAAAACAGCAACTACTAATAAAAATAATGCAAGAACACCATTTTCAGCCAGTGTAGAGTTAATTCTATTTCTGTATGTATGAGAGATATTGGATAAACTAACCAAGTAATTTCTTCCTACTGAAATTTTTCTTTATTCTAATTGAGTGAGAATAAAACAACAGGCCACGTCAGGCTCATAGGCACACAGTAGACTGACACATGAATCACTGGATTTGATTACCCAGCAACTCCTTTAAGGAACACAAAAATTTTAAACTCTCTCCATTAGTCATAATGGACACTCTATTGACTTAAAATTGTGAATAAATAGAAATTTTCCTCTGAACATTTTAGAAATTTTAATCTAAACAAAGTAATAGTAATTCTTTAACTTTATACTTCTATATTGGAACATATACTAACACTAAATAATTAGGAAAATATAATAAAATTATACACAGAATGTTCATTCTTGCAACATCAATTTTAATCTAAAATAATTTAAAACCAGAAAATTGCTTGCCATATAGTGAGATTGCAGTATGGTTTCCTTTTGTGATCAAAATGGTGATTTAAGCAATATGCCTTTATCATTGGAGGCATTGATGGTTAAAAGATATCCAAGAATGTGAAGTACCCTAAAAAAATACCCTGAAGAAATTCACAGGGTACTGTGAGTTGATGTTGAAATAAAATTAATTACTGCATACAGTAGGAATTAATATTAAATAGGCACAGAAATATTTTCTACAATAAACGGCTACATTGAAAAATAAACAATGAAAAGGAAGCAGGCAGTCAGACCATCAAGTTAACATTATCTAATGAATAACATTTATTGAGACTTGTTTGCAATCTGCTTGACCTAAATTCTTCCCTGAAGCCAAATAACAAGAAAAAAGCCATGGAAATACAGTATTTTCAAGGCATTATTAGACTTTAGAGAGTGAATTCAATTAATATATTGCTAGAAAATAAAGACAGATGTCCAAGATAAACAGCGAAGGAAATATTCCCAATCTATGGCTCTCTGCTGTGAGAGGGATACAGGCCAAGGCGTGAATGGACTGAAGAACAGGAGTGCATACTAGTAATTCCCAAGATGCAATGATGAATGTAACATGGGAGAAAATCAACATAACTGTCACATGAATTTATCACTGGAGAGTACAGAGAAGTACAGTGAAAATCCCAGGAGAATTATAAAGTACAATCTTACATATTTGTCAGAACAGTAAATTCAAATGTTTTCAGAAAAGTGTCTGGCATTGTGTCCTAAAACACTTGGAAAGACTACAGGAAACTACCGGGCACACACATGATGCCAAGAAATGATTAACTTATAATTTACAAGACATTGAATAATCATAAAAGTCTTGTTTCAGTAGTGCAAAATTAAGCCTTAATACACTCTGTTCTGAAACAACACATTATAAAACCAAATCAAGAACAATGAAATTATATATGTGACTCAACTGTTTCCAACAATAGAATTCAAAAATTCAAATTACATACTGTATCTGTAAACTGATAAAAATCATACAGGATGACAAACATAATTAATCTTTCAACACTGCATATTTTATGTGAATAGTCCTGATGATAAATGATTTGTTTTCCTTACAGATTTTGGATGAACACAACAACAACAATACAAAACCAAAAACCACTTGGCAATACATCTGGATACCAGTGGCTCATCCCTATTCCTAAATGCCCAGGAGGCTGAGATTGGAGGATCATGGCTCACAGGTTGCTGGGGTAGCCAAATCCATGAGACATTGATGTTCCATTGATTAGTCAAAGGCCTAGTGGAACATTGGCTCACATGGTATAGCATCAGGCATGAGTGTAAACACCAAAACTTCAAGGCTCGAGTCAAATCTCATTACTACACCCCACACACACAGTCACAACCTACACACAAACACACACACAAAGGGGAAGATACAGGAACAGGGAGAGAAAGGGAATCTTAAGAGTTTAAAAAGTGAAGCCTATCCTAGAAAAAAAAATCCTTTCCAAAAATATACAACTGTAAGATTACTTGTGAGGGATTCTAGAGCTGAGCAGTGAGATCTGGAAAGAGATAAAAGATTAGAAAGCCATCTTAAACAAGACTCAGAAGGCTGAGATATGTACCCTGGAAAAGTCAAATCATCAAGGCAAGATAGTGCTATAAGTTACTACCTTAAGTGTGTTTAAGATACAGCTGTTAGGACACTAAAATAGTAAGATCTTGGAGATGAGACAAGATATTTTATGGCTAAAATATGTATTCCTCCCTTCTGCTCCCTAACAGTAAGAGAGTTAATTGTCACTATTTATACAAAGTATACCTCATGTTAGTGGTTGTAACACAAGATAGATTGATGACCTAATTTGTGCAAATAACTTTAGCCACACCCCTATATTAAGTTGGATAAAAAGTTTGTTAAGCAGGACCACCAAAAACTGGTGGTGAGCCTTTGGGTCCCCTGGTGTCCCTCTTTCCTTTCCCTCTCTGTAATTTCTCAGTTCATTGGCCAGGTATCCCTTCATCTCTGCTGTTCCAGAGTTGTGGACAGAACTGATATTCTGAGCTCCTCAATACAAACTGTGGAAACACACTTTATCAAAGAAGATACACAAACATATATGAGCACCTGGCAAGATACCAATCATCAGCAGTCATCCTGTGAGTCCTTAGTGAAGAAGTGGAGTTCCATTATGGTGGTCATAATGGCTAAGTGTAAAAAGTATGTAATAAAACTTTTGGAAGGTTCTTTTTCTCTTTTTGCTCTGTAGTCCCAGATGGCCTGGAACTTTCCAGCCTTGTCTCAGCCACAGAAGTGATGGGAGTTTGAATATGTGCTGCCATGCCTGGCATTTAGGAAGTTCACAACAAAGCAATACCAAAGTACATGAAAGCAATTTTGTAAATGATGTACATTTGCTTCCTCAATTGTAAAATAAAACAATACGAAAGTGCATGAAAAGTTTTTTTTTTCTTTTTTTTTTTTTTTGTCGGTCGTGGGGCTTGAACTCTGGGCCTGGGCGCTGTCCCTCACCTCTTCTGCTCAAGGCGAGCACTCTACCACTTGAGCTACTGTGCCACTTCCAGCATGAAAAGTTTTGTAAGTGATATGTATTTACTTCCTCAATTGTAAAATTAAACAAATATATGTCAAAATATCACATTATTAACATTATTTATATATATATGTATATGTATATATATGTATATATATATATATATATATATATATATATATATATATATATGCAGTTCATCAGGCATCACTATACCTCAACAGATCAAATGCAAAGTCAAATTTCTACTTCTTTCTAGGAGAAGCAGAAAAGGTCAAAATCTATGGATATATGACCATATAAGATGATATTAAGTATGCTTAAATAGGGATATAGGTTGACCTTTTGTAACAATGAGATGTATAAGACACTCCATTGAAAATGAACTTTAAAACTGGTGAGGGGGAGGGAGGGAGTAGCTGTGGAGGTGGGAGGGAAGGGATCGTAGGGGAAAAAACAAAAGACGAGGCAACAATGCTCCATAGGAAATGTACTCATTACCCTGGTCATTTAACTGTGACCTCTCTGTACAGTATTTTTACAAAAAAATGTACAAAAATTCTACTTTAAAATCTAACATCTAAGGCAGTGTCTGGAATACAAGGAGATAAAATAAATCTACAGGAGGGATATCTTTAACACTGTGACAATGAGACGTGAAAGCTGGATTTTAAATCAGGGTTTGACAAGATCAAATGTCCACTAAATATGTGATTACAGCTACAGAGCTGACCATGATCGTAAGAATGGAGGTACAACTGAAAGTCAGCTAAGGCTGCTACAGCATTGTATGTAGACATAAGGTGACCTCTCCAATAATTGTAAAGCACAAAATACAAGTTAAGTCAGTAAAATGCATGGGAGGGTTTTCCCACTGAGAAAAATTGCAGTGGGTGATCATTGCTCTTTGGTTGAGAGTATACATCCCATCTCATTTTACTTTAAGCTAAAGTATATTTCTGATATGAACACAATTGTAATATATCAGTGTTTCATGAGTGCAGACAAGTGTAGGTGCATGTTACTCTAATATATATAAAGGCTCTACCTTCACACTCCATTCTATGTTGTTAAGTTTGCATGGAGAAATGTTCATAACTAGGAAATTTAGACTCTTGTGAATCTGATTCAGGCAACTGAAATAAGACATTTGGGTCATCCACTCCAATTATTTGGTTTGTGACTATGAAATAAATACCATTATTTAAAATGCACATGAATTTTTGAAAATTCATGCAATACCATATGGCAAACATACAAAAGATACAATTACTCATCTTCTTATATGAGCTGAAGGGAAGTTATTCCTGACATGCACTCGTTTTTTTAAAGAAATACATTTAATAATGTCTACCCTTTTTATATTACTTTTTCAAAATGTAAATATACATACTTGAGAAAAGATTCTGTGCTTTTTATTAAATACTTCATTATATCTATAGCTCTATCTATCTATCTATCTATCTATCTATCTATCTATCTATCTATCTATCTATCTATCTATCTATCTATCTAATCTATTTTTCTATCTAAAGAACTAGGCAGGCAAAGCCAACCAAATTTCCCAAATACTTGAGACTGACCAGTTGCAGACCTAGAATTCAAATCCAGTTTTCCATCATGCTTATCTGAGGATGTTCTGTGAATGTCACATTACCTTTTAAGAGATAAGGAACAGAAGAATCTACATTATTTTTCTAATTATAGCTCTAATGGCTATGAAATTGCTATAGAAGGAAAATAATTTATAAATGAAAAAGGTATTGGGTACAAATTTGTTAGTAATCAAATCAAGATTGGTTAATTTTCTAAAGAAATTCCTGAATGACCATCATTCAAGCTTCCACTGTTTATGCTGCCTGGAGTAAATGCTTTAGGAGAACAACTCCATGCCAATGACACCAGTGCATATGAAGAAAACATGCTTTTAACATTCAGCATCTTGAATGCAAAAGAAATATTTATACAAATATAATCTAAAAGGAAAAATTTTTGTGACTGTTACTTCCTCATTATACCAAAGAAAACTTACTCCCTTTTCTAAAACATATATCTATTTTACTGATATTACTATAATTACTATTAATAATGTAGGAATAATATATTATAATATCATTAATGTTATGTAATCTATAAGTAATATATGTATAATATGTTTATAATAATTGATACTACTATAGTAACTATAATTAATACCTGTACAAAACTGAATTTTGTGTTATATATACTATGAATGGCATAAGAAATGAGAACTCTAATATACACCACATGCTTTACTCACATAATTTATTGTTTTGCATGAATACGGAGGGTTGAAATAGGACCCAGGTGCTGTCCCTGAACCATATTACTCAGGGCTTGTACTCTACCACTTGATCCACACATCAGTCTCCTACTTTTTTTTTTGGAGGCTAATTGGTAATATGAGTTTCACAATTTTTTTTCTGTCTGGGCTGGCTTCAAACAGCTATCCTCAGATCTCAGCCTCCTGAGCAGCTGGGATTTCAGACATGAGCCTTGTTACATATTTTTTAATTCCATGCATGGCAAGTTGTTAGGTCATTATTTTTGTGTGTTCAAATATATTATGGTGGTTCATTTCTAAACTGATTCAGAATGAACAACCACTTTTTGGGAAAGACTATATGTTGGAATTGAAATTGTAAATACACTTATCTCACTATCAATTTTCAAAGATAATGTTAAATATTTCCAATTCCTGGAACTAAAACATTAAATAAGCATCCCTTCCTTAACTGTCTCATTTTCAACAGTATAAAACCTACTATATAAACATCTATATTCAAGAAAGCAAGCCTCTCTAACCACATATTCACCTTCAGTTATCCTCCTCATCTCTATATGGCCTTTTACAAAGGATGTCCTCTAACATTGACTACACATCCACCAGAGTCAGCCTACCACATCCAACACTTTGTAAAACTTCCTAGATAAAGTTGTTTGCCCCATCCTCATCAGCCTTTCTGCAGCCTCAGTGGAGAGCTTGTTCTCCTGCTTTACCTGTAGACTATATCCTGTTATATTTCCTAGCAAAGAAATAATAGCTAGCAGGCCTGAGCCTTGGTATATTCAGAGGTTCATTGGTATTCAATGTTTCCTTTTCCATTTCCTTTCCTTCCTTGGTAAGTGAGTTGGAATAACAGAACAAATCAATTTGAAAAGCAGTGTGTTTTAGTGTAAATGAAAAGATACTTGTACATCTCATTGTTGCAATGGGTCCACCTGTATCCCTAGTTAAACGATTTGTTTTTGCCCTTCCCTTCCACCAATTATACCAACATCAAATACAGTGAAAGCAGGGGTTATACCGTGGGTACGATATTTTCACAATAAAAAATAAAATTTTAAAAAAAGAAAAGAAAAAATACTGATTTGAAAATACTACAAGTGTTTGTTCTTTACATTTGTATTTCAATTCAAATATAATAGGACTGCTGCTAGTTGTTCATGCCTTTAAACCTAGCTATTTAAGAGCCTGAAAGATGAGGATCATAGTTCCAAGCTAGACCATGTAGAATAGACCATGAGGCTCTTATCTCCAACTAAGAACCAAAAAGCTAAAAGTGGAGCTGTGGCTCAATTGGAATAGTGCCAGCCTTGAACAAAAAAGAAAAAAGAAAGCACATAGCCCTTGAGTTTAAGTCCTATTACGAGCACACATACACCATACATACACACACATATATATACATATATATGTATACAGACATATTTAATCTACTATGTATAAATTATATGCATACATATGTATATATAGTTATATAATAAAATATTACAGAATGTCAAATATATACAAGCAAATGTTTGATCTTTCTCTTCGAAACAGATTCATATAGAGTTATAGAAGTCCTGCTCAGAGCAACGCATAGTCCCTATTAAAGGAGCAAAGCCAGAGAGAGATGTCTTGGCCTGTGAGCCATGGTAAATCACAGCAAACAAACACCAAAGATTCACTAGTACAAGGAAGGCCATCTGTTTATGGGACCACCAAATAATCAGTACTTGGCTTTTCAATTTGAGATCAAGAAAACAAACAAAAATATTTGACTACAATGGATTATAAATGGTAAACATTGGTCCTTTTTTAGCCTAAAAGCTACCACAGATGGAGGACAGGTTTATTATCACAAGATCCAGATGGTTCTTTACTAGGGCTGGGCCATACAGAAAAATCTCGAAATTACTAAGGCCTGTTTAAAATTTCATTGTGTGTAAGTACAATTGGGTTTTTTTTTTTTTGATCTACTCATTTAATGTGGGGAAGCTGGGCTGTTTCCATATTTTGGCCACTGTGAATAGCTCTGCAATGAACATAGGTGTGCAGGTGTCTTTTGGATCTAGAGCAAATCATGTTAAGTAAGGTAAGTCAACACACAGTTGCATGTTCTCTCTGATATGCTGAAGTTAGACCTAAAATGTACTGGAATATGACAAATTATACAGGATTCTAGAGACGCACATACAGGGAGAACAAAAGACGCTACTCTTAGGAGAGAAACTCAAAGGCACAATGCATAAGTGCCTTTCCATATTTATATAAAATAATATACATAATAAAACAAACTCTAAGACTTGGAAAAAAAGGATTTTTTGTTTTTAATTATGGATGATTCTATATTCTTTATCTTATGTATGGTGGATTCAAGTGTACAACTTCGTAAGTGTTGGGGGAGGGTACAAAATTCAAGAGAAAAGGGGTGAAAAGTGCAGCCATAGAACTCACTGGACACGGATGAAAGTGAACTATACAATTCACAGATGGAGATGAGAGGGAGGGCCTGGGAGAGAAAAAGGGAACAGAAGACACTCTATGAAAGGCAATGTTCTGGGGCTGGGAAGGTGGCTCAGTGGTAGAGTGCTTGCATTGTATGCATGAAGACCTGGGTTTGATTCCTCAGCAACACATAAGCAAAAAGAAAGAAGCCAGAAGTTGCCCTGTGGCTCAAGTGGTAGAGCGCTAGCCTTGAGCTGAAGAGCTGAAGGACAGTGCCCAGGCCCAGAGTTCAAGCCCCACAACCGGACCCCCTAAAAAAAAAAGAAAGAAAAAAAGATAGGCAATGTTCTCATTACCTGATTCAGGTAATTGTAACCCCTCTGTACATCACCTCTAAAAGAATAATAAAGCAAATTAACAATAATAAAAATCTCTACATTCCACTCAGCTGAGTCAATCCAAATTATAAGAATCTTCAGCAAACTTACTTTCTCATCTTTACCACCTCCTCCATCCTGTAGATTTAAATGGAAAATAAATGGCAAAAAATGAAATAGCTTTATTGCCTCTTTTGGAAAAAAGAATTAAATCAACTATCTAATATCTATTTGGCTGATCATTAAATAGTTGAGTGATGGTCTGCTAAGAGGCAGACCATCATCCTAATGGAGCTGTTATCCTGGGATTTCTTCTATAGCCAGATGTGCCCTGAATGAGGAATTTATTTATAATAAAATTTCTAAGGAATTCACTTATAACTGAAAAAAAATATTTCAGTGGTCAATCGTGAGCGTCTATTTGCTTTTCATATGACTAGCACTCAGACTTCCTCTACAGATAGGAATTTATTTTAGAAAGATCTACCCAGAAAAGAAACTGAGTAAAGGGGAGGGGAAATATGGTATACAGGATCTCCTGGAGAATTGAAGGCAATTGAAAAGCAGTGTTGATACATGTGAGTCTTATTTCTAAGACAAGTCACTACTGATGGTCAGGCCATGAAGTCTGATCACATGACTTGAACCTCAGTCCAACACCCTCAAGACAAACCTTAGGACATGATTTCACTGTGCTCTTCCTCCTGAGAGCCTCATCTCCCCGTGCTCTGGCTATGCTGGCCTCCTCATCCCACCACACAGAATCTTGGGGCTGAGAATCTTTCTTCTCTCTACACTTTTTGAACTGATTCTTTTTCCTCAGGTGCCTCTTGTATGGCCCAAGACACGTTTTCAGAACGTCTCTACCAGGTTCACTGATTTTGTTCTGAGAGATACTCTTTACATCCAGTAGGCTGGACTTTGAAGCTAGCCTTGGCAAGAAAGGCTGTGAGACTCTTATTTCCATGGAATCATTAAAAAAAAACTGGGTGTGGAGCTGTAGCTGAAGTGATGGAACATTAGCCTTAAGAAAAACAAAAACCAAAGCAAAACAAATATTCTCAGGGAAGAATCAAATGTGGAAATCTGGGGCTGGTGGCTCATGTCTGTAACCCTAGCTACTCAGGAGGCTGAGATCTGAGTATTGGTGTTCAAAGTCAGCCTGCACAGGAAAGTCTAATGAATCACCAAAATAGCTGGAAGTGGAGTTGTGGCTCAAGTTGTAGATCACTAGCCATGAGCAAAAGAGCTCAGGGACAGTGCCCAGGTCTAAAGTTCAAGCCACAAGACCAAACAAAAAGCTGGAAGCGGTGCTGTTGCTCAAGTGGTAAAGTGCTAAGCAAAAAAGCACAGGGATAACACCTAAACTCTGAGTTCAAACCCCAGAAGTGGCAAGGAAGGAAGGAATGATGGAAGGAGGAATGGAAGGAAGGGAGGGAAGGAGGGAGGAAGGAAGGAAGGAAGGAAGGAAGCAAGGAAGCAAGGAAGGAAGGAAGGAAGGAAGGAAGGAAGGAAGGAAGGAAGGAAGGAAGGAAGGAAGGAAGGACCTTACACAATATCACTGGAGAAATTCTATAATCCATGTGTGGTGACTAATGCTAGGTTAACTTGACCAGGCCCTGGAGAATGCAAATACTTGTTCAAGCATTCTGTCATCCAGGTTTCTTGATGAGATTAACACTCTGTAGACTCTCCAAAGCAGACTTTGCTCCCTAGGCAGGATAAGCCTCGTCCAATCAGGTAAAAGCACAGACTGAACAGAAGCAGCAAGCCTCCCCCAGACACATGCTCCTCCCCCGGACCACCTGCTTCCGCTGGAGCATGGACCTCAGCAACCTATAAGCCAGGATAGGAACAAGGCTCTTCTGTGCCTCAGGTCTGGCATATACCCGGACCAGTGCACTGACTACAGACTTGAGGGGGTGAGGATAGAGAGGGACACTTGCATATTCTTTCTTTCTTTCTCTGTCTCTCTCTCTGTCTCTCTCTCTGTCTCTGTCTCTCTCTCTGTCTTTCTCTCTCTCTCTCTCACATACACACAGACACACACAGACACACACACATACACACACTGGTTGTACACTGGTGGGGAAGGGCCTGGGAACCTCTAGGGAGAACTTACTCTTAAAGGAGGTGTGATCAGATGACCTGCTTGGCCTGTGATCAAAAGCCTCATCCTGGGATGGGAAGTATCAAGCATCAGTAGACTGAAAGCAAATGGTGAAGTTAGGGCTCTCCAGAAATGGCATCTTGTTTCCCTGTAAACCGAAGTGATGATTCCATTTGTGTCCTCTCAGCTCAGATGATCTTCTTTTTAATTTCCCCCTGAACACAAGACAGAATTAATTTGCATGTTCAATTCACCCATAGACATTGTGTAATTTGATCTTGGCGAAGCCAGCCTGTGCTGAATGATCTGAGTAAGTGAGGAATTCTCAGCTTCCATATGGATCCAAGGAGCTACCATGCTCAGGAGTGCAGAGAATGTGCTCACCTGGGACAAGGCAGAGCATAGACCATTCAAACACATGGAGCCCATCCTCTCTCAGGCAAAGACAGATGAATCCGTCTACCCACCCTGAGTGATCATAGTAGACATGAGCCTCCATGCCTCTCATCTCCTGCCCTTTCTACAGCCTTCCAATCCCCAATCACTAACTTTGTTCAGAAACCCATGTACTATTATATACAATGTTGTTAGGCAAATCACTTTTTTTTCTAATCACTGCATAACTGGGATATTTTCTCATGTGATTAAGTACTTCATTATTTGGTGGATTTGAGTCACTCAGACTGAAATATCATAACACAATGAGAGTTTCCTTTTATTGGAAAGGGAAAGAATTCCTCCATGTCTGTTATCCTATTTAAAACAAAAACAAAAACAAAAACACCACGATGGATGTTCTTGAGCTATACTCTTTCTCCACGGATTTCCTGAGTTAAATAATTAGAGGCAATATCACTTCTGGATCAAAGGAAGTGTCTATTTGGAAGAATTTTGGAACACATGTGTACAGTTCTTAGAGATATCCTCATAGGCACATATCTTGGGGAGAGCATGTTTCTCTGATAGTGGGTGAGATGGATTCAGAAATACTTTGGGTTCCATAAGGCCATGGACAAAAGCTAAGCTTACAACTCAGCAGTATTTATTAGCAATCTCATAGTCCTTAGTGGCAGCATGCCCTTGAAATATATGTGGTGTCTCCCTGGTCAAAGTTGTAGACTCTATCACTTTTTTTTTAGTCCCCCTGAATACTGTTAAAGACATTAACAAGAAACCGCTGGGCTGCTTGTGAAAGAGCCCTGAAGAAACCAAGGCTCTAGACACTTGAAAGCACTGGCCACTAGGGGGCAGTGGAGAGCCACAGACAGCTGTCAGGATGCCTGTAACAAGGTTGTTATATTTGAAACTTTCTTTCTCTTTCTTTCTTTCTTTCTTTCTTTCTTTCTTTCTTTCTTTCTTTCTTTCTTTCTTTCTTTCTTTCTTTCTTTCTTTCTTTCTTTCTTTCCTTCTTTCTTTCTTTCTTTCTTTCTTCCCTTCTTTCTTTCTTTCTTTCTTTCTTCCCTTCTTTCTTTCTTTCTCTCTTTCTTTCTTTCTTTCTTCCTTCCTTCCTTCTTTTCCTTCCTTTCTCCCTTCCTTTCTCTCTTCCTTTCTGTCTTTCTTTCTTTAATAAAATGTTATTGCAAGTCAATGCAAATGTTGGGTTGCGTGCAGCCTGTGGGGCATCAGCTTCAGTTTTAATTGGATGATTCAGGTCCGTCCATCTGAGGAGCACCCAACTCAGCACCCCCATCATCTTTCCTCCACTCCGTCCCCCGCCCCGGTTTGCCACAGTCATGGTCCTTTGCCTATATATAGCAAACCCACGAGTTTCAGTTCTGCCTTATCCAGCCCTGCCTGCCCTGCACCTGTGCAGACTAGTTCCCTTCAGACCAGATGTGCACCAAACTGGTTGCACATTTCTGGTACTTTCTGATCAGGAACCAAAGAACTTCGCCTTGAGTCCCAGGTCCTGTCATATCCTACTAGGAAATCTTGGTCACATCTACCATCTTCACCAGGTCTCAGTTTTGCATCAGGAAAATGGGTGTATTGGAATACATCTGCCACAGTCTCTATTATCATCTTCCTACACTTCTTTGATTCTACAAAAAAAAAAAAAAAAAAAAACACAAGAGAGAGCCCATTTCTGGGTTCTGGTGCCTTATTCCTGTCATCCTAAGTACTCAGGAGGCTGAGATTCGAAGATCACAGTTCAAAGCCAGCCTGGGCAGGAAAGTCTGTGACACTCTGATCTCCAATTAACCACCAGAAAACCGGAAGAAGAGCTGTGACTCAAGTGCTAGAGAGCTGGCCTTGAGCCAAATATATCTCAGGGCAGCATTCAGGCCCTGAGTTCAAGCTCCTGCCCACCCCACCCCACCCACACAGAAATCATGTACTATGTGTTTGTGTGTGTGTTTGTGTGATGGTACAAAGACTTGAATTGAGGGCCTTGTGCTCTTGCTTAGCTGTTTTTTTTTTGATCAAGGTTGACACTCTACCACTTGAACCACACCTCCACTCATGATTCATGGTTCAATAAAAGGGCTTTAGTAGCAGCTCATAAAATGACATTACCAAGCACCAGAGGAAAGGGTGGTCTTGCTTTGTTCTCTCTAGCTTCTAGAAAACATTTAAACTCACGGAAAGGAGCAGACATTACGGGCAGCTGTCTGAAATGTCCAGCTTTTCCTTTGGATTTTTCTGTTCATCCTTTCACAGAGATCAGCTTTTTATTTTTTATTTTATCTGTGCCAGTCTTAGGGCTTGAACTCAAGGCCTAGGCAACCGTCTCTGAGTTTTTTTACTCAAGGCTAGCATTCTGCTACTTGAGCCACACAGCTCCATTTCTGACTTTATTTTAGTGGTTTATTGGAGATAAGAATCTCACAGACTTTCCTGCCCCGGGCTGGCTTTGAACTTCAATCCTTAAATCTCAGCCTCCTGAGTAGCTAGGATGAGAGGTGATCTTTCTTTACCTGGGTTGCTGTGCTGGTTGCATGTTTTGTGTAATGTCTTACCAAGTTGCTTCATTCATAATAAGGAATCCAAGGCTGAGAACACTTAATTGGGATTGTGAAGTATGTGCATAAATTAAATGACAGCCTCGAGTCAGACTCCAGTATTCAAGTGTCACTCTTTCATGACATTAAAATACTCCTCAGGTACCACAGAAGCCTTCATTCCAAAATGAATACTCTGTGTAACTCATTAATGGATACAGAATAAAAAGAGAAATGAATCCTGTTACCTACCAAAAAGCTAGCTCAGCTCCTTAGTGATAGGGGAAAATAAATATTGCAAACACAGGTTTGAAATGAAATATTTTTTAATTTAATTTTATTTTATTTGTGAACATACTGTACAGAGGAGTTACAATTACATGGGCAGGATAATGTGTACATTTCTTACCAAGCATTGCAGCCTCCTCCTTTGTTTACCCTTCACATCCCTTCCCAGACTCCCCCCTCCCCCCAATCCTAATCCTTCTCCTTCCCCCCCATTCCCCTCCCAAACCGATGTTGTAAAGCTCGTTTTGGACATGACAACTTGTACTTCTCATTGTTGCAACAGGTCCACCTGTATCCTTAAACAACTGGTTTTTCCCCATCTCCTCCACAAGTTATACTGACATCAAATATAGTGAAAGCAGGGGTTATAATGTGGGGGAGGGACATACAGAGCAACAAAGAGATAATCTTATAAATGTGTTAGAAACACATGCATGAAAGAAAAAACCTTTAAAATACACATGTAAGGGTTCATTTTCCGGACATCACATTATCTGACCTTTTCCGCTTGACTCATACATATACTAGATAATACAAATAAGGGAAACCATGGGACCTATGCTTCTTTGGGCCTGGCTTACTTCACTTAATATAATTTCTTCCAAGTTTTTCCATTTCCTAACAAATGGAGCAATGTCATTCTTTCTGATGGAGGCATAGAATTCCATTGTGTATATATACCACATTTTCTTGATCCATTCATCTACTGAGGGGCATCTGGGTTGGTTCCATATCTTAGCTATGGTAAATAATGCTGCAATAAACATAGTTGTGCTGGTAGCTTTAGTGTGGTCCTGTTTGTAAACATTTGGGTAAATGTCCAAAAGTGGGATTGCTGGGTCATAGGGGAGTTCTATGTGAAGTCTTTTGAGGAACCTCCATACTGCTTTCCAAAGTGGTTGAACAAGTTTACATTCCCACCAACAATGAAGTAAGGTTCCTTTCTGTCCACATCCCCTCCAGCATCTGTTGTTGTTAGAGTTCTTGATTTTTTGCTGTTCTAACTGGAGTGAGGTGATATCTCAATGTTGTTTTGAGTTGCATTTCTTTTATGGCTAGGAATGTTGAACATTTTCTTCATGTATTTTTGGCCATCCTTCTTTCTTCTTCAGAGAAGTTTCTCTTTAAGTCTTTCGCCCACTTATTTATTGGGCAGTTGTTTCTTTGAGGATTTGTTGTTGGGGGGTTTAATTTTTTGAGTTCAAGTATATTTTAGATATGAGACCCTTGTCCGTTGTATGGCTAGTAAAGATCTTCTCCCAATCCATGGGCTTTCTATTGATCTTGCTAGCTATGTCGTTTGCCCTGCAGAAGCTCTGCAACTTCATGCAATCCCATTTGTCCAACCTTTCTTTGATTCGTTGTGTTTCCGGGTCTCTATTCAGAAAATTTCGGCCTGAGCCAAGGAGACCTAGGGTTTCTCCTATTCCATCCTGTAATGTTTTCAGAGTGTCTACTTTGAGTTCAAGGTCTTTGATCCATTTGGAGTTGATTCTGGTGCAGGGTGATATATAAGGATCTAGCCTTATTTTTCTACATGTAGTTAACCAATTTTGCCAGCACCATTTACTGAAGAGGTTGTCTTTCTTCCATTCTATTGGTTTAGCTCCCTTATCGAAAGATTAGATGGCTATATGTCTGTAGGTTCATTTCTGGGTTTTCAATTCTATTCCATTGGTCCTGAGGTCTGTTCTTATGCCAATACCAAGCTGTTTTGATTACTATGGCTTTATAGTAGAGTTTGAAGTTTGGTATTGATATTCCTCCAACAGTGTTCTTTCCATTGAGGAGCGTTTTTGCTATTTGGGGTCGTTTATTGTTCCATATGAATTTTTGGATTGCCTCTTCTATTTCCTTGAAGAATGAGGTTGGAATTTTGATTGGTATTGCATTGAATTTGTAGATAGCCTTGGGAAGTATTGCCATTTTCACGATGTTAATCTTTCCAATCCAGGAGCATGGGAGGTTTTGCCATTTTTTAAGTTCTGTGTTGATTTCCTTTTTTAAGATTTTCAAGTTTTCATCATAGAGGTCCTTCACTTCTTTAGTTAATTCCTAGGTATTTTATTTTTTGTGGGGCTATTACAAATGAAGTTGCTTTCCTCATTTCAGCCACACTTTTCTCATTGTTGGCATACAGAAAAGCCATTGATTTTGGGGGGTTCATTTTATACCCTGCTACTTTGCCAAAGTTTTGAATCAGCTTGAGTAATTTGGGAGTGGAGTCTATGGGATTCTTTAAATACAAGATCATGTCATCTGCAAAGAGGGAGAGTTTTATGAAATGAAATATTTTAGAAAGAGCAACATCAGGATTATTTTTACTCCTCTTATTTTTGTTTTTTTATTTGTTGTTTATTGTGGATTCCATTGCATCATGAAAATAAATGGACAATGTCAGCATTTTCTCCTCCCAGCTGGCTCCCAGGTTGGCAACGTTTTACTCCCATATGGGAAAAAAAAACCCTACAATCTCATAAAATTTAAGGTTATTAAGTTGCAACTGAATAATCCATGAGACAATTATGAAACATTTATGGTGGAATATTGAGAACTTCCAGAGTAAAGAAGCCATTTGGGGGTTTCCCCCTTGCCAAACTTGGGTAGCTCCACCTCGCTCTCCTGGCTTTTTGCTGTTACCTCAGATGATCCGAGGTGGCTAACGGCCCTTCTGATTTGTCTAAAAGATACCTCAGAACCTGGCAAAGCTAGGCACCGGGATGGCTCACACTGATAATCCTAGCTGCAGATTCCTAATGAAGACCCTGAGATCTGAGGACTGTAGTTTGAAGCCAGCCTGTTCAGGAAAGTCCATGAGACTCTTATCCCCAATGAGTCACCAGGAAACAGGAAGTGGAACTGTGGCTCAATTGGTAGAGTGCAATGCGCAGGCCCTGAGTTCAAGATCCAGTACAGGCACACATACAACATTTGCCTCTGATTAGGAAGCTGAGTTCCAAGAAGAGGCAGGTTTTACCCAATCCAAGTTAAAGGTAGATTTCAACCCTAAATCTTATGCTACTGTACTGGAACCTTACTTATTTTGTTCTTATGTATTTATTATTTATATATTTATTTATAATAATTATTATTATATATTTAATATATTTTTGTCAGGGGCTTGAACTCAGGGCCTGGGTGCTGTCCCTGAGCTCTTTTGCTCAAGGCTAGTGGTCTACTATTTTGAACCACAGCACCACTTCTGGTTTTCTGGTGGTTCATTGGAGATGAGTCTCGCAGACTTTCTTGCCCAGGGTTGGCTTTGAACATGCATCCTCAGATCTAAGCCTCTTGAGTAAGTAGGATGACAGATATGAGCCACTAGTGCCTAGCTCTGAATCTTATTTACAGAGGAATAAATTAAGACACATAGTCACTCCTGTCAGAACTTCTCAGAGCAAGGACCAAAGCCAGCATTTGTCCCCAGTGCTTTTTTCCTAATGTGAAGAAGACAGGTTCGGAGTTTCTTAGAGGGGTTGGAATGCCAGCCTCAATCCCCGACAGTAAGGAGGAGATTCTTCATCTGTGCCTGGATGGTTCTTCTAAAGCACAGGCATTTGGCAGTGAAGTGCTATATCCTGTCATGGTTACTGTATGGGTATAATGTGCTCCCTGATCAAAACACACACATTTGAATTCCAGTGTCATCTGACTCATTAAACCAGGGCACCAAGGTTGATACTCTTCAACTCAAGATAGACATGTCAAGGAAGTCCAAACTCATCTGAAGCAGCATTGGTTGGTATCTGCAGGAATGATATCAGACTAAAGAAATCTCTCAAGAGAAAATTCTACACTGCAAACGCCAGGCAGAGGAAATCTCGAACATGATATCACAAAAGCCCTCAAGTGTCACTTGATCACATTCTGTAATACTCCATTTACCAAGATCCAGCACCTAAAATTAACATTCTTTCAGAACCACTTAGAATCACCAACCATCTATCACTATGATTGATCTCTTCTGTCCATCCTCACATCAGGCCCTAAAACAGGGAGAGATCAATCATAGGGGCACAGCACCCCCTGCTGCCAGGTTTGCCACAGGACACTGTTAAATGAACAAAGAACAAGTGCTAATATTGGGTACCATCTTGGATTGGCTTGCATGGGCAATCTGTCTTTTACTGTGTTCTTTTTTATAATCTAAGCTCTGAGACTCTTTTTTTTTTTAATTGTATTTTATTTTATTTGAGAACATACTGTACAAAGGGGCTACAATTACATGGGCAGGATAATGCATACATTTCTTACCAAGCATTGCAGCCTTCTCCTTTGTTTACCCTTCACTTCCCTTCCCCGCCTCCCCCCTCCCCCCACCCAATTATACCCCCCTCCCCCCCCCCACACCGACATTGTAAAGCTGGTTTTGACATGACATTTTGTACTTCTCATTGTTGCAACAGGTCCACCTGAATCCTTAAACGACTTGTTTGTCCCCATCTACTCCACATGTTATATTGACATCAAATATAGTGAAAACGGGGGTTACACTGTGGGGGAGGGACATACAAAGCAACAAAGAAATAATCTTATAAATGCATTAGAAATACATGCATGAAAGAAACGAAAACATTAAAATACATATTTAAGGGTTCATTTTCCTAACATCACATTATCTGACCTTTTCCGCTTGACTCATACCTATACTAGATATTGCAAATAAGGGAAACCATGGGACCTATGCTTCTTTGGGCCTGGCTTACTTCACTTAATATAATTTTTTCCAAACCTTTCCATTTCCTAACAAATGGGGAAATGTCATTCTTTCTGATGGAGGCATAGAATTCCATTGTGTATATATACCACATTTTCTTGATCCATTCATCAACTGAGGGGCATCTGGGTTGGTTCCATATCTTAGCTATGGTAAATAATGCTGCAATAAACATAGTTGTGCTGGTAGCTTTAGTGTGGTCTTGTTTGTAAACATTTGGGTAAATGCCCAAAAGTGGGATTGCTGGATCATAGGGGAGATCTATGTGAAGTCTTTTGAGGAACCTCCATACTGCTTTCCAAAGTGGTTGAACAAGTTTACATTCCCACCAACAATGAAGTAGGGTTCCTTTCTGTCCACATCCCCTCCAGCATCTGTTGTTGTTAGAGTTCTTGATTTTTGCTGTTCTAACTGGAGTGAGGTGATATCTCAATGTTGTTTTGATTTGCATTTCTTTTATGGCTAGGGATGTTGAACATTTCTTCATGTGTCTATTGGCCATCCTTCTTTCTTCTTCAGAGAAGCTTCTCTTTAAGTCTTTCGCCCACTTATTTATTGGGCAGTTGTTTCTTTGAGGATTTGTTGTTGGGTGGTTTAATTTTTTGAGTTCCAAGTATATTTTAGATATGAGACCCTTGTCCGTTGTATGGCTAGTAAAGATCTTCTCCCAATCGGTGGGTTTTCTATTGATCTTGCCAGCTATGTCATTTGCCCTGCAGAAGCTCTGCAATCTTATGCAATCCCATTTGTCCAACCTTTCTTTGATTTGTTGTGCTTCCGGGTCTCTATGCTCTGAGACTCTTATCTCCAATTAATCACAGTGAAAGCTGGAAGTGAGCTCTGGCTTAAATGGTGGAGGGCTAACCTTGAGCACAAAAACTCAGGGACAGCACTCAGGCCCAAAGTTCAAGCCCTGGGATGGGGGAAAAAAAGAAAGAAAGAAAAAAAGCAAAGAAAAGAAAAGAAGGAAGGAAGGAAAGAAAGAAGGAAGGAAGCAAGGAATGAAGGAAGCAAGGAAAGAAGGAAAGAAGGAAGGAGAGAAAGAAAATTTCTTATCACAGGGACAGAAACAGGAATAGCAGAATTAATTGAAACCCACATTGTTCTATGCACATCACTGGAGAAAACCCACAGACTTTAGATTTCCAGAGTGGTAAACTACTATTCCTTTAGGAATTCTGCTCCATTTAAGGATGTGGTATACCGATTTGTTGTTGGCCTTCCATTCTCCCCAGCATCCTTCTATCTCCCATGCCTCCCTGCTCTGTCAGTAGATCATCTAGGCCCCACCCAACAGTCAAGAAGAAATTAGAGCACCTCTTTTCCCATGCTTCTGATTTTCAATTACATCAGTATAATGTACTTAAAAGTCAGTCTTGTATTTGGAAAGAGAAATCTAGCCGGGTGGTAATTTCATTGCTCTGTCAATTTTTAAAGAAGATTCTATGTAAGTGCAGCGATTGGCTCTCTGCCACACTGCCAGCCAACAGCAAGCTAGTGTCTATATGGACAAGGAGATGCCAGCAGAGCCCCTGGGTGCATACCACAGCTGGCAGGAAAAGTCCCTGCCTCCCTTCTAGTACCTTCTGGGACTTTGCAGGAGTTTCCTTTGGGATAAAACCTAGAATTAAACACAAAAATATTGAATTATTATCGTTATAATTATTATTATTATTGCTTTACAGTTTCCAGATGCTTTGCATCAAGCTCATAGCAAATAATGAGTCCAGCCCTACTTTCTACTCACTAACCATTCACACCTCAGAAGCCTCCTTTGTTACTAGCTGACTTTTGAGAGAAGTGAATTTGAGAGAAATTAGACAGTGTGAACAACATCTCTCTCCTATTTGATATCCCAGGCACAATCCCATGTTTGTCTGTTCACAGAGGTGACACGTTTGGTCCACTGAAAATGGATTGCTCCTCCACTGTCCTGCTTATGCTAATCATAGTCCTGCACATGTTTGTGAGAGAAAATGAAGGTATAAGCTGGCTGCTGGTGACTCAGGAGGCTTAAATCTGAGGAGCATGGTTCATCAAAGTCAGCCTGGGAGGGAAAGTCTGTGAGAATCTTACCTCCAATTAATCAGCAAAAAGACAGAAGTGGAGATGTGGCTCAAGTGGTAGAGCACTAGTTTTGAGCAAAAAGGCTTAGGAACAGTGCCTATGCTCTGAGTTCAAACAAACAAAAAACAAACAAAAACAAACAAAACAGAAAACAAACAAAAAACCCGGCTATGGAAAATAAATGTCAAGTATCTCCATCATTGACTAAAGCTGGAAATGGATAAGATTATCCAAAAATTTTCACTGCAAGCAAATCTTGGAACACAAGATTTAATGTGTAAATCATTTAGGGAAAAGATGAACCAGGGGAAATGATGGCATGATATTCATATTTGCATTACTCTATTAGTTCTTTCATCAAGTATTTGCTGGATGTTCATTTGGGGCCTGGTTGTAGACTACAGTATTGAAAAGCAAGTCCATTCTTAGCAAACTGCCTTGGTCTGGTTTAGAGCTCTCCATATCTCAAAGAAAAGGGAGCTTCAAGATTGCTTGCTTCAGGTCACACAGACTCGATGACGTCAGAATGTTCTAGAAAGTTCCAGAAAGTTCCCTCCAGTTGACAGAGGCCTCAGTGAGCCTGGGTCGGAGTGAGGGAGAGTCTGTAAGTCTTCAGTTCAGGTTAGACTTTAGGCTACAGCTTGAATCAGGGATCACTGGCTGCAATCAGAGGCCCACCTTGATAGAACAGGAGAATTCTCTGGCTGACAAGAAAATCACATTATCCATTGAGGATCATCTATGTTTTTATAGACCCAGGCACCAATGATTCACATCTATAATCCTTGCTAATCAAGAGGCTGAGATCTGAAGATACGAGTTCAAAGTTAGAAAAGTCCATGAAACATTTATCTATAGTTCACTGCCAAAATAAAAACCCATCCCACAACAAAACAAAACAAAACCCCCCTGAAGTGGAGCTCAAGAAGTAGAGTGTTAGCCTTGAGCAAAAGGGACAGCTCCCAGGCCCTGAGTTCAAGCACTGGGATCAACACACACAACAACAACAACAACCACAACAACAAGAGGCAAAGGAACAGAGATTGCCCTTTGTTCAACAAGGAGAAAAAAATATTTGCAGTAGACTGACCTGCAAGGAACACAAAGAACTATTAGTTCTTACCAAAGCTACATACCTCCTTCCTAAAATTCTACAGCCAGCCAGCACCAGTGGCTCCTGCCTGTAGCTACTCAGGAGACTGAAGTCTGAAAGTCAGCCTGGACAGAAAATTCCCTGTAAGACTCTTATCTCCAATTAACCACTCAAAAACCAGAAGTGGCACTATGGCTCAAGTGGTAGAGCATTGGCCTTGAGCTCAAAGAGGCTCAGTGATAGCACCCGGGACCAACACAGAGACACAGACAAACAGAAACACACACACACAAACACACACACACACACACACACACACACACACACATACACACACACACACACACAATTTCTGCAACCACATTATACCCAAGTATAAAACCAAACCTCACCAACCTGGCCAAATGCTGGAATCCACCAGACAGCCCTCAAATAACATAGCTACCTTCGGCCTAGCCCAAGGGCTTCTGATGACACAGCCTGGGATTGGGTCTTGGCAGTGGGAAGCTTTTAAAATCTACCCAGTAGGTAACTTGACTGTGTAGCTAAAACTGAGAACATAGGGGCTGTAAGGTTTTCAGAGCAGTTTTCACAATCAATACCACATCCATCCATTTGCTATTCAAGGCAGGAGGTCTCTAACTTTACTATATATGAGAATCACCTGAGACGACAGTGGTAAGTAGCTTTGGTAAGTGAGGGAGTGTCTGTAAGTCTTCAGTTCAGGTTAGACTTTAGGCTACAGCTTGAATCAGGGATCACTGGCTGCAATCAGAGGCCCACCCCCTGATGGGCCAGGTCAGTGATGAGAAGGAACGGCTGTCCACAGTGTTTTAAATAACATATTTCTGCTGGGTATGTTGGCTATTGCCTGTTATCCTAACCACTCAGAGAGGCTGAGATCTGAAGACCATGGTTCAACACCAGCCCAGACAGGAAATGTCTAATTGCATGCCTAATTACCCATGAGCACATGGCACAATGGCTTATTTAATTCTGCCTTGGCTCAGAGTATAGACAGGTCCCCATTCCAGTTGGAAAGGTTTCAGTCCTTTCGGGGAGGGGCAGGAGAAGATGGAAAGGGAGTTATTGAAATGCAGAAATCTTTTCTTCATTACTTTGCATCTGGCCATCTTTCCTTGTCTCAAAAACTACTCCCTGCAAATGAGGGGAATTTTTCACCTTTGGGTTTAGCTACCCATGATATGCTGGCCATGGCGCTGAGATCGGGGAAGAGCCACTTCCACTGCCTTGCTAGGCAGTGGACAGCCGTTCCTTCTCATCACTGACCTGGCCCATCAGGGGGTGGGTTGGCTTAGGAAGCTGTCAGGATGTGAACTGTCTCCTTCCTAGGTTCCTTCTCACTTTGTTGGAGTAGAATCCAGGCTTCACCCGCGCTGGAGAGGCAGTGAGTGTGAGCACAAGGCCAGGCCACCCCCTCCACACAGTGAGCACACAACCAAACCATAGTGCTGGTTAGTTCTTTTTTTTCCCCCTTCCCATCCCTTCCCATCCTCTCCCCAATCCTCCCCTCCCCCTCCCCGCACCAAAGTTGTAAAGTTTGTTTTCGACATAATGACTTGTACATCTCATTGTTGCAATGGGTCCGCCTGTATCCCTATTTAAATTATACCGACATCAAATAGAGTGAAAGCAGGGGTTATACTGTGGGGAAGGGACATACAAAGCTACAAAGAAATAATCTTATAAATGTGTTAGAAACAATCGAATGAAAGAAAAAAAACATGTGAATACATATCTTAAGATTCATTTCCCTAACATCAACTTATCTGACCTTTTCTGCTTGACTCAGACATATATTAGATATTGCAAATAAAGGAAACTATGGGACATATGCTTCCTTGGGCCCGGCTTACTTCACTTAATATAATTTTTTCCAAGCCTTTCCATTTCCTAACAAATGGGGCAATGTCATTCTTTCTGATAGAGGCATAGAATTCCATTGTGTATATATACCACATTTTCTTGTCCATTCATCTACTGAGGGGCATCTGGGTTGGCTCCATATCTTAGCTATAGTAAATAATGCTGCAATAAACATAGTCGTGCTGGTAGCTTTAGCTTGGTCTTGTTTGGGAACATTTGGGTAAATGTCCAAAAGTGGGATTGCTGGGTCATAGGGAAGCTCTATGTGGTGCCTTTTGAGGAACCTCCATACTGCTTTCCAAAGTGGTTGAACAAGTTTACACTCCCACCAACAATGCAGTAAGGTTCCCTTCTGTGTACATCCCCTCCAGCATCTGTTTTTATTAGAGTTCTTGATTTTAGCCATTCTAACTGGAGTGAGGTTGTATCTCAATGTTGTTTTGATTTGCATTTCTTTTATGGCTATGGAGGTTGAACATTTCTTCATGTGTCTATTGGCCATCCTTCTTTCCTCTTCAGAGAAGTTTCTCTGTAAGTCTTTAGCCCATTTATATATTGTGCAGTCGTTCTTTAAGGATTTGTTGTTGGGAGATTTAATTTTTTGAGTTCCAGGTATATTTTAGATATGAGACCTTGTCCGTTGTATGGCTAGTGAAGATCTTCTCCAAATCTGTGTGCTTTCTATTGATCTTACTAGCTATGTCCTTTGCCATGCAGAAGCTCTGGCATTTCATGCAATCCCATTTGTCCAACATTTCTTTAATTTGTTGTATTTCTGGGTGTCTACTAAGAAAATTTTGGCCTGTGCTAAGGAGACCTAGGGTTTCTCCTATTCCAACCTGTAATGTTTTAGGAGTGTCTGCTTTGACTTTGAGGTCTTTGATCCATTTGGAGTTGATTGTAGAGCAGGGTGATATATAAGGAGCTAGTTTTAGTTTTCCATAAGTGAGTAACCAATTTTGCCAGCACCATTTACTAAAGAGGCTGTCTTTATTCTATTTATTTAGTTCCCTTATGGAAGATTAGAAGGCTATAGGTCTGTAGGTGCATTTCTGGGTTTTCAATTCTATTCCATTTGGCCTGCCGTCTGTTATTGTGCCAGTACAAAGCTGTTTTGATTACTATGGCTTTGTAGTAGAGAATGAAATTTGGTATTGATATTCCTCCACCATTGTTCTTTCTGTTAAGGATCATTTTGACTATTCGGGGTCTTTCATTGTTCCATATGAATTGTTGGATTGCCTCTTCTATTTCTTTGAAGAATGAGGTTGGAATATTGATAGGTATCATATTGAATTTGAAAATAGCCTTGGAAGTATTGCCATTTTCACGATGATGATGTTGATCCTTCCAATCCAGGAGCATGGGAGGTTTTTCACATTTTAAATTCTCTTTTGATTTCCTTTTTCAGGTTTTTAAAGTTTTCGTCATAGAAGTCCTTCACTTCTTTGGTTAAGTTAATTCCTAGGTATTTTTTGTGGGGTTATTACAAATGGAGTTGCTTTCCTGATTTCACCCATGCTTTTCTCATTGTTGGCATGCAGAAAAGCCATTGATTTTTGAGGGTTAATTTTATACCCTGCTACTTTGCCAAAGTTTTGAATCAGCTTGAGTAATTTGATAGTGGAGTCCATGGCCTTCTTTAAATACAAGATCATGTCATCTGCAAAGTGGGTGAGTTTTACTTCATCTTTTCCTATTTAGATCCCTCTTATGTCTTCATCTTGTCTTATTGCTGTAGGTAGGCATTTTAATACTAAATTGACGAGAAGTGGAGAAAGTAGACATCCTTGTATCATTCCTGCGTTAAGAGTAAATGGCTTTAGTTTTTCACAATTAAGTATAATGCTGGCTGTAGGTTTGTCATATACAGCCTTTATTGTATTGAGGAATGTTGCCTGGATTCTTAATTTTTTCCAAAACCCTCATCATAAAGGGGTGTTGGATCTTGTCAACTGCTTTTCTGCATCTATTGAGATAACCATGGGCTACTGATGCTCAGCTAAGAACATTTTTATAAAAGAAAGAGTATAAAAAGTTTCAGGAATAGTGCTCTCAGAGGCCCATACAGTGGTTCGATAAGCCCATAAATATAGTCAAGCTGAAGGCATTATGCATGTCCAAGATGTAAAGCTGACCTGAGTTCTCATGTTTCCTTTTTTTTTTTTTTTGTTCAGTCATGGGGCTTGAACTCTGGGGTTGGGCACTGTCACTGCGTTCTTCAGCTTAAGGCGAACACTGTACCACTTGAGCCACAGCACCACTTCCGGTTTTCTAGTGCTTTATTGTAGATAAGAATCTTATGGACTTTCCTCCCTGAGCTGGCTTTGAACCATGATCTTCAGATCTCAGCCTCCTGAGTAGCTAGGATTACAGGCATGAGCCATCGGAGCCTGGCTGAATTTTCATCTTTCTATGGCACAATTGAGTTCACTTAATTATAAGTGAAATAGATGTTGCTTTGGGACTCTGTAATTGAGTGATCTCTTAACTTTATTCAGCAAGTCATTCAGAAGTTTTTCATATTTATAGTACTTCTCAATTTCCAATGCATTTTTTAACATACATTATTCCAATGGAGTGTTATCAGAGCTACCAGGTCTCTTCAGAATATAGATGAAGACACTGAAGCTCAAATCATTAGTACTTGAGTGCAGAGCCAAGGGTTGGGAGAACGTGGAATGTCTAAGAAGTTTAAAGTCTATATAACAGTTTTTCTCAGAAAAAAAGTGCTTCAATAATGCTTCACTAATGACTAATTCCACCTGTGATCTTAAGTAATCAAGAGGCTGAGATCAAAGAACTGTAGCTGGAAGGCAACGAGAGCTGGAAAGTCTATGAGACTCTTATTCCCTTTAACCAGTAAAAAGCAGGAAGTGAGCTGTGGCTCAAATGGTAAAGTGCTGGCCTTAAACCAAAAGCTAATGGACAGCACCCAGGCCCTTAGCTCAAGCCCTAGTACTGGCACGTGAACACAAAATCTATCTCCCTAAGAATAAAAGTCATAAGTCATCACCCACCACATTGACCTATATTAGATTGAGGTAAATAGCAGTTTCCTTGGAAAAGTCACTGGCAGCTTAGGTATCAATCAAAACAGCCATCAGAAAGTAAGCATTATTTTTCAAAGTATGCCAAGTCATTGCTTTTTATTTCTACAATAATGGCCAAATGCCAATGTAATTATTTGAGAATATGTAAGAGTGATTGTGCAAGTGCAGAAATGGAACCTGCAAGCCTTTATTAGTTGTGGATGACATAGGATAGCAAGAACTAAGTTGCATTCTAATTTCTATGACATGACAGATATTAATAATCAACCATGATGCACTTCCTCATAGAATTCAGATGAGGCATTCCTGTTCTCAGTTCTGACTCAGTTACCAAGTAATTGTTCAGTTGTTTATTTACCATCTTGTTTTCAGAAATCTGCACAGAGGACCCATCTCAAAACCATACTTGAATCCACATTTTATTTTGGAAGTCATATGTAAAACTATTTTTAAAATTTCTTATGCCAGAAACCTGTAAACAAAATAGGCCACATAACTATAATCTGTGCAAAATTATGTCAACATTTCCAACATGAAATTTGCAGACCTGCAGACTCAATATATAAAAGTGGCACTCCCTTCATAATTGCTAAACTTTCCTCTTGAAAGGTGTGTCTGTTAAGTGCTTGTAGCAATTGTGGAAATTAATTTTATTCCATGGACCCTATGGAGTCAGGCATTTCCTTACAAAGAAAATTTCACCGTGGCGTTATTCATTGTGAGTCTTTCAGAAACCAGCAGTTTCTTTCACAAAGTGGAATGCACTGCTTTAAATTGGAAGCTCAATCCTCCATAATTAGACCTTGGGCACTCAGTGTAAAAAAGCAGCCCATGACCAAAAATTGTTTTAGATTTAAGGATGTGTTACTCTCTTAAGAGAGCTTTCTCAGAACACATTTACTTCTTGCCCAAGCTCCATTTTTTTTAACCTCCAGCTCCTAACTTCCTTTTTTATTTTTTTTGATGCTAGAACTAAGGCTTGAACTCACAGCCTGGACACCACTTCTCAGCTTTTATCTTGAGCGTGGAGGTCTACCATTTAAGCTACAACTCAACTTAACAGCTTGCTGGTGGTTAATTGGAGATAGAAGTCTCATAGACTTCCCTTTTTAGGCTGGCTTTGAACCATGATCCTCAGATCTCAGTCTTCTGAGCAGCTAGGATTACAGCATGAGCCACCAGTGCCTGGCTGCAACTGATGACTTCTGAGCATATATGTGTAGATAGATAGATAGATAGATAGATAGATAGATAGATAGATAGATAGATAGATAGATAGATAGATAGATAGATAGATAGATAGATAGATGATATAGTTGTTTTTGTTGTTGTTGTTTTAAATTGCCTCGAAATTATTCCATCACCAAGTCTCTATTCTTTGTAGTTAGAGTCACTAATTCAGTGAAAGTGACACTTAGATTTTAAGTTAGGAATCTGTTGGATAGGAGTCTTCTCCTGACACTTTTCAAAGTAGGTTTATCTGTAACTTGGTCGGAATTGGTGGCAAGCAACAGAAACTCAAGTCTAAATGGCTTTAGCAAAAAAAGGAGTTTTTCATAGGCATGGGTTTTAAAGGCAGAGCAGGTAGGTGGAGACAGTGAGAAGGAAGTGGAAGCCATAATAAAGGCTTAGTAAGGGTCATTGTTTGGGAAGGCCGAAGTCAGGCCTCCTCCTCCTTGCCCACAACAAGAAGCCCTGTGCTGAAAACTGCACTGGTCATCTCTTCATCAACCTTTTCCCATAGAGAGAGGCCAATAAAGCAACATAAAAACTGCCATCTATATACACCCACCTGCCAGCTCTATTATATGATTCATCATTTATTTGATTCATCATTTATCAGTGTCTACCATGGAGCAAAATCTTCAGCTAGACATTTTTGTTGTGTTGTTGTTGTTGTTGGTCATGAGGCTTGAAATCAGCTTGGGTGCTTTCCCTGAACTCTTTGGCTCAATGACAGCACTCTCTCACTTTGAGCCACAGTGCCACTTTTGGTTGTCTGGTGGTTAATTGGTGGTAAGAGTCTCACAGACTTCCCTACCCAGGCTGGCTTTAAATCACATCCACAGATCTAACCCTCCTGAGTAGCTTGGATTGCAAGTGTTTTCTCGCACCCATGACTAGAAAACATTGATACTTACAAAATTCTAAAACTGGGTGCTGGTGGCTCAAACCTGTAATCCAACTACTCAGGAGGCTACAATTGATCTGAGAATTGCAGTTCAAAGCCAGTCTGTGTAGGAAAGTTTGTGAGAGCCTTATCTCCAATTTACAAGCAAAATCTCTTCAGAAGCCATGGTCCAGGTGGTAAAATGGTAAGAGTCAGCTTTGAGCAAAAAAGCCAAGGGAGAGAATGAGGCTCTGAGTTCAAGCCCCAATACTGGCACAAAATTCAAAAACAAAAGAGACAAGTGCCAGTGTCTCATGCCTATAATCCTAAATACTCAGGAATCTGAGATCTGAGGATTACAGTTTGAAGCCAATCCAGGCAAAAAATTCCACAAGACACTCATCTGCAATAAACTATTCAGAAAAAGCTGGAAGTAGTGCTGTGGCACAAGTGGTAGAGC
Organism: Dipodomys merriami; assembly: GCF_024711535.1. NCBI lineage: Eukaryota > Metazoa > Chordata > Mammalia > Rodentia > Heteromyidae > Dipodomys > Dipodomys merriami. The sequence continues at coordinate 230,249 of NW_027206453.1, forward strand.
CCTAGCCTTGGGAACAGAGTCTCAGAGACACTGCCCAGGACTGGCAATGAAAAGGAAAAAGAAAAAGAAAGTTGAGCAAAATGAGTAATAAGGGGCTGGGAAGGTAGCTCAGTGGTAGATTGCTTGCCTTGCATGCATGAGGCCCTGGGTTGGATTCCTCAGCACCAAATAAGCAGAAAAAGCTGGAAGTGGCACTGTGGCTCCAGTGAGCTGAGGGACAGTGCCCAGGCCCAGAGTTCAGGCTCCATGACCACCTCCCTAAAAGAGTAATAATAAGGGCTGGGAAGGTGGCTCAGTGATAGAGAGCTTGCCTTGCATGCCTGAGGCCCTGGGTTCGATTCCCCAGCACCACATAAGCAAAAACAAAAAAAAAGCCGGAAGTGGCGCTGTGGCTCAAATGGTAGAGCGCTAGCCTTGAGCTGAAGAGCTGAGGAACACCACCCAGGCCCAGAGTTCAGACACCATGACCGTCTCCCCCCAAAAAAGAGTAATAATAATAATTAATAGATGTGTATATATACCACAATAATCAATTATAAATGATGAAAATAGAAAAATATTCACTTGGTATGTATATTATTCTCTCTTCATATGTGTGTCTATTTATATACGCATATATAAACTCACCTATATGTAAGTTTACATGCTTGTATATATGCAGTTATTTTTCATATATGTACATAACTATAGGCAATTGTTCTTATGTAAATATATGCATATGTGTAAACATAAACACATATGAAAATATATACATATGTGTTTATATACACACATCTTACTAGAAAATATAGCTAACTGATAAAATTCCCAGAATATTTATTTACTGAAAGCTTTTGAAAGAAAAGAGCTGACATATCACATTAAAAATAATTTGACTTGGGCTGGGAAGTTGGCTCAGTGGTAGGGTGCTTGCCTTTCATGTATGAGCCTCTGAGTTCGATTGCTCAGCACCACATAAGCAGAAAAAAGCCAAAAGTGGCACTGTGACTCAAGTGGCAGGGGACTGGCCTCGAGCTGAAGAACTGAGGGACACCACCCAGGCCCAGAGTTCAGCCCCCACAACTGACAATAAAATAAAATAATTTGACTTTGTAAATCTGACACCTCTTGCTGTGGAGTTGTGTAAGAGGGTAGGCATGCAGACTGCACACATGCTATGTTTGGTGGTGGCACCAGGACTTTTGCAGTTTGGGTTGCTCAGTTTGGGGCTGGAGGCAGAGAGCTTTGTTTTTCGGTTGTCACTTTTGTTGGCTTCATCAATTTAGAAGTGGTCAAGAACTTGAGTTCCTAATGTGTAATTTTTGAATACGTGTGTGTGTGTGTGTGTGTGTGTTTGTGTGTGTGTGTGTGTGTGTGTGTGTGTGTGTGTGTGTGTGTGTGTGTATTTGTCTATAGAATCCCAGCATGTTATTTTGGGTTCAGATCCAGGAATGTCATGTTGAAAATGAAAGTGAAAGTGTAAAATCTTTTGCTTCCTTGTGAAATGGCATTGTGTGTGACAGAGGTGCTGATTATTACTCTGTAATGACTAATGCTGATGGAAGGACTGCTTACCCTTTCCAACCTTGCCCACTCCAGCACCAGGCCAGCACATTTATTCTCTGTGAATGATGTGTTTTTCTGGTCTCTACAAGAGACTGCATTGTTATCCGAGAGTGTTTTGTGAGATCAGTGTAATGCCAACAGTTCTTTCAAGCTTTCCACAAGCAACAGATCATTGCATAGCCCTGAAATAGTCTCAGAGAGTGGTAGGGGCCTTATCTGCTTCTTTTGTTGGTGTTCTTGTTGTTTTGTCATTGGGGGAGTTGGTGTGGAGCTTGAACTCTGGGCCTGGGCGTTGTTCCTCAGCTCTTCAGCTCAAGGCAAGCCCTCTACCACTTGAGCCAAAGCCCCACTTCTGATTTTCTGGTGGTTAATTGTAGAGTCTCATGGACTTTATTGCACAGGCTGGCTTGGAACCGTGATCCTCAGATCTCAGCCTCCTGAGTTCCTAGTATTACAGGGGTGAGACACCAGTGCCCAGCTCATCTTTCTCTTTCTCACAGAGAACCTGAAGCCACCTCTGCTACCTTGGGTCAGTGGATGATGTGTGCACAGAGCTGACCACATAATGGTATTCTTAACAGTTTTTTTTCCTGTCCTTTACTTTCTTTTTCTTTCATGCTGATATTGGAGCTTGAACTCATGCTTAGGTGCTGTCCCTTAGCCTTCACTCCTTAAGGTTGCGGCTCTACCACTTGAGCTACAGCAGAGTTTTAGCTTTTTATGGTCAATTGGAGATAAGAGTTTCATGGGCTTTCTTGCCCAGTCTGTCTTCAAACTGTCAACCTCAAATCTTAGCTTCCTGAGGGACAAAGATTTAAGGCATGAGCAACTGGTGCCCAGCTGCATTTACTTCTCTTCCTCAACTTTCTCCTTGTACTCTGCCTTAGAGATGGATCCTCCTTAGAGGATCTGCTCTGCCTTTTTGGAGGGTGATTGAAGAAAATTATTTCATGGACTTTTTTTCCTGTCTCAGATACCTCCAAATCATGATCCTCAGATATCTCCTGAGTAGCTAGGATTTCAGACATGAGCCACTGGTACCTGGCTTTCTATTTTAATTTTATTTTATTGCTAGTGCTGGGGGCTTGAAAACTAGGACATGTGCTGTCCATTAGGTTTTTTACTCAAGGCTGATAGTATAGCATTTGAGAAACATGTTCACTTCCAGCATTTGGTTGGCTAATTGGAGATGATACTCTCCTCTCTGGAGCTTTTCTCCCTAGGTTGATTTTGAAATGGGGCCCTCAGATCTCTGCTTCCAGAGTAGCTAGGATTAGGTACATGAGACACTGGTGCCAGATATCAGTAGTGCTTCTTGAGAGAGGCACATCATAGATATGAAAAAGAGGGGCATGAGTCATGTGACTACTGGATTGGGGAGAGTGTCTATCAGGGAAGAAGGGTTTATGAAAATAGGACAAAGCCTGTGAATGTGAGGGGAAAGGGATGGAAGGGATGTGAGGGCTGAGTAGTGGCAGAGATGAGTATGCTATGATGGATCCTGGAGGCATAGGGTATCCTGAGGGCATTACTGCTAATAAACTAAAACACCATTGAGCCTTGAGCAGAGTGGTGACAAGACCGCTCTTATAAAGCATCATCCTGACATTCAGCCATTGATAATCAGTTGCAGAAGAACATAGGTGGAGGTAGTGAACCCACTTAAGTTACTCATTTGCCATGTGAAGAATCGATACTGACTTTTAGTATGAGACACACACACACACACACACACACACACACACACACACACACACACACACACACACAGAAGTTGGGGCTGAGGAATGGGGCACTTCCAACTCTACAGCATGCTGCCTCTTCCACCTCAAGAGATGCTCACTTCCAGGTGTGGACACTTGCACATGTGCTTGTGAAGACACTGGTAGAGTTATGCAGAGAGCCTGAGAGAACAGATAGAACAGAACAGAAACAGAATAATTTAGGACACCCCAGAGCTCATAGCAGAGGCACCTATACCAGACTGAGAAAGGAGGGAAGATTAGCTAGAATGAGCTGCCAGGATCCAGACCTAAATGATGAAAAGACATTAGTAACTGGGAACAAGTAGCCTTAGGAGGAAGTAGTGCAAAAAGTCAGAGCAACAACATGTGGGAAGTTCTGAAGCGAAATAAAGGAGAGTTTAGAAACCAGTCCAGAGTGTGAGCAAGGAAATGGAATATCATCATAACCATGAGGGGAAGAACAAGTAGCCTAAGGAGAAAATAGTACAAGAAGTCAGGAACCAAACCATATGCCCCTCAATGGATGAATGGATCAAGAAAGTATGATATATATTATATACATTATATATTACATATATAATATATAATATGTATATAATGGAATTCTATGCCTCCATCAGAAAGAATGACATCACCCCATTTGTTAGGAAATGGAAAGCCTTGTTAAAAATTATATTAAGTGAAGTAAACTAGGCCAAAAGAAACATAGGTCTCATGGTTTCCCTTATTTACAATAACTAGTAAATGTCTGGGACAAGTAGAAAAGGTCAAAAGCTATGTACATATGACCAGATAAGATGAAGTTAAGTGAAATGAACCCCAAGATATGGACACAAGTGGTTTTTTTCTTTCTTGCTATTGTTTCTAACATAGTTTAAGGTACCATGTGATTTTTTTGTTGCTTTGTATGTTCCTCCCCCATGGTATAACCCCTGTTTTCACTGTATTCGATGTTGATATAATTTGGGGACGGGAAAGGAAAAAACGAAATGTTTAAATAATAATACAGGTGGACCCATTGCAACAATGAGATGTACAAGTCATTATTGCAAAAAACAAACTTTACAACTTTGGCACGGGGGTGGGGGGGTGTATGGGAAGTTATTGGAAGGGGAAACAAAGGAGGAGGCAACAATGCTTGATAAGAAATGCATTCATTACCTTGCTCTTGTAACTGTAACACCTCTGTACAGTATTTTCACACAAAAAAAAGCTTATTAAAAAACAAAACAAAACAAAGAAGTCAGGTCAACACCATGTGGGAAGTTCTGAAGTGAAATAAAGGAATTTGGAAACCATTCCACAGTGTGGGCAAGGAAATGGAATTTGGCTATAACCAGGAGGGAAGAAAACCTGAAATATATTCTTATTCGTAGGAGTGGCAGGTCCTGTGATCCTTTGTTTGGTCTCTGATTACTAGATATTTCTTTCCACCTGTAGAGTAAGTGGAGTAAGCCAAGCTGTTTCACCACAGCTTCTGCAGGGGCTTGGGGCCTATACTTGTCCCACAGTGGGATTCGGCTGTTTCAGCATTTACATGTAACCTAGAGTCACATGTGCAGGCACCACCTTATGTAAGTAGCCTGGAGAAGTGGGTGAGCATGCATGGCCTTGAGAGGCCATCTTTGCCTCTTTTGCAATGCACTCTCTAAGTACTTAGCTTCTTAGGGCATCAAGTACTATTTCTCATGACTCTGTGGGTTTACTTGTCTTAACTTTGTTCTGATTCCTGCGGTGTGGGTTGAGATCACTCTAATGGCCCAATTGCACAGCCCCATTCACTTTCTTTTAGAACACTGAAGCAAGCAGTTTAACCCCAGCAATGAGAAACTTAGTTACAATTGGCCACTAGCCAAGAACGTGCAGTTTAGCCCAGGCTGTGTCGAGGCCACTTTACTTTCAACACAAAGGCACATGCAGCAGAAGTGTGGCTGTATTTGGAGATTTGTTTCACATCATCAAAAGAAGGCTGGAATCCACAAACTGAATATAATTACAGGTCTGACAGCTAGGAGGCAATTAACCCTTCTCTCATTCCCCCTTCCTCTCCGCCAGCTGCAAAGTGTCATTTTTTTCTTTCCTTCCTTCTTGTCCTAATTAGACACATGCAGTAGGGTGAAAAGTGGCCCATGAGAAATTAGAACAATTACACCAAAACCCCTTTGATCTCAGGGAGATGGAGGGGAGTTTTTGCTCTTGGACAGGGAGGAGCTGGGTGTGGTGTTGGTGTCACAGCCAGACTGTGGCAGCCATCTGCCTAGCTCCATGATTGGGGTATGTTGCTTAGTGTGTCTGTGTCTCCACCTTTTCCAGTTCCCAGGGCTCTGTTGCTCTTATCTCAGAGGAAAATTCTATGTGGCACTACTTAGAATGGCAAAGAAAGCATCATTCTTTGTCTAAAAAATGGTTTCTTTCAAAGGTAGTGATGAACTGGCTTGGAGACCTAGGACCCAGAAATCAAGAGGATACAGACTTCTTTTAAAAAAATAGTAGGGGCTGGGAAGGTGGCTCAGTGGTAGAGGGCTTGCCTTGCATGCCTGAGGCCCTGGGTTCAATTCCTCAGCACCACATAAGCAAAAAGAAAAAAAGCCGGAAGTGGCGCTGTGGCTCAAGTGGTAGAGCGCTAGCCTTGAGCTGAAGAGCTGAGGGACAGCGCCCAGGCCCAGAGTTCAGGCCCCACTACCGGACCCAAAAAAAAAAAATAGTATGTTTACAGCCAGGTGCCAGTGACTCATGTCTGTTATCCCCACTACTCAGGAGGCTGAGAACTGAGGATTGCAATACGAAGCCAGCAGGACAGGAAAGTTTGTGAGAATCTCATATCTACTAAACTGTGAAAAAAGCCAGAAGTAAAACTGTGGTTGAAATGATAGCCTTGAGCAAAATAAGCTCATGTACTATGCCGAGGCCCTGAGTTCAAGTCCTGGCACTGGCACCAAAAAAAATTTAGCTAAGCAGACTGTCAACTCACACCTGTAACCCTACCTATCAGGAGTTTGAGACCTAGAGAATTGAGGTTCAGGGTCAACCTGGAAAGAAAAGTCCTCCATACTCAATTTCCCATTAACCAGCAAAACACTAGGCTGTAGGACTGGCTCAAGTGGTAGAATGTTAGCTATGAGCAAGAAAGGATCAGTTGAAAGGATCATGGTTCAGGGTTAAACCTGGCAGACAAAGCTAGGCATGAACCTCTGAGTTCATGTGTGGAGAGCTGCGGGAGCCGACCAAAGATGGCGGGGCCGCATGGCACGGCCATGACCTAAAATGGCGCTGGCTTCCGCCTTCCGCCTTCCCGATGGCGAGTGCTCTTTGTGAAAAACAACTCCTTATATGGCTATGGCTTGGCTACTGGCTGGCTTCTGTGTTTGTGACCCTATTGGTATTTGCCACGTGGCACTTCGGGATTGGCCATCCAGGAGGCTTATAACCAGAGTGCGGGTGCGGGGCGAGGGAGAAGCAGGAGAAGCTAGCAAACAAGGTTCCTGAATAAACTGCTTTGAGAAGAATCCCGGGTCGTGTCTTCCTTGCTGGTCGAGGTGGATGCGGCATTTATGCCCCAGTAGGCATAAAAGAAATAAATGTTCATGCCTGTTTTTACTGTTACTCAGCAGGCAGAGAGCACTATCACAAGTTTGATGCCTTTCTATATAGAAATAGCAAGGTTCTTGAAAACAGAAGGGTCTGTGGGACGTAGCTCAAAGTAGAAATGTAGGAGAGTCCTTGAATCCCATCTGTAGTACTGAAAAATGATCATGATGATAAGAAAAGTTTAAATGAGATGGTAAGTATGAATGCACAGCTTCTCATGGAAATTGTCCCTTTCTCTCCACATGAGCTCCTCAAGTGCAAATACAGGCTCAGCAAACAGGCTCCAGTCCCTGGTCTCCAGCCTCAGGCCTTCAGTCCCTGGACAATTTCTTGAAAGCTGTTACAAAGGACTCCAATACCCCAGGTGGAAGGCAGTGGCAGAATGTCACTTCCTTCCTGGCTTTCTTCAGTGTCACACTGAGTCTTTTCCTTGTTTATTCTACATGTTAGATTTGCTAGCTATTTGTTTTAATCATTAGAAAAACAACCACCAACAAACAACCTGCAAGGAGAGATTAAGCAACCAGGGAAATTTAGAGACAAAGTAACTTTTCCAAGTCATGGGCTAGCTCTCAAGATGGGGCTAGAAGGCAAACTTCCTCAATCCCAGCAGGAGTTTTAGATTGGTAATTAAGCTCCTCCAGAATTCCTTTCTCCTACTTAAAGATAATTATGGTCCCAAATCTCATTACATTAACTGCATAACTATTCCATCTGTAAGTTCCTTGTAGAATCACTACTACGACTACTACTAATAATAATTATGCATTTTAAATGTATCTTTTGTTTTTTTCCACAGTGCTTTTTTTGTTGTTGTTGGTCCTAGAATTTGAACTCAGGACCTGGGCTGTGCTCAAAGCTATTCTCTGGGCTCTACCACTTGAGCCACAGCACCATTTCTAGCTTTTTGTGTTTATGTGATGCTAAGGAATTGAACCCAGGCCTTCATGAATGGGAGACAAGTACTCTACCACTAAGCCACATTCCCAGTCCCTCCACAGTGCCTTTTGATCCATCCATCAGGGTTGTATTTCTTTCTTAAACTAACACCTTCAGTTTGTATTGTTGCTGTGGTTTTATTTATGTTATTTGTTTCTGACATTGTCACTTTCTGTCTAGAAAACTATAGAGGTTAATCATATGTGAGATATTTTCTGCCACGCCACTGTGGTTGAGGCTATGCACAAATACCAGCTTTATAGCAAGCTGTATGAGAATTTAAAAAATGGTACATGAAAAATAAATACCTAGCACTTCTGTGATTTAATATGCATCTTGTTCTTCAGACTGCTTTATAAACTGTTTGACTGTGTCATTTTCCTTATGAAATTCGATGTTCCTTTTTATTTTATTTTAAAAGTGACTATTTATTTAAAAGAGACAATTGGATGATTAATTAGATGAGAGTGTCAAACAGGAAACCTGTGGCTGAACAGTCTTAGTTTACTTGCTTTGTGTCTACAAAGCGTGGCTGGAGAAATTGGAAGTGTAGTGTGAGTTGTAGAGTTTTGGCTTCTCTTGGGATATCTGCAGAGCTGGCCAGCATGGAAGCATTGCCCTAAGAAGTATTGCACTGTGATTGGTGGTGGTCCTAGCATGTGTGTAGTCCACTAAACAATAATGGGCTGTGATTGGTGGTTGTCCTCTCAGGGCTGGCCTCTATCACTTCCATGGTATACTTGTTCATTCATATGTCTTCTCTGCCTGGCTCATTAATTATATCCATGACCTTCACCTTTCTTTACTCTCTGCTCCTGGGATTTGATGCCTCTTCCTTCCATCTTCATAATATCTCCCACATTTAAGGAACAGAACAGGTGTGATGACACCAGCCACTTATAGCCAATCCTAGCTATTTCAGTAGGTTAAGATATGAGGATCATGGTTCAAAGCTAGTCCAGGCAGGCAAATCCCAAGTAACTCTTGAATTCACCAGCAAATAGCTAGATGTGGAAGGGAGGTATTGCTCAAGTGGAAGAGTGCCAGTCGTGAGGAGAAAAGTCAAGTGAGAGTTTGAGGCTCTGAGTTCAAGTCATAGTACTGGCATACCAAACAACAGTATTGTTGAGGGAGAGGGAAAAGGGAGCAGAGTGCCAGAACCCTCACTCAGTCACTCATAGTATCTTGGGAGCACTTTACTTGCATTACATGTCTTGATTCCAAATAGGACCAGTTTCAGAACAGTATCCCAAATATCTTGCATATGATTCATGGTAAACTAAGCTCATGAGTTTTAGGGTTTTGTTGCCTGAGGCTAAATGCACACAAAGTAGTAGTAGTTGTACTTGTAATTATGTTATTAATCAGTAGGCATGAATCAATAATCAGAAGTCACAGTGAAGGATGAACAGTAATGTTTGAATGAACAACTAATGTTTCTTGGATACGGTCATGCCTTATCACTCAGGTTGCAGGGGTCTTCACATGCCCTTCCCAGTGACTTAGCATGACAATTACATCTTAGCTTGTTCCTTGATGTGCTAAAGGAGAGGGAAATGTGACAATGTGGAATGTGCCATCTTCCAAAAGAACACAAAAGAACAACCCGAAAGCAAAAACACAGATCCATGTGTTCTGTAGCAGTGTGAAGATCACATTTTACCTTCTCTAGATAAAAATGAGAAGCAGAGGGACAAGGAGCAGTGGTTTATGGAGCAATACCCCATTGCCACCTCTAAATGAACTCCACCTTCTCTTGCCAACCTGAAACAAGCCTGCCAAGCCACCACAAATCGACAGAGTTCTTTTCTTTTCTTTTCTTTTCTTTTTCTTTTTCTTTTTTTGCTAGTACTGCGGTTTGAACTCATGTCTTCATAAATGCTTATCCAGTTTGTTCACTTGACTGGTGCTCTACCAGTTGAGACCTATCCCCTGTTTTGCTTTTTGCTGGTTGCTTTGGAGATGAAGTCTCTTGGACTTATCTTTCCAGGTTGGCTTTGAGCCATTGTTCCTTGTATCTCCGCCTCATGAGTAGCCATGATTCCAAGGATGAGCTGTCAGCACCTGGATCACAACTAGTTTTACAATGTTCATTAGGAGGAGGACCAAAGACACAGAAAGATTAAATCACTTGTAGAGATCATAGACATAAAGGGTCATCCTGACACAGGAGCCCCCTTCTGTCACCTCTACAAATGGAGGCCTTGATTCCATGGCCTTTGCAACACTTCCAACACAGATAGCATCTTATTTAGAGTGGCGTTACTTTCCACATCTATGGGGATAATTCAGTATGAACCTGGCACTCTTGCTTGCCTCGTAAACTGTGGCCCTAATTACTAACATAGATGTTCTCAGTCCTCCCAAAATAAATACCATGAAAGCAAAGATTATGTCTGTCTTTGCTATAGACAATACCCTATGACCAGAAAAAAAATCTGCACACTTAGTAGGCAATTTGAAAATATTTGTCAACTAAATATATGTTTTTAATATAACTAAGTGAATGTTTTAACACAGGAGAGATTGTACATGTCTTAAAGGCAGCATATGTGTTTTGAGACCTACCTCTTTGCCAAATCAACTCAGGACTCAAAGTCCCTGCAATTGCTGGGTGAGCAGGGAGAAAAGAGCTTCATGAAGCAGCACCATAGGTCACACCAAAAGCCCTGTGTCAGGCCCTGTCTCAGGTCCTCCGGGGAGTTTGTTGTTGCCTACATGTGACCACCAGGTGGCAGTGCATGGTCCTTCAAGCCCGGAGCTGATTTTATTCTGTACAATGCATTCTGGCAGCGTTTGCTTGTTCTTCTTCTTCGGAGATGTCTTTATGGTGCTTATGAGTATGGAATGAGATTGCTTTCTAAGTACTGCATAGAACACTAATTGCATTCTTGTTCTTGCTGAATATTTAAACAGTGAGGCTGAGAATTGGGTTCAGTTTAGTAGAGCTGACACTGACATCATGCACCATGGTAGGAAGACCTGTTTTACAGTTTCCTCTTTAAGAGTCCAGTTGGGTAAAACCCATCTATGCATGGAAGGCTCCTGACTGGCCTAGGAACAGCACCAGACTTCATGCATTAGGAATTTCTTCTTTTTCAGGCTTAAGGAATTACTTTTCAAATAGAAAATGGGAGACTAGAGTCTCAGGAGCACAGCTAAACCTTACTTCTGGGTTGAGGCCTCTCTTCCCTCTCTTCCCCAAATAGACTTGTGTGTCTATTTGGCTGTGTTCTTCCTTGCTGTGACACAACTGATTTCATGACCTTTGGAGTCAGGGTGGGTGAAGATTCTCCCCTTTGGCTCTTCAAATGTTGTTCATTTGCTTTGGAATTATACATAGTCAAATTGAAATTATTTCTCATATTTCCAAACCAAACAACAGAAGGGATAATTTCACTGTGTGACCAAGGTAGTTGAAGGGTTGAATTTGAGATGGTGCTAAGTATGAACCTTGGGAAGAGATCATGAGATGCAAAGGAACAAGGCCCTACCAGGTATTCCCACTTCCTGCCTTTCCTGCTGTCTGTCTGTAGATGACTTTGTGTGTTTATGAGTTTTTCCCTGACAAATATTTTTGCTTTTGTATCTTAGCCACTCTCTGACCTCTGAATATCCCAGTCATATGAGTGTAGCTCATGGGGGCAGCCATAACGTGTGAATTCAAAGACACTTTTCTTAATTGCTTTTCTTAATTGCTTGCTCTGCAAATGGCATCTTTTGTAGTACAGCTCCAACAAGAAGTAATGGAACTCAGAGGGAGTCTAAGATCCAGATTGTTACTGAGAGGTTATTTCTCTAGATTCAGAAAACGCATCTCTTGTCTGGGACTCAGACAATGTTCATTTTACAAGCTTTTCATATGATTTTGATTTAGGTGACCCATGAGCCACTGTTTTGGCAAACAGTGTCATTCCCCAAAGATTGCATGTAACAAGAGGAAATCAAAGGAATTAGGGGCTCTAGCATTTATTTAGTACCAGTTTTCTGTTTTCTTTCCTTTTCCTTTTTATTTTTGTCAGTAGTGGGCCTTGAAATCTGGGCCTGGGTGCTGTCCCCAAACTCTTCAGCTCAAAGGTAGGGCTCTAACACTTGAACCACAGCGCCACTTCCCATTTTCTGGTGTTTTTGTTGTGTTTTTTTTTTTTTGAGATAAGAGTCTCATGGACTTTCCTGCCCAGGCTGACTTTGAACAGTTATCTCAGATCTGAGCCTCCTGAGTAGCTAGGATTAGAGGGGTGAGCCACTGGCACCCCACTTACTTAGTACCTGTTTTAACTCTGTCACTGAGTTGAGCATGAAATATTCTTGTTACTTTAGCTTGAGCAGATTCCATCCACTGTCCTTTGGCTTAATTTATTTTTTAGGAAAACATTTTTAAATGTTTTATCTTTATTGAAAAGAGATGACCTGGGGTTTATGATTATATAAGTAAGGTAATGGGTACATTTGTTTTTAAACACTGTTACCCCATCCCTATTTTCTCCCTCTTACCCATCCCTACTCCCCTTCCCCACAAGTTGTAAAATTCATTTCCAACTTAGTGTCAAATGAGTATGGATGTTGCATTACTTAATCCTTTGTCCTGCTATTTATATAATTCCCTTTCTTTTCCAAAGACTGAATAACTTATATACATACACAAGGTACAGAAAATTAAAAGAGGAAAAAAAGAATAACTACATACAAGATATAAAAAGAACCTCTTGTTTCTGATTCATGGGGTTCATGTTGTTATGCTTCATTATGTATAGTCCTATGCACTTAGCAGTTTCGGTATCGAGAGATTGTTAAAGAGTATCATAGACATATTGTGGTTCTTAAAATGAGGGAAACATGGATCATTTTAATATATATTTATTGTAAAGATACATGGGTCAATATTTAATAGAACCAGATCTCATTGACTATGAAATAATTCTCCTATAACCTATTAGTCTCAAAGGCTAAAACAGCTATAATAACTGTCAGTCAGGTACCCAAGTGGAGCTAGTATGTAGAGAATATTATCCATCTCTAGAGAATGTAGACACCTTTCTGGGCCTCAATGCAAGCTCCATTTGTTGCATGGTTTTCTGGGTTCTTTATTTCAAGTAAAGCTCAACACATTATTTATTTTTAATGTAGATGTGCACTGGTTTCCCTAAAATATTGGTGGCAAGAGTAGGCTTAGGTAAATATAGTGTAGCCAGAATCAGGTTGTGGTTGATGAATTGATAATCCCAATCTAATCCTTGGTGGGTAGGGTTCGTTTGAGAAGAAAGTGTGTCACCTATGTAGTCAGGAGAATTTATTTTAGTCTCAGTTCTATATGACACGAGTTCTGAGACCTCACTTCTCTAAGTATCAATACTCTATCTGTGGAGAAAAATGATGCTAATAGTGCTTTTTCACAGGACTGCCTCAAGGCTAAAATGAAATACATGTCAGTATCTCTTTTCTCTCTTTTCATTTCTTTCTTTCTTGACAGATAGTATAGCACCCTGTTGACCTCTGTTGGCCTGAAGCACATGATCCTCCTGTATCATCAGCTTTCCAAGTTCTGGGGTTACAGGCATGTACTAATATGCCTAGTTTACAGATCAGTATTTTCTTTTTTTGAATTCTTCACAAGCAACTCTCATAATGTTTGACATATCCAGGTAACAACTTAAGTAAATATCACCTGTTATTTGCTTGTTTTATTCACTTTTAAAACTATCTGAACAGTCTGAACAATCTACCTTGCTGCTCTCATTCAAGGAAATACTTGTAGAAATCTAATTTCAAGGTAATAATGCATTTCCTTACTGTGTGATAAATAGAATAATATCTCAGTGAAGTTTGGCTATAGGTTTTTAACCATCCAGTCATAAAATTAATGGACTTGTATAAAGTAATCTAACCTACAGCTTTGAGCTGAAGAGCTGAGGGGCAGCTCTGTCCAGGACCAGAGTTCAAGCCCCATGACTGACAAAAAGATCAACAACAACAACAACAACAACAACAAACAAACAAACAAGCCGGGTGCTGGTGGCTCATGCCTGTAATCCTATCTATTCAGGAGGCTGAGATCTGAGGATCGCGGCTCAAAGCCAGCCCAGGCAGGAAAGTTCGTGAGACTCTTATGTCCGATAAACCGCTAGAAAACCGGACATGCTGCTGTGGCTCAGACAGTAGAGCGCTCACCTTGAGCTGAAGAGCACAAGGACAGCGCCCAAGCCCAGAGTTCAAGCCCCACGACGAAAAAATAAATCAGCATAGGTCTTATAAAACTCAATATCATAACATGTATTTAATGTCATAGCTTTGATTCACATTGATTTGTACATAAACATTTCAGTTCCTTAGCATGTCATTTTAGTGTTAATTCAATAAACAACCATATTTTAAAATAGAATTTTGCATTACATGGTTGGTAGGTCTTCAAAGTTCTGAGGATGAAGTTGGATGTTTGGAGAAATAAACTACACATTCGATTCATAAAGGTTGTTTGGTGGGTCTTTTTTATTTTATTTTTGTGGGGCTTAAACTGAGAGCCTCACATTCTCATTTGCTTTTTTGGTCAAGACAGCTCTCTTCTATTTGACCATTTTCTAATTTTGTTTTTCTTGTGGGCTACTTGGGGATAAAGAGTCTCACGGATTTGTCTGCCCAGACTGGTTTCTAAGCATGATCCTCAAAACTCAGCCTTCTGAGTAGCTAGGATTACAAGCATGAACCACCAGTGTTGAACACTCTGTGGGTCTTTATTCAACCATGACACATTGAGTACCAATGTAGAATCACTGTAGAAAACAAATTGAGTCCTTAAGAAGCATCAGTCTGCAGGAGGACAAAGGTCATTGAAAATAATATGTTTACTTCCAGGTGCTGGTGGCCCTTGCCTGGCTGCAGAGGAGGCTGAGATCTGAGGATCACAGGGTAAAGCCAGCACAGGTGGAAAAATCCTTGAGACTCTCATCTCTAATGAACCATCAAAAAGCCAGAAATGTTGGCGTGTGTGGTTCAAGGCTTAGAGCACTAGTCTTGAGTGAAAATGCTAAAGGACACTCCACCTAGGCCCTGAATTTAAGCCCTAGTATACATACACACACACACACAGAGTATTATTAGGTCATGAGAAATGTTATTAAAGAAAAACAACAAGGTTTTCATCTGGGAGCAACTCTCTCAACTATGTGGTTGTTTTATTGAAACCAGAGTTCGGAGAAAGAGACATGATTTTATCTAGGAGAAAATTCAGGGCCAGTGTATGCGGCCCTGAGATGGGTGCTGGGGGTGTGGGTGACTCAGTTAAGAAGACAGGAATAGCTAGAAGAGAATAATGAAGAGAACTGGCGGTAAGGAAGGGTATCATAACACAGAGACATTTCATTTTCCTTCTGAAATGAGTAGAAAGCCATTGTGGAGTTCCAGGCAAGAAATACTTCTTAGTGTGATAGTGTTTGAATGAGAGTAGGAATGGGACTATTTAGGGACTGTAGTTTGCAGGTGTGGGAATAAGGATGCACTGCATTCATGTGGATTGCATTAAGGTAGACACAGTGGTATATTCTGCATGCAGTTTAACAGCCTAACAGGTGGTATTTTGTGATGGCGTGGATAAAGCATAAAAGCAAATAAAGAATTCCAAAGTGTGTGAGAATGGAAAGAGTGCTGGGAAGATGACAGTACTGATTATGAGTTTTATCTTTGCTGGATTCATCAGGCTTTTTCTATCCATATGTTTGCTTCCAGAGCAACCTTCTCCCATAGGTGGCAAAGCTCAATTAAAATTCATGCCTCCAGTGTGGATATAGATGCTGTGGCCAGTGCCCAAGGGGCCATGTTTGTTCTAGTGGCAAAAAGCAGCAATTGAAGAGGTGAAAAGATATACAGGCTAATGCTTGCTTTTTTTTTTTTTTTTACATTTCTTGTCTTCCACTTGTTCCTCAGGAATACTGATACACAAGCTGTGCCCTCAGAAAAAACCATTTCCCAAAATGTTCCACCATATGGAGTGAAATTGTTCAACCCCAATTGAGTTATTTGTCTTTTGTCTGCTCCTTTTGTCCCTTAGTCCCATAAACCTAATCATTTTTGATTTCCTGGATGCTGGTTGACTCTCCCATTTCTTTTCTTCTAAACACCGTGCCCTTCATTATAAGAAGTAGGCTCCTGTGTTCCCAGTGCCCCCAAACTCATTGCTTGTCCTCCTTCCACAGCTGAACAATCCCAAGTGTCATTGAGCTGAGTTCATGGAGCTTTCTGAAGCTAGGATGCTGAGATTTGGAGCTGGAATGTCACAGAGGTACATGGAACCATTTCTCAATGCTGCACTCTACTGATGCACAGATCTGCTTTTGCAGGTTGCATTAACAAAGATCATTTTGCTACCTTTGCTAAGAATAAGACAAAATGAGCATCATGCAATTGTCTTTTACTCTGGAAATGCAGGAAGAGATTATGGGTTCTTTTTGTTGGTTTGTTTTGTTTTTTGGGTCCGGTCATGGGGCCTGAACTCTGGGCCTGGGCGCTGTCCCACAGCTCTTCAGCTCAAGGCTAGCACTCTACCACTGGAGCATCAGTCCCACTTCTGGCTTTTTCTGCTTATATGGTGCTGAGGAATCGAACCCATGGCCTCATGCATGCAAGGCAAGCACTCTACCACTGAGCCACCTTCTCAGACCTGAAGAAGAGATTCTTACTCTGGTCAATTCCTGTTTCAGTGTGTGTGTAAGGTGGGGAACTCCTTGTGAGCTGCCATCTAATGTCACCAAAATTGAGATTTAAGTTACATTAAAAAAATTAGTAAAGTCAATGCATGTTTCCCCTTCTATTGTGGATGGTAGATTTAGCTTGTAAACTCATCAGTAAATATGGTTGGTGGTATGTATGTATATACAAATGTGTTCACTGAAATATGATGGATTGAAGGGAGAACTCAAAAATGTAATTCCTTAGAAAGGCATAGCCAGATTTTAGCAAAATGAAACACTAGGAAGCAGGTACTGGAAAAAATGGGTGGAGTCAAGAGGAAAATTGTGAACAAATAGCAAAATGGGGGGAAATGCAGTCAAGAATCCAATGCATCTGCTGCAAAATTAAGAGTGAGGGAAGGGCTGGGTAGGGAAGGGATGGGTTGAAAGGGGTGACATGGATCAAGATATATTGTATTCATGAACTGCTTTGTTACATGAGAACTCCTTTGTACAACTGAAGAATAATAACATTCAAAATTGTGTTTTCAAGAAGATGCTGATCAAGGGTCTCTAGATGGAATTTTTCCCTGAAAGTTACATTAAGTGCTTCTAAGGAATATAATCTTGAACAATTCTTACTTTTGATCAATTTTATTTTGATCAATTTGAAAGGAATGAGGTCAAGTAATTTCTGCATTACCTTCATTAATCCAGCAACATTTTTGAAGTACTTAACTATGCTTGTAGATTATGCCAATGTCCTAAGAAGGGGGTGTGAATACAAATGTGAACTGTCCACTTCTTTTTCTCCTAAGAGAGAGGGCATGAACATTTCAGCATAGGGCTGGATATTAACTCAGAAGCCTTTGTAACCTATGTGGTTGGTCTCTGTCACATTCCCTCTGGCTTGCTGTCATGATGGAAAAGCTCACAGTAGGTACATTAATGAGCCGACAACCGTCTAGGGAACTTGGTTTACTAAATTAGGTGGAAGGATGCATTTCGTTTACTGGCTACAGTGCACCAGTTGCTTAAAAACTGGATTGGAGTAGAGGAAACAAAATAGAAACCATAATGACATGTCTGAGAACACCAAAGAGCGGCTACTTGGGGATGATTCTTTCACATGATCTGGTAGCAACAGTGCTTGGGAAGTCTTCCTGGAGAAGGTGATATCCTAGAAGATTCTCACAAATAGTGATATTGGGGGAAGAACTGTCAGACAAATGATTGGGGTATGAGTGGTAAGCATTTCAAAATCCCACCAGCAGAGTTGAGAGGTATGTGGAGAGAATTATACACTGTCTTGAATTTCTACAGGTTAAAGTAAATGACAAAGCCAGGAGATGGTGGCTTCCACCTGTAATGCTAGCTACTTAGCCATATTTAATTTAAAAGAAGACAGGCCATATGTTAAGAGAGCAAAATGAGGACTAAATAGTGAGCTTGAATAAAAGGGTAAGAGTTTGCAAATGTACCAGGAAGGAAGGGGATGACAAAAATGTATAAAGATCATATTAAGAAATTATGAGCTTCTTGGACTGGGAATGTGGCTTGGTGGTAAAGTGCTTATCAGCATGCATGAAACCCTGGGTTTGATTCCTCAGTACCACATAAATAGCAAAAGTTAGCAGTGGCACTGTGGCTTAAGTGGTCAAGCACTAGCCTTGAGGAGAAAAAAAAGCTCAGGAATCGTGCCCAAACCCTGAGTTCAAGTCTCAGGACTGTCAGGAAAAAAAGAAAACAACAAAAACAGAGAAATTACCAGCTTCCTCTCCTTGAATTGTAGAGACTCCAGTTTTCACAGTAAAATGAATTTTCACAGAGGTGCTTGGCTGCTTGGTTAGAAGAGCAGACAGAAGACTGTCGAGTTGAACCAAGTTCATGAGCTAACACCTGGGGAGAGAAAGCAAGAAAGGATTAGTCTTATGATTCTGGGATACATCCTCATTTTTATCTCCTACCATGGGACTTTTAAGCCCTCATTAACGACAGCTTGGAGAGAAGTTTCCCTTTTCCTTTTTGGTTCCAAGGCAAATCAAATCCCTACTATCACCCAATATTTTCTTTTCTTTCTATTTGGACTTGATTCACTTGATGATGGACTGCACCAGAAACTCACCATGACACTTGAACAAGTAGAAGTGAGTGGGAATGTGCATGGTATCTGCAGGATTAAAAAATACAAAAGCTGTGCAACATTCAGCAGTGTTTCTGGCCAAACAAATAGCATGATCATCCCTCTGCTGATGTCCAAAGTATGAGAAGGTTGAGCTAGGAATGTAGCAAACTGTCCGCCAGTGTTTGGAGTGTCTACATCTTTTAAAAACACTCTATTTTTGGATATACAAAATTGAAGAAATGACATCAGTGGGCCTAGTTTCTGGACAAGAAACCAGGAGTGTGTGTTCTTGCTCAGTTCTTTGGATCAGCCCTGGTGTTTTACAAACTGAGCCATAAATCTGGTACGGTATTTTGGTGATTAGTGATAGCGTGTCATAAACGTTGCTGCCCAGGATGTTTTGAATTGTGATCCTCCATGTTTCAGCATCCGGAATATCTAGGATTATGGGTATGAGACACACATTTCATATTCTTAACTCTAGAAGGCCAGTATGTGGGATGAATGAATAAATGGGTTATTTCTTTTCTGTTTACTGTTTCACTATATAGTAGATCTTGTTCCATGTTTCCTGGACTTTTCCAAAGTAGCTTATGCATTTCATTAGGAAGAACTTAAATGCATGCATAGCCAGAAACTATCCCCCAATCCCCACTCACCCACCCCCAATACTAGAGCCTGAAATCAGGGCTTAGGGACTGTGTTTGAGTTTTTTTGATGTTGTTGCTTGTTTTTATTTTGCTTAAAGCTAGCATTGTACCACTTGAATAACAGCTCCACTTCTGTCCTTTTGGTGATTAATCGGCAATAAGTGTCTTAATGATCTTTTCTGCCTGTGTTCACTTCAAACTGTGATCTTGAGTATTTAGGGTTATATGAGTGAATTACTGGTACCCAGAACAAACATTTTTTAAAGACCATTCTTATTAGCATGTAATTAGTTGTCTAAGGAAAGGTCTCGTGATAGTTCCATACTTGCATACAATCCATTTCAGTTAAACATTCTCTTCCATCACTTTCTTTTATTCCCTCCTTGAAACAAATGTAGGCAGGCACTGGTGGTTCATACCTGTAATCCTAGATACTCAGAAGACTGAGACTGGAGGATCTTGATTCAAAGCCAGCTGGGACAGAAAATTATGTGAGATACTTATCTCCAATTAATTATCAAGAAGCCAGAAGTGGAGCTGTGGATCAAGGAATAGAACAATAGCTTTGAGCAGAATTGCTAAAGAACAGGGCCTGCTGGATCCTGAGTTCAAGCACCCCTCCCCGCCCCTCTCTCCAAACCAATATCAACAGGTTTCATTTTTCTATTTTAATACACTCATAATTATTTGTATCGTATTTGCCCTCATTCAGCTTCCCTCCTGGCCTTCCCTCATATTTTGTTTTCCTGTCATTCCTTTTGTTTTCATTTTTTAGTGTAACTTAACAGTGAGCTTTCTATATGCTTTTTCACCAGTACATATATTATAATTTAGTCAGATTCACCTCTTATATTATGCTTTGTTTCCATACCCCTCTACCAGCACATTCAGTAGGTTTCAGTGTGTCTCCTTACACCATCTTTTTACATAGTCACAATGTATTTAATCTTATTTGTACTCCATCATTCTCCCTCCCTTTCATCCCCATATAGTTCCACATTGAAATCATGTTCTCTAGTCATGTCTATAAAAATATGCTTGTAACTAGATATGCATATCTTTCTAAGTCTAGATGGGTGAAAAAATGTGACACTTGGTTTTGGATCTTGGCTAACAAATCAGACACATCCTCCCTCCCCACCTCCCATCCTCTTTTAGAACTGTAAATTTATTTTGGCTTTCAGGGAAAGCAATGAACATAAATCAGTAATTGCTTGCTTGCATTCTTTCATAGATTAGTGGACACGAGTGTGGTTGGATCTGGGTTCAAATTCTAGATTCCACTCTTAAATACCTGACTTGTAATTTTCAGCTGAAATCCTGTGTAGGTGTTTGAATAATAATAAAACACCATTCTTAGGATGATTATTAAGAGTAAAATGAAATGGTGTAGATAGCCTTAGGTCATCTTTACACAATAGGAAACCAAGATTTGGAGATTCCAAACATGCTGTGTAATTATTATCTGCAACAGCAGGTAACTTTTTTTGCATTCCAAAAGCATTACAGATGTGTTCTTACAGATTTTCGATATGGGAAAAGCAACATGTAAGAACTGATTCATAGGCACTTTTTTTTTGGTCATGGGGCTTGAGCTCTGGGCCTGATCTCTGTCCCTCAGTTCTTCAGCTCAAGGACAGCACTCTACCATGTGAGCCAAAGTGATGCTTCCAGTTTCCTGAGTGATTTGTTGGAGATAAGAGTCCCACAGACTTTCTTCCCAGGGCTGGCTTTGAACGGTGATCTTCACATCTCAGCCTCCAGAACAGCGAGGATTAAAGGCTTGAGCCATCAGTGCCCAGCACATAGGCAATTTTATAAACACTCAAGTACTTGAACTATTCAATCAAGTCAATTGACTGGAATGGAAAAGGTTGATATATTGCCTGCTCTGTGGGAGTTGTTATTTGTGTGTGTCATTTATCTCTTTGATTTAGAAAGCCTGTGCTTAGTCATCTCCAGAAACACTTATCAGAGACACACTTATCAGAGATGGGTAATCAAGCCAGGGCCATCCCCAGATGTTAGTCAGCGATACTGTGAAACTCATTTTCTCAGAGCTCACTTACATCCATCACTCTTCTTTGGGGACAGGTCTCTGCAGAGATACAGTACCTGTGACTCTGTGGCCTTGTCTGGTATCAAAGTGCTCTGTCATGAAAAGCCTAGCCAAGGACCTCCTTTTCTTTTTTTTTTTAAATTTTATTTTATTTTATTTGTGAACATACTGTACAGAGGGGTTACAATTGCATGGGCAGGATAATGCGTACATTTCTTACCAAGCATTGCAGCCTCCTCCTTTGTTTACCCTTCACATCACTTCCCAGCCTCCCCCCTCTCCCCCCAATCCCAATCCTTCTCCTTCCCCCCTTCCCCCCCCCCCCGCACCGACGTTGTAAAGCTCATTTTGGACATGACAACTTGTACTTCTCATTGTGGCAACAGGTCCACCTGTATCCTTAAGCAACTGGTTTTTCCCCATCTCCTCCACAAGTTATACTGACATCAAATATTGTGAAAGCAGGGGTTATACTGTGGGGGAGGGACATACAAAGCAACAAAGAGATAATCTTATAAATGCATTAGAAACACATGCATGAAAGAAAAAAATTAAAAAACATATCTAAGGGTTCATTTTCCTGACATCACATTATCTGACCTTTTCTGCTTGACTCATACATATACTAGATATTGCAAATAAGGCAAACCATGGGACCTATGTTTCTTTGGGCCTGGCTTACTTCACTTAATATAATTTTTTCCAAGTTTTTCCATTTCCTAACAAATGGGGCAATGTCATTCTTTCTGATGGAGGCATAGAATTCCACTGTGTATATATACCACATTTTCTTGATCCATTCATCTACTGAGGGGCATCTGGGTTGGTTCCATATCTTAGCTATGGTAAATAATGCTGCAACAAACTTAGTTGTGCTGGTAGCTTTAGTGTGGTCTTGTTTGTAAACATTTTGGTAAATGCCCAAAAGTGGGATTGCTGGGTCATAGGGGAGTTCTATGTGAAGTCTTTTGAGGAACCTCCATACTGCTTTCCAAAGTGGTTGAACAAGTTTACATTCCCACCAACAATGAAGTAAGGTTCCTTTCTGTCCACATCCCCTCCAGCATCTGTTGTTGTTAGAGTTCTTGATTTTTGCCGTTCTAACTGGAGTGAGGTGATATCTGAATGTTGTTTTGATTTGCATTTCTTTTATGGCTAGGGATGTTGAACATTTCTTCATGTGTCTATTGGCCATCCTTCTTTCTTCTTCAGAGAAGTTTCTCTTTAAGTCTTTCGCCCACTTATTTATTGGGCAGTTGTTTCTTTGCGGATTTGTTGTTGGGGGGTTTAATTTTTTGAGTTCCAAGTATATTTTAGATATGAGACCCTTGTCCGTTGTATGGCTAGTAAAGATCTTCTCCCAATCCGTAGACTTTCTATTGATCTTGCTAGCTATGTCATTTGCCCTGCAGAAGCTCTGCAACTTTATGCAATCCCATTTGTCCAACCTTTCTTTGATTTGTTGTGTTTCCGAGGACCTCCTTTTCTTTGCCCCATCTTTCAAGATGGAAGTTAAGATTTCTATTTCACAAAGCAAAAGGCCATGCTATTTGGAACCAGTGTCTGCTCCTCTGTGCAGTAAAGTTCAGAATGTAACATCACCTCCAGTTGACCTTGTTACAGTTGGATACATTTTACCAAGGTGATCGCATCCTATTTATGGCCATTGTTTCAAATACTGCAGGGCACTGGTCTGCAGTGGAAAGATAAGGAAGCCTTCTTCTGTTGCATGATAAGAATGAGGGACTTTGCTGGAGGAGACTGTCTGTTAAGCCATCAGAGGCTTGAAACAATCGACTTTTTGCCATTTGGGATTGGTTTCTGCTTAATCTGTAAGAATGTCCATCTGCCCCCTTTGGATATTATTTTCTCATTTAAGAAGTTGTGCCCAGCTCATTAGTTGTCTATTTTTATTCAGAAACAAAAAGAGAGAGATTCAAAACCTGGACATAAATCATTTCCAGGCTTGACTACTTCCCGCTCCTTGTCATGGAGCCTTCTCCATAGACTCCTCACACATGGAGTTGTTTTGACCACAGCAAAGGATGAAAGAGAACGAGAGAGAGCCAGAGAGAGTGAGAGAGTAAGAGAAATATCGCACTGTGAGAGTAACAGCTATTTATATTGCAAGCTGAGAAGTAATATCTCTCATTTCTTCCACGTTCTATTCACTAGAACCAATAAGCTAGATGTGGCTACATCTAAAAAATGAGAGATTGCAGGCAATTGTCAGTCCTGGTGTGGTTTTTGACCTGGGATTAAAGGGACCTGCACAGTTAATCCTCATATGTCCTGAAATGAAGGGATAATCTATACCTCATCTATGCTCTTGTCATATCCAGTGCCTGAATGAGTCTGTGCCCAAACTTCATGGTCTTAGAGAGGGTTGGGTGTGCCTGGCACTGGTTGAAGCCACCTCAAGACTAAGGGCCACTTAATGGGACAGGAAAAAAAGGAAATTCAGAATAGAGCTTAAAAGTTAAAGAGGACATGAAACAGCCTAATGTATGTGAAGAGTCTAGAATCAAGGGAGAACTTTATGGAAAAGTTAATGGTCCAGTATTCTCTGCATTGGGAATTTGTCATGCCAGTGTACTCCTGTAGTACTGCCAATCAGAATGCTGAGGCAGGAAGAACATAAATTATAGAATAGCTTGGGCTATATCACCCAATTCTATCTCAGAAAGGAAGGAAGAGACAGACAAAAGGGAGGAAAAGTGCAAGAAAAGAGAAAAGGAGGAAGTAGTAAAGAAAAGGTAGGGGTAAACAGAGGAAAGAAGGAAGGGAAGAGAACAAAAACCAAGAATAGGGAAAAAGTATATGTTGGGATGTCTAAATAACCCTCATGTATGACTCAACAATGATAAATGTCAGCAACTACTTATGGAGACTTTTTCAAAAAGAAAGAATAAAGTAGTATGGAGGAACAGCTCTCTGAGATTCTTCTGTGAGTGAACTTACTGGGTGCTTTTGGGGTCATAGGGGAATGGATTTGGAACTAAGTCTTGCTATGTAGCCCAGGTTGGACTGGAACTCACTATATAGGCCAAGCTATCCTCAATCAATAAACTTCCTGCCTCTGTCTTCTGCATTCTGTGTTTGTGAGTATGGCTTTATTACACCCAGCTCATTTTTAATGCTGCTGTTCTTGCCAGTCCTGGGATTGGAACACAGAGAATGGACCCTGTCCCTGAGCTTTTTTGCTTAAGGTTAGCTCTGTCCCACTTTGAGGCACAGGGCCATTTGCAGTTTCTGCTGGTTAATTGTTGAGAAGAGTCTCATGAACTTTGCTGCCTAGGCTGGATTTAAACAGAGATCCTCAAATCTCAGCCTCCTGAGTAACTAGAATTACAGGTGGGAGCCACCAATGCCTAATGCATTATTAATTCTTTTCCTTTAAGAAGACCTGTGAGATAGCTGGGCAGTGGTAGCGCATGCCTGCAATCCTAGCTACTCAAGAGGCTAAGATTTGAGGATAGCAATTGAAAGAATGTCCAGGTAGGGGACTGAGAAGGTGGCTCAGTGGTAGAGCATTTGCCTTACATGCCTGAGGCCCTGGGTTCAATTCCTCAGCACCACATAAGCAAAAAGAAAAAAGTCAGAAGTGGTGCTGTGGCTCAAGTGGAAGAGTGCTAGCTGAGCTGAAGTGCTGAGGGACAGTGCCCAGGCCCAGAGTTAAGGCCCCACGACTGGACACCCCCCCCCCCAAATAAAAGAATGTCCAGGCAGGAAAGTCCATTAGATTCTTATCTCCCATAAACCACCAGAAAGCCAGAAGTGGCACTGTGGCTCAAGTGGTAGAGAGCTAACCCTTAGCTGAAGAAGGGGTGGAGTGAAGTGGACCACTTACCTCGAACCAGCCCTACTCTGGGTGGGCATTACATGCATGCATGGTCACACACCCACAGGGACTAGGAGGACGGAGATCCATGCAGCCAGGGCAAAGAGATCCTTGGGTTTCTTGTGCCAGCAGCAGGTGCCCCACCAGCTGCAGGAGGATGGTAGCAAACATGGCCTGGGTCCTGAGACTGTCGGTGGACACAGTGGATGCAGTGGAACCAAGTAGCCTCTGGGCAGAACCGGAAGAGGATGCAGGGCAGACTCCGAGCCTCCTGCTTCCTTCTTGGGTGGCCGCTATGGTTGTGTGCTTCCAGACTCATCTGGGACTGTGCGCATGTGTGTGCGCATGCGTATCCCTCACTAGCATTTGTGCTCATGCCCATTGCACGTTTGTACTGTCACAGTTTGTGTGCATGCGTGCCCTTCCTTCACACTTCCTGGTTGGGCTTCTATATCTCCTGAGAGGCTGGAGGACCCATGACTGCTGGAATCCAGAACTGAGGTGAGACTTTCCCAGATTGTATTGGAAAACATCCAGTGAAGGATGCAGCAGGGCAACCTGCTTGGTTGGAGCACTATCTATAAAGTAGATTTTGTACTCTGTTTTCTAGTGAGCTTTGTTCTTTTTTTTTTTTTGCCAGTCTTGGGGTTGAACTCAGGGCCCAGGCACTGTCATTGAGCCTTGCTGTGCTCAAGGCCAACGCTCTACCACTTGAGCCACTTCCAGCTTTCTGCTGTTTATGTGGTACTTAGGAATCGAACCCAGAGTTTCATGCATATGCTAGACAAGCACTGTACCACTAAGTGACATTCGCATCCCTTTTGTTAAACCTCCAGCTTATCAGGAGGTTTAGAAGCCCAGCCCAGAAGTGTGAGGGAAGGGCATGTGCACAGGGTCAAGTGAATGCACATGCAATGCGCATAATCATGCACGCTGGTGTGGGACATGCATGCACAGCCACGCATACATGTACACCCACCTGGATGAGCCTGCATGGGTATGACCACAGTAGCCACCCAAAAAAGAAGCGGGAAGCTGAGAATCTGCCCTGCATTGTCTCCTGGGTCCAGCCCGAGGCTGCTTGAATCCACTGCATCCACCAGCAGTCTCACGACCTAGGCCGTGTTCGTTGTTGTCCTCCCCCAACTGGTGCTGCACCTGTTGCTGGGATGAGAAACCTAGGGTGTCTTCAGACTGAGTGCATGCATCACCATCCTCATAGTCCATGTGGGCATGTGACTGCAATATGTGTGTGATGGCCTCCCGGTCTCGGGCTAGTTCAAGGTAAGTGGGACACTTCACACACATGCACGTATGCATGTGAGTGTGTGTGTGTGTGTGTGTGTGTGTGCACGTGCATGCACACACACACACACAAACACACAAACACAGACACACACACTCATAGGACTGGAAGCGCAGGTCAAGGGACTGTAAGTGTGTGTGAAAGGACCTTAAACTGGGTGAAGGGACTTGGGAACGCACTTGCAGAGCTACATAGACATTGACTAAGGCGCCCTAGAGCCCCACAGAGAATAAAGGGGGGTTGGGCTGTCTCAGAGGCCTCCTTGCTACCGCTCCCCAGTATCGCTCCGGGGTTGGTCAGTTCTGCCGTTACCACTGGTGGTCATGGAACTGGAGCCACATTCATTGCCACCTTTCCCAAACTGGCACTGCACCTGCTACAGTGATGTCTCTTTGCCTGTGGACCTCTGTCTTCCTGGTCTGCATGTGCTTTGTTGAGGTGCCATCATGGGAACGCCCTCATTGCCAGGAAGTACCCCTCCTCTTGATCCTCCTCCCCACCAGGGACTGGAAGCCATGGTAAGAGGAGGTCCATTACTCCTGCTGATACAAGAAAAAATGGAGACTTGGAGAAAGGAGTTGACAGTGGGGATGAAGTCCTGCCTTGTACACAATAGATATCCACTAAGAGATTCACAGGGCACAATGGCATACTGATAATTCAGAGAAGTCTAGGATTAGAAAAAGGATGTCATTTTGGCTCACATGAGTCTTTTGCACTTCCTGTGAAACTTACATCAACAACCTTATTTTCTCTATCTTTTCACAGACCATTCCCCAGGAGCTCAGGACATCTGGATTTGAGCAGAGTTGTCACCAGAATGCCAAGGGACCATTATCATTGCATGGCCACCACCACCTGGGACTAGTCCACTTTCCTACAATGCCCATACGAGGCTTAATGTGCTTTCCTGCCTGGTTTCACTTCAAACTGTGATCTTCAGATCTCAGCCTCTTGAGTACCTAGGGTTATAGGAGTGAGTTATAGGCACCCAGAACAAACTCTTTTTAAAGACGATTCTTATTACCATGTAATTAGTTTTCTAAAGAAAGGTCTCACCGAGTGCCGGTGGCTCACTCCTGTAATCCTAGCTACTCAGGAAGCTGAGATCTGAGGATCGTGGTTCAAAGCCAGCCTGGGCAGGAAAGTCCTTGAGACTCTTATATCCAACCAACCACGAGTAAAAAAAAAAAAAAACAGAAGTGGCACTGTGGCTCAAGCGGTATGGTGCTCAGCTTGATCTGAAGAGTGTAAGGACAGCACCCAAGCCCAGAGTTCAAGCCCCACGACCGATCAAAAGAAAAAGAAAGAAAGAAAGGTCTCGTGCTATTTCCATGCATGCATACACTGCATCTCAGTTAAACTCACTCCTCCATCACTTTCTTTCATTCCATCCTTGAAACAAATGTAGGCAGGCACTGGTGGTTCATGCCTGCAATCCTAGATACTCAGAAGGCTGAAATCCAAGGATCTTGATTGAAAGCCAACTGGGACAGAAAAGTTTGTGAGACACTTATTTCCAACTAATTATCAAGAAGCCAGAATTGGAGCTGTGGATCAAGGGATAGAACAATATCTTTGAGCAGAAAAGCTATGTAACAGTGCCTGCTGGATCCTGTATTCAAGCTCTCTCTCTCTCTCTCTCTCTCTTTCTCCCTCCCTCTCTTTCTCCCTCTCTCTCTCTCTCTCTCTCTCTCTCCCTCCTTCTCTCTCTCTCTCTCTCTCTCTCTCTCTCTCTCTCTCTCTCTCTCTCTCTCTCTCTCTCTCTCTCTCTCTCTCTCTCTCCAAATCTCAACAGGTTTCTTTGTTCTCTTTTAATACACTCATACCATATTCACCCTCATTCAGCTTCCCTCTTGGCCTTCCCTCATATTTTGCTTTCCTATCATTCAGTTTGTTTTCATATTTTTAGTGTAACTTAAGGCAACAGTGGGGTTTCTATATGCTTTTTCACCAGTACATGTATTATAATTTAGTCAGATTCACCTCTTTGATTATGGTTTGTTTCCATACTCCTCTAACACCACATTCAGTAGCTTTCAGTGTGTCTCCTTACACCATTTTCTTACCTAGTCACAATGTATTTTAATCTTATTTATACCTTATCATTCTCCCTCCATTTCACCCGTATATTTCCACATTTAAGTCATGTTCTGTAGTCATGTCTATAAAAATGTTTATATCTAGATATGCATATCTTTCTAAGTCTAAATGGGTGAAAAAAGTGATACTTGGCTCTTGGAGCTTGGCTACCAAATCAGATATATCCTCCCTCCCACTCCTGCCCCATCCTCTTTTAGAGCTATAAATTCATTTTGGCTTTCCGGGAAAGCCAAGCACCTAAAACAGAGCTGCTCACGAGGCTGAGATCTGAAGATCACAGTTGGAAGTGAACAAGTTAGGAAAGACCATTAAGACTATTATTGCCAATTGATCACCAAAAGGCCAGAAGTGGAGCTGTTATTCAAGTGGTACAGCAAAATTAAAACAAAAACACCAACATCAAGTATTTGCTTGCTTGCATTCCTCTTCATAGAGTAGTACACATGAGTGTGGTTGGAGCTGGGTTCCAATTCTAGATTCCACACTTAAATACCTGACTTGTAATTTTAAGCTGCATTCCTGTGTGTGTGTTTGAATAATAATAAATAAAACACAATTCTTGGGATGATTCTTAAGAATAAAATGAACCAGGGGCTGGGAAGGTGGCTCAGTGGTAGAACACTTGCCTTGCATGCTTGAGGCCCTGGGTTCGATTCCTCAGCACCACATAAGAAAAAAGAGAAAAAAGCCGGAAGTGGCGCTGTGCTCAAGTGGTAAGAGAGCTAGCCTTGAGCTAAAGAGCTGAGGAACAGCGCCCAGGCCCAGAGTTCAGGCCCACAACTGGACCCGAAAAAGAAAAAGAATAAAATGAACCAGTGTAGATAGATTTTGGTGATCCTTACACAATAGAAAACCAAGATTAGGAGATTTCAAACATGTGAAATTATTCTCTGCAACAACAGGTATCATTTTTTGCATTCAAAAAGCATTATTGATATTTTCTTACAGATTTTCTTTTTTTTTTTTTTTTTGGTGGTTGTGGGGCTTGAACTCTGGGCCTGAGCACTGTCCCTCAGCTCTTCAGCTCAAGGCGAGCACTCTACCATTTGAGCAACCATGACAGTTCCAGGATTCTGAGTGATTTATTAGAGAGAACAGTTCCTGGACAGTTCCTGTCCAGGCTGACTTTGAACCCTCATCCTCAGGTCTCAGCATCCTGAGTAGTTAGGATTACAGACATGAGCCACCAGCACCTGGCTCATAGGCACTTTTATAAACACTGAAATAGTTGAAGTGTTGATTCAGGTCAATCGACTTGGAATGGACATGTTTGACATATCATCTGCTCTGTGGGAGTGTTTGTTTGTGTGTATCATTTATATCTATGGTTTAGAAAGCCTGTGCTTATACATCTTCAGACAAACTTAGCAGAGATGGTTAATCAAGCCAGAAGCCAGGGGCCATCCCCAGATACTAGTCAGCACCACTTTGAAACTCACTCACTCTCTCCAAAGTGACTTCCATCCATCACTCTTCTTTGGGGACCGGTTTCTGCAGAGATATAGTACCTGTGAGTCTTGGTCTCATCTGTTATCAAACTGCCCTGTAATGAGAAATCTAGCCAAGGACCTCTTTTTCTTTGCCCATCTTTCTGGATAGAAGTCAAGATTTCTGTCTCACAAATCCAAAGGGCATGCTATTTGGAACCACAGTCTTTGGTCCTGCATGCAGTAAAGGGAGTTGAGAATGTACCATCCCCTGTTACTGACCTTGTTACAGCTGGATACATTTTACCAAGGTGGTCCCATCCTCTTTCTGACCATGGTTTAAATCACTGCAGGGCACTCATCTGCAGTGGAAAGATGCAGCAGACTGGTTTTGTTGCATGATAAGAATGAGAGACTTAACTGGAGGGCACTTTCTGCTGAGGCATCACAGACTAGGGAAAAAGTCTACTTTTTGCCATTCAGGACATGGTTTCTGCATAGTCTATAGGAATGGCCACCTGCCGCCTTTGGGTATTATTTTCTCATTGGGGAAGTTGTGCCCAGCTGATTATTATTCAGAAACCAAAAGAGATAGATTCAAAACCTGGACTTAAGTCAGAGTCATTTCCAGGCTTGACTATTTCCCACTCATGTCTTCCAACTGTCATCTGGAAGCTGCAGCTCCTTGTTCTGGGGCCTTCTCATACACTGCTCACACATGCATTTGTTTCACCCAGAGCAAAGGGTATAGGAGAATGAGAGAGAGAAGGAGAGAGCAAGAGAGAGCAAGAGAGAGAAATCCTACTGTGAGAGCAACAGCTATTTATATTGCAATCTGAGAAATGATATCTCTCATTTCTGCCATGTTCTATTCACTAGAAATAATAACTAGATATGGCCTTATCTGAAAAATGAGAGATTGCAGGGGATTGTTGAGATTAGTATGGTTTTGACCTGGAACTTCCTTTCAGAGTGTGTTCCCTTAAGGGGATCTGCTCAGCTAATGGCTTATGGGTCCTGAAAGGAAGGGACAATCTACATTTCATCTATGCTCTGTCATATTCGGTGCCTGAATGAGCCTGTGCCCAAGCTACTTTGTCTCAGAGAGGGTTGGGTATGCCTGACACTGGTTGGAACCACTCCAAGGCTAAGGGCCACTGAATGGGACAGGAAACCAAAAGGAAATTCAGAAAAGAGCCTAAGAGACAAATAAGACATGAAACAGCCTCATGTGTGTGAAGAGTCTAGGGAATCTAGGGAGAACTTTATGGAAAAAAGATAATGATCCAGTATTCTCTCCCTTTGGGAACTTTCCAGTCATGCCAGTGTACTCCTGTAGTACTGCCATTCAGAATGCTGAGGCAGGAAGAACATAAATTCCAGAACAGCTTGCACTATATCACCCAATTCTATCTCAGAAAGGAAGGAAGGGACAGACTAAAGGGAGGAATAAGGGCAACAAGCAAATGAAGAGAAAAGGAGGAACTAGTAAAGAAAAGGAAGGGTAAACAGAGGAAAGAAAGGAGGGAGAGAATTCAAAGAACAAAGAATAGGGACAAAGTATTTTGGGATGTATAAATAACCCTCATGTATGACCCAACAATGATAAATGTCAGCAACTACTTATGGAGACTTTTATAAAAAGAAAGAATAAAGTAGTAGGTGACAATATGTGACAAAATGAAATAGGTTTATGGAAGAACAGCTCTCTGAGATTCATCTATAAGTGAACTTCCTGGGAGTTTTAGGGTAAGAGGGATTTTTTTGGAACTAGGTCTTGCTAGGTAGCCCAGGTTGGACTGTAACTCCTGGGTGTTTTAGGGTAAGAGGGATTTTTTTGGAACTAGGTCTTGCTATGTAGCCCAGATTGGACTGTAACTCACTATAAAGGCCAAGATGGCCTCAATCTCTGAACCTCCTGCCTCTGCCTTCTGCATTCTGTGTTTGTGAATATGGCTTTATTACACCCATCTCCTTTTTAATGCTGTTGTTGTTGCCAGTCCTTGACCTGGAACATAGGGCTTGGGTGCTGTCCCTGAGCTTTTTTGCTTAAGGCTATCCCTCAACCATTTTGAGGCATATGGACACGAGGTTATCTTGTCATTGTCAAGAAGAGTCTCATGGACTTTTCTGCCCAGTCAGAATTCAAACCGAAATCCTGAGATCTCAGCCTCCTGTGTAGGTAGAATTACAGATGAGAGCCACCAGTGCCTGACACATCAATAATTCTTTTCCCTTAAAAAGACCTGTCAAGTTGCTGAGTAGTGGTTCCTCATGCCTACAATCCTAGCTACTCAAGAGGCTGAGATGAGAGGATAGCAGTTCAATGCTTGCCAAGGTAGGAAAGTCCATGTGACTGTTATCTCCAATAAACTACCAGAAAACCAGAAGTGGCACTGTGGCTCAAGTGGTAGAGTGCTAGGCTTTAGCTGAAGAACTGAGGGACAGCACCCAGGTCCAGAGTTCAAGCTCCATGGCCAAAAATAAATGAATAACTAAATGAAATAAAGAATAAAAGACCTCTCAAGTAGAATAAACTTCAGGTCCATAAAATAGAAGTCTGCTTCTGAGATAGACATACTTTGTGTATGGTTTTTATTAGAACAATTATAGATATATTAAAATTCAAGACAACGGTACTAAAAGATATAAAAGCAAGATACTTTATTTCTAACCTGTGAGGGATAAATAAAGATTTAAAAAAGGGAGTAAGTGAATCAAAAACAATAAAAAGAGGTACAAAGCAGCACAGGGACCCATACAAACTGGAATCAGAAATGAGAATGGCAGATGTGGACAAAACTATGACTTCATCTTGGATGTCTTGTCTCTCTTCTCAAGTGGAAAGAAATTTTTGAGTTGAATCTTTACAAAGTCTCCTTATCTCAGGCTCTTGCAATTAGATGTAGACCGTGCTATGTGAAAAGGACAGTGTTATAATTTCTGTACAAGGATAGCGTCTGTAATAACCCGTGGGACCCAGGGAATCAGTGGGGCACAATAGTGTGGCCCCATGGTCCAGCCTGCTGGAGGGGGAGCAGCATCAAGAGTCAAGCCTCACAACTCCACAGACCCAGCCACTGGACAGAGCAGGGCATTGTGAGGCTGATGTCACCACCCCAAGGGGCACTGGAGGAGCATGCCATGGCTGGGGCATGCCACTGAAAGGGGCAGAGCAGGCCACCAAAAGGGGAAGGGGCATGCTCCTGGAGACATGCACATAGGGAGCTGACTATTGGGATTGGACTTGGGCTGCTTGGGGGAAGATCATGAATATCAGTTTGATACCATTAGTGGGGCAGGGGTGCAGCCTTTCTAGGTGTATATAGGCTGCATGCTCCAAGGCTAGGGGGGAAGTTAGGGGAAAACACATTGGGAGGGAGGAGTCCTGAGGACACCTGGTCTCTTGTGGAGAGGGGAGTAAGGAGACCAGTGGTTCTGAAGAGATGAGAGTAAAGGAAAGACCGGGAGTCCTGAGGCAGGAATTGAGTGTGGAGGAAGGAGAGGATTGGGAGTGGAGGGGGAGAGATGGCAAGAGGGGAAAGCCTGCCACAGTAGGGCAGGGCAGGCCTGTGGAGGATAGGGCAAGCTCTGAGAGGCCATTTGGGGCTTCTTGAGGGGCCATTTGGGACCTCCTTGAGAGGTCCTTTGGGGCTTCTTGAGGAGCTATTCAGGGACTTTTTTTGGGGGGGCGGGGGTTCCGGTCGTGGGGCCTAAACTCAGGGCCTGGGCACTGTCCCTCAGCTCTTCAGCTCAAAGCTAGCGCTCTACCACTTGAGCAACAGCACCACTTATGGATTTTTTTCTTTTTGCTTTTTTCTGTTTGGTCTGGTCGTGGGGACTGAACTCTGGGCCTGGGCGCCGTCCCTCAGCTCTTCAGCTCAAGGCTAGCACTTGAGCCACAGGGCCACTTCTGGCTTTTTTCTTATGTGGTGCTGAGGAATTGAACCCAGGGCCTTATGCATGCAAGGCAAGAGCTCTACCACTGAGCCACCATACCAGTCCTTCAGGGACTTCTTGAGGGGCCATTTGGAACATCCTCCTGAGGTCACTCTGGGCCTCCTTGAAGGGCCTGTTGGGGCCTCCTTTGGAGGTCATTCAGGGCCTCCTCTGGAGGCCATTTGGGACCTCCCTCTAGAGAGGCCTGTGGACAGTGGAGAGGCCTACATGTGGGGGAGGAAGGGAAGAAAGGGAAAAGCCTTCCCCTTTGAAGGTTTGGAGGTTTGGGGCTTTGGGGATCTGAGGTTTGGAGGTTTGCAGACCAACTAATTGGTGGTTTGAAGACCAACCAATAAAAGTTGGAGTGTCAGGACTGCCTATTGGAGGTTTGGAGGTTTGGTGATTGAGGCTGCTCTTGGTTCTGGGTATCTAAAAGGACAAGGTAGTCTCAAGACACCTTTCTGGTGTAAATAAACTTCTTTTGTTCACTTCTCACTGTGCCTCCATGGATTGTCTCTCTCTCTGAGGTTCATCAATACCCCACTGGGTGATGTTCTCACAGGGGCCATCCTAGGATGGCCATCCTAGGATGCCCAACCCCGAGGAAACATGAGGGCCACTGGCCAATGTCCTCATGGTTTCCACATGGCTGCCATGGTAGCAGTAAGAGCATCCTGCCATGTGCCCAGTGTCATTGGCAACAGACTTCCTGGACCAAGTACCTAACTGCCAGCAGGTGTGCACTGGGCTCTGATTGGTCCACTTCCTCACTGATGTCAATGGCCTGACTTGTGATTGGTCCATTTCCCCCTGACATCACAGAGCATTGTGAAGGTATGCCCAACAGGGTACATATGAGGCAGCTGCTCTCCAGCTTTTTCAGTTACAGTGCTGGGAGCTTTTACTCCGGTGACCTGATGGACTAACTCAGAACTACTTGATTGCTTTCTTTGGGTGTGGGGAGTGGTAGTTGTGTTGTTTGGGTTTGGGGATTTCATTTATTCAGCTGGGGGTTGTGTTTACTTGTTTGTTGGTAGTTTACCTTCTGTTTCTTAAGATTTGTTAGTTGTCCACTTCATTTAGATCATCTTAGGTAATTCTTAAGCTTGATCACTTGCCATCCCAGGGACAAGGTGTTAATGTACAACTTTAGTTCCTCCCCCAGGGAGGGGGAGATCACTGTCATTGCACAGTAAAACTTGACAAAGATTATCGGTTACTGCAGCTGTGTCTATGAGAAGCTGGCCCATCACTGCCTCACTGACACCACAGTGGCAGTCAAAGTTCTCCCAAGGAAAGATCTGAAAAGTCATGAGATAGAAAACGAGGTAGCAGGTGGGAAGTTGGCTCAGTGGTAGAGCGTTTGCCTTGCATGCCTGGGGCTCTGGGTTCGATTCCTCAGCACCACATAAGAAAAAAGCCAGAAGTGGCCCTGTGGCTCAAGTGGTAGAGTGCTAGCCTTGAGCTGAAGAGCTGAGGGACGGTGCCCAGGCCCAGAGTTCAGTCCCCACGATCAGACCAAACAGAAAAAAGAAAATGAAGTAACCATTGTGAAAAGTGTACGTCACCCACACATCATCCAATTATTCCAGGTGATGGAGGATGAAGACTCCTTGTCACTGAGCTGGCCACTCAGGGCCATCTCTTGGGGTGGAGTCAATAAATCCCCTTGCATACGCCTATTCCAGTATGAAGCCAAGAGGTTGTTCTAACAGATCACGAGTGCCATTCACTACCTTCAAGAGAACTGAATTGTACTCCTAGACCTGACGGCCAACAACGTCCTGTTCAACACCAATGGCAATGTTAAGGTCAGTGATTTTGGCGTTTCAGGGTGACCCCAGGACAGTTGCTAAAGGGGGTTTGTGGAGCCTTACTATTCCACCCCCCTGAAATGATCCTACAAAACATGTTCAGTGGGTACAAGGTGGACATTTGGGGACTTAGCTGTGCTTTTGTATATGATGACAACGGGAAAGTTGCCATTTGAGGAGAATAAGATGACAGATATGGAAACAAATCCTAGAGGCCAGGTACACCGGTCCCCTTTACCAACTACAATGGGACGTGATCTCCTTCCTAAACTGCTGACTGTGGGCTTCAATCTGAGGCCTGCTATTGAGGAGATAATGGAGCACCCATGGCTGGCCCTAAGTGTGGGATTTGGCCTGCTTCCTGATGAGCAACTGCCCAGCAAGCTGGACCCCGTTATTGTCACAGTCATTTGCAACATGGTGTACACGGTAGCTGGTATTAAAAAGAAAGAACAGAGCATTCAATGAAGCCATGGCACCTACCTGCTCATCCATGAAAACATAAAGGAGAATACCAGAAGTGTGGAATCAAAAATGATGCTTTTGGCTAGTCCACCATGCACACCTCCTGAGGACAATCCCACCAGCCCTCTTCCTCCACAAAAAAAGAGCCACCTATTCTGCAGGATGTAACACCTTCAGCTTGTCCTCAAATTTTCAGTTACCTCTGAAGAGAACCCAAAGTGCCAGTCTGCCTGTCCTTCTGCTCTACACCCTGCAGAGCTCCAGTTCCAGCTTCATTTGTGGCCCAGATTCTTTTAGCTGGTCGGGTACACTAGACAGTTTCCACTCAGTGGAAAATGGTCTTCCCTCTGGTCATCCTCAGGGGGAGGCCATAGACCTCAGGTGGAACATTAGACAGGGCTGGAGGAGGGTGGCTAACAGGATAGTCACCATTTTTCGCAGACTTTGCTGCTGTGTGAAGGCCCCAAAGTAATGTTCACAGATTGAGAGCAAAGCTGTCCCAGAGAAAGCAGTGCAGAACTCTGAAACAGCACAGTTGAAAGCCACCAGACTCAGATCTTCGGGGTGAGTCTAACTAAAGCAGAGAGATGTGGAATTGAAGAGCTGCAGGTGGGAAAGGAGTCATGCAGGAAGTTCACACTGTGGAGGTCTCAGTCCAGCATGGCCAGGTTGTGTGACGGCTGCTAGGGGATTCTCCGGCAGGGATTCCTTTCGGAGAAAGGACAGCTGACATCACCAAGGCTTTCCAATGCTGAAAGATAAGTTGAAAGGTGGCCTCAATCTGCTGTACTTTCTGAGCTGGGCATTTACACATCGATCCCTTACTTAATAGTATTGTCACTTTATTGAACAACCTTTTCCCTTGGTCCTCTGAACACTAAGGTGTTTTTGTCCCAAACGCTTCAGGTCATCTCACCTTTCACGTAGGTTGCTTGTGTCCCCAATTGCTAGTTTATTTATTTAGGTTTAAAGTGAGGCCCTTGAGCTTCGTGGTATAGGAATCCATGGATCTCAGGGGCAGGAAGCATCCTGGACTCTGTTTCTCCTTCCGCAGTCTCTAGGTGACTGGGTACAACTACTGAGCACACTACTTACACTGGCTGGGTTGGAGTACAAAGGCAAATCTTCACTGCGAATGGAGAGGTACCTGTCTCCATTCACCCAATGCACTATCAATGGTTTCTGCCCTTACTTTCCTCCATTTAAATGCACTTTCCTGCTTGTGTAATTTCTCTCTAAATCTCATCATTATCCCAACATAAAACCTTCATCCAAGCATCTCTTCTTTCAGAGTTGTTTATTTGCTCACAATCAAAGAGACCCTATTACTAAGACAGGTTGTTTTGAATGGCAACTCCTCCCATGAGTCCCCATTTTCTCTAAGGGGAACCAGAAGGCTGGGTTGGCTGAGTTTCAAATAAGAGAACAGTCTGACCAACCAGAGCCACTGTTTAGACTGGCTAAAAATATGAAGTAGAATAATATTCCTTCCTTGATCGTAGAGGTAGAGAAACCTGTGAAGGAGCAGCATTCCTGAGAAAGTATGGAGATACAGTGGTGCCACTGGATGGACCCTGCCTGGGATGACTGCATCTGGACAG
The DNA here is from genome assembly GCF_024711535.1 of Dipodomys merriami. NCBI lineage: Eukaryota > Metazoa > Chordata > Mammalia > Rodentia > Heteromyidae > Dipodomys > Dipodomys merriami. The sequence continues at coordinate 268,056 of NW_027206453.1, forward strand.
TAGCAAAAATTTGGTAAGGTTGATATGACCTCTACCACTGGGCTATTTGTGTTGGTTTAGTCAGGGCCATGAGATTTCCACAGAGAGGATTTGATTCAGGCTGATGCTGTCTGCCCTTGGGTGACAAGTGTGTTATAGGGAGGATTTGAGCACACCTGACTTTTGCTATATGTGCACTGATGTCAGGAGGCTAAGCCTGCAGAGCAGACTGATGAGATTTTCTGCAGTAGGTAGGATCAGTGGTCCAGCTCAGAGCTATTTGGGAGCAGATCTCCCCTGAAAGAACAAAAAGGGATTCTGGTGAGAGTCCCAATAAGGGCTACAAGAGGGAAAAGATGGGTACAAAGTAAATGACAGGGTGGACACTAAATGTAAAGGAGAAATGACAGGAGGCAAATTAAGAAGGGAGCTGAGGAATCCTGAATTCCACATGGGCCATTTTTCAGTGAAGAAAGTGGGTGGGAAGGAATTAACTGTTGATTTGTAAGACTTCTTGATCACTATTCTTTTTTTTTTCCTTTTGTCTGTTGTGTGTATGTGTTTGTGAGTGTGTGCTGCTACACCTCAGTGCTTTTTTTCTTATGCTGTTTCCTTTGCCTTCTCTGTTCTCTCTCCACTTTTCTCACCTTCTCCCTGCTGCCGCCCACCATTTCTCTTCCTTTGTTTTCATTCCTCCCATAGCTACTCCTATTCTACTTCTCCTGTTCCTCTTCTTGCTGTTCCACTACTACCCTCTACCATTCCCTTTCCCTCTCTTCCTGCTCTTGAATCTGTCTCTCTCTCCCTCCACCTCCCTCACTCTTCCTCTCTCTCTACACTTCTCCCTTTTTCCTTCTTTCCCTTTCTCCCTCTCTGTCTTTCTCTTTTTTCTCTCTCTCAGTTGTCATGGATATGTCTGGTTCTCTCCTGCTTGAGTTATACTTCCAGGCTTGCATTTCTCTATTTACTTGAAGATGGAGTCTTCCCAGACTTGCTGTAAATGCAATCTTCAAGGTATCATCTTGGGAGATAGGTAGGAATACAGACAAGAGCTTACAGCATCAGGGAATGCAATTGACTTTGTTAATCTGGTGTGGCAAAGGTTGCTTTCTCTATTTTGAAAGGGCATTTGTGTATTTATGTGAGGGATAGCTGTGTAGAGTCACCTTACAATTGGTTGTGGAAGGAAGGGGGTGATGGGTTTGTGTAAATGGACAGGGAAGGACGACATATGTGCTGTACAATTGCGCTGAGAGGTGTCAGATTCTTAGTAGAGACTCTATGAGTCCCCAGAGAGGCCCCCTTTCCCAAAGCACCCAGCTTGGGCATGGTGCTTCCGTTTCCCGGTAAAGACTTTAGGCCTCATGGAAGAATAGCAGAGCCCAATTTTTCTCCTTGGGGAATCAAGAATGCTATCAGAGCCAAGTTTTAAATATTTGAACATCAAGAGGCCATTTTTGGAATCACAAAGTGTATGAATTAAAAGATATTCCCTTCCGTTCAGCTAGAGGTGGTCAAGGAACAGGAGACCTGAGGAATCATTGAGATAAACTGGGATCTGTGGAAGGACATAGCCTGGATGGACTTTGGTTGTATATGGACCACACCCGTGGATGGACCCTGCCTGGGATGACTGCCTTCCCACAAGAACAAAAATTCGGTAAGATTAGATATGAGCCTTCACACTAGAATATTTGTATTGGTTCACCCAGGGCATTAGAATTGCACACAGAGGCAGTGTTGAGGATTCATGCTGCCTTTGGGTGACAAGTGTATGATGGGGAGGAGTTGGGCAAATCTGGCCGTTTCTCTGTGTACACTGGGTCAGGCGGCTGAACCTGCAGAGTAGACTGATGAGAATAGCAGCAAGAGGAGGGCTGGGGCTCCTGGTGGGTCAGTGGTACTGCTCAGGGGTATTTGAGGAGCAATGCTATTCTCAAACAATGAGATGGATTTGTGGCGAGAGAAGCAATAAGGGTCCAAATAGGCAAAGGATGCATAACTGGTTTAAGACAGGGTTGATACTGATGCTGAAAGAGAGCTGAGGAGGAATGTAAGGAATGCTGAACTCCTCATGGAACAATGTACAGTGGAGAGGGTGGGTGGGGAGGGAAGTACTATTAATTTCCATGATTTCTCAATGCTTTTTAATTGTCTTTTTGTTGGTTGTGTGCATGCATTTGGGAATGTGCTGGCTTGAACTCTGTTCTTTTCTCTTTCTCAGTCTCCTTTTCCCTCTGTGGCCTTTCCTTGGGCCCTCCTCCCCTCTACTGTCTCTAATCTCTCCTTTCTTACACCCTCATTCTTCTCCTCTTCTCCTCCCTCTAATCATTCTCTTCTCCCTATCTCATTCCTTCTCATTCAATCCTTTCTCTTGAATTTGTCTCTTTGTCTCTCTGTGTTTAGGTATGTATGCATGTCCCTCTGTTTTTCTCTCTGTCTGTTTTCCTTCTCCCCCTCAGGCCCCCTCTTTCCCTTTTTCTCTCTTGAGTGTGGGCGTGTTTCTGGCTGATGTTTTACCAGTGGAGTCACTCTTCTAGGCCTGATTTTCTACTGAGTTGGACATGGAGTCTGCTCAGGCTGGCTTTATCTACAGTCTTCTCAGTGTCAGTGTGTACAGTAGTTAGGATTATACAGGTGAGCCTCCAGCACCTAGACTTTGTGAATCTGGTACAGCACAGATTGGTTTCTCTGTTATTACAAAAGGAATTTGTGTACTTGTATGAGGGACAACTCATAAAATTTTGGGAAAGGAAAGGGTGTTGGGTTGGGCTGCATGTGGAGAATGGAGAGGTAGAGAATTACGTTTCCACAGTACAAGGGTTTCAGCACTGAGAGATGTCAGATTCTTAGGAGAGACCCTTTGAGTCGCCAAAGATGCTTCCAGTTGACACCCCCTTCCCCAGAGCACCAGGCTTTGGGCATGGTGCTTCCTTTTCCCTGGAAGTTCCCAGGGGAAGCCTCTAGGTCTCATGGAAGAAGAGTAGGGCCTGATTATTTTCCTAGGGCACATGGTGTGTAGGAAGCTTAATTTCAAATATTGCCACACTATAAACCTCCAGAGCCCATTTTTTGAACCAAAAAATGTAGGAATTACAATAATTTCCTTTCTATCAACTAGAGGTGGAGAAACTTTTAATGAGTAAGAGACTTAAGAAAACATGAAAATATAGGAACATGTGGATGGAGATGAGTACAAGCGGACATGAGCAGAAATTTAGTAAGATTGGATATGAACCTCCACCACTGTGATATTCATTCAGCAGGGCATTAGATTAGTGTACTTCACTGAGGAAGTACACTCAGCATGGAGAATGAGAATACTCAAACTTACAAAAGTAGTACATAGTATATATGAAAAGGAAGATTAAGGCAGAAAGAATCAGGATGAGTGTTGGAAATAATCTGTGTTTTTGTGTGTTTGCAGATGTGTGTTGTGTGTACATGTGCACAAAGTTGTATTTTTGAGTATCAGAGTAGACCTCTTTGGCAAGGGGGTTTTGGGGAAGTATAGGGGACTGAGCAGCTGGGTGTGGGGAAAAGCATTCTAGGCAGTTGGAATAGCAGTGGCCCCCAGCTGGCACAGTGCAAATGCCAGTGTGGTTGCAGCAAGGAAGCCTGGGCTCAGTGGGGAGAGACAGGATCAGAGAAGGCACAGGAGCCTCTTGGCAGCACAGGCTCTGCACTACACCAAAGGAAGCTGTGAGCAGAGTGGTGACCCACCATGCTTCAACATTGTCCTGTGGTTCTCCTGTCTACTCTAAAGCCACATTTCTTAGTCTTCAAATATGAAAGGGTGTGTGTGATATTGGTGTTTCTCATGAAATTGAGTGTCCTCCAGTTCCATCCATAGTGTCTGAGTGTTGGTTTCTTTTTTTTTTTTTTGGTTCCTTTCTGGTGCTTGAATTAGGACCAGTAAAAGGTCCCTGAGCATTTAGCTCAAGGCTGGAGCTTTACCAGTTTGAGGCACAGCTCCATTTCTGGTTTTCTGAGGGATATTTGAAGTAAGAGTCTCATGGACTTTCCTGCCTGGGCTGACTTTGAATGATGATTCTTAGATTTCAGCTTTCTGAGTAGCTAGGATTACAGGCGTAAGCCACCGATGCCTGGCTCATGATATAGTTTTGATAGTGAAAAGATCCTATCCAGAAGTCAAGATTGCCTGCTCTGGTTCTGGCTCTGCAGTCTTCTTCAATCTTGAAAATTTTTCAAGATTTTTATTGAATGTTTTCAAGATTATATGCCACTTCCACTTAGTCTTGTCTGAAGTTTTATCATGATTTGACTTGGGTCTTGCAGGACTATCGTGAAGTGACACTGTGTGCCTCCCACTGCATCCCACCAGGTGGCTGGAGACATCAGTTTGTCTTGGGAGTGTAGTAGGTAATTTTGATCACTTGAAGATGGCCAAATTTGCCAGTTTTTCTACTGAAAAAATTCTCCTCTCCCTTTGTAACTGAGTGATGTGTGGGAAAACACATAAGGCTGTGGAAATATCCCATTCCTCACATCATTGACAGTTTGCTTATGTATTTACATATTTATTCATGTTTGAACTTGCTAAGGGATTCCTATTGAATGCATTGGGTTGTAATTCCACTCCTGTCATGGTTTTGATGGTTCCAGACTTGGCCAGTGCGAGCCCCTTCTAACAGACTTTATTAGTGCTTTTATTTTATTTTAATTTTATTTTTTTGCCAATCCTGGGGCTTGAACTCAGGGCCTGGGCACTGTCCCTGAGCTTATTTGCTTAAGGCTAGCACTTTACCTCTTGAGCCACAGTGCCACTTCCAGCTTTTTCTCTTTATGTGGCACTGCAGAACCCAGGGCTTCATGGATGCTAGGCAAGCACTCTACCCCTAAGCCCTCATTAGTGCTTTTGTTCTTCACTCATACACAAGATCAATGTTTATTTAGTACCTTCCATGCTCTAGTCTTTGAATCAACTATTATCCAGGAGCTGTGGCTGGATGGCATTTAGAAACCAACATCTGAGTATTAGGTATGTTCTTTGCTTTTGAGATGTTATTGTTCCTAGGCCCTTTTGGAGAAGAGAACTGGAAAATACATAAAACGAATATACAAAATATATGTATTCATGTATATGGGTGTGCATTGATATATACAAGCCCATACATGTATATTTACACATATACACATTTAAATTTATATTAATTTCTTTTAGTAGTAAAGAAATGTAAACTCAGAACCTCTTGCTTGCTTTGCTTGGGTCCTAGTAATTGAGCCCCCCTTTAAGCCCTGCTTTTTGCTGGTTAGTTTGGAGGTGAAATCTAATAAACTTTCCTGCCTGGACTAGTCTCAAACTTCAGTGTTCAAGCTCTTAGCCTCCTGAGTGTCTCAACTTCTGATTTGTACACCAATCTATGTATATATATCCATCTATATATACTCAAAATCATGAGTTCACACTGACACCTCCAACTGCAATCTCACCCCAAATATTCTTCCAGTTTTTTTTCCTTTTCCATATTTGTAACTACCAAGAAACCTATTACCCTTGATAGGATGACTTACTGAGTAATTCATTCTGTTTGTAAACAATCTCCTGTGATTGCCAGTGATGTAAATGTATTTGGCCTTTTTCTATGGTTCTTGACATAGAAATCCAAAAACACTCATGCTTTCCTGAGTAACAGGGGTGGTAGTAGGATCTTTTGCTCTACTATTTGGTCATTGACCCTGGTTCCTCAATCAGAGCTCCTAAGACCTTAGTCATTTCCTGAGTTATAGTAGCATCTGACCCAGAGCTATGAAATCCTTTGGAATTTCCTGTCACAAGAGCATGTTCTAAGAGGTGCAACCCTTGATGTACACCTGGATAGCCTCAGGATGGAAGATGATCTTTTTATGATGGACTGGTAGTGCAAACCTGTAATCCCAGTATTTAGAAGGCAAATGCAGAAGGCTCTTGAGTTCAAGGCAAGCCTGGGCTACAGTCAAACCATCTTTTAAAAAACAAGCTTTTATAGGTACATTATTTGGGGATTAGCTCTTAATTTTGTTTTTTGGTTTCATGAAATTTTGTCATGTCTGTAAAATTTATACTTGCCAAGAGATTCAAACTGCCTGATCAACCCATTCTCTCTATTGCTCTGTATCTGTCTGTCTCTGTCTCTGTCTCTCTGTCTCTGTGTCTGTCTGTCGGTCTGTCTCTCCCCTTCTCTCCCTGTCTCTGGTCGATGTCCTCATGGTTACCACATGGTTGCCAAGGTAGCAGTAGCAGCATCCTCCCATGTGCCCAGTGGCCTTGGCAATGGTCCGCTAGGCTACATGGAAGAGTAGTAGTCCTCCAAGCTCTCACACAGACTTGATTCTTGTGACTATTTACCAGTCCTTTACACACTAGTTCACTCATTTCAGGAGGCATGACTAGTGCTATGAGCCCAGCATGCCTGGCATAGTCCCCGTGTAGCACACTCAGGCCAAGTGCCTGGTGCTACAGGATTCTGCAGCCGAGCTTCTGGTCAAAGTACATCTGACACTGAGCTGGCCTTCCCAGGCTGAAAGGAAAATGGAAAAGTAGCCTGAAGGTGTCTTTACCTTCAGAGGTGGTAGGGGTTGCAGCTTGATCACATGGTGACTTCACCTGACAACCATTCACCTTTGTCCTTGAGGTGGTTTTGTTCCAAATGCTACAGCAGGTAATCACCTTACCTTTCATGTAGGTTTCCTGTATGTTTATATACTTATTTGTTGTATTTACATTTGAGCTGAAGCCCATTGATCTGAGGGTCAGGAGGCATCCTGGACTCTGCTCCTCCTACTGTGGCCTCTAGATGACTGGGTCCAACTCCTGAGCACACCAGTTACACTGGCTGGGTTGGAGCATAAGGGCAAGTCTTCATTGGGAAAGAAATGAGACCTGTCTCCATGTACCATGACAGTGGTTTCTGCCCCACTTTCCTCCATTTCAATGCAGTTTCTTCTGTGTGTGTTTTCTCTATAATCCTTTACTCATCACTATCCCAACATAAAGCCATCATCCAGGAGAACCCGATTTCTCATTTATTTGCTCACATTGGTAAAAGATAAAACACATATTTGAAAGACCCTAATGAATACACCCTGAAGTCGTAATTGCAACTTCCTCTGTTAGCCCAATTTTTCTCCTCAGGTAAACAGAGTGTTGTGAGTGCTGAGTTTCACATATGAGACCACTGTGAACATGTAGAGCCTATTTTTGGAACCACAAAGTATATTAATTAAAATATGTTCTCTTCCTTTCAGTGAGAGCTGGAGAAACCTCTGAAGGAGCAGGAGACCTGAGAGAACACGGAGGTATAGTGGTGCCTGTGGATGGACCAGGCCTCTGTGAACTTGGTCTGAGGATGGACCCTGCCTGGGATGACTACTTCTGGACATGAGTGGAGATTCAGTAAGATTGGATGTGACTCTCCACCACTGTCTTATTTGCGTTGGTTCATCCAGGGCTATTAGATTTCCACACAGAGGAAGTGCTGAAGGCTGATGCTGTCTTGGGTGACAAGTGTGTGATGGGGAGGAGTTGGGCACAGCTGGACTTTGCTCTGTATACATTGGGGTTAGGAGGCTGAGCCTGCAGAGCTAACTGATGAGATTTGTAGCAAGAGGAGGACTGGGTCTCCTGGTGGACAAGTGCAGTTCAGGGTTATTTGGGGAGCAGATCTCCCCTCAAAGAATGAGGTGGGATTCTGGTGATAGAAGCAGTGAGGGCTAAAGAGGGTAAAGGATAGGCACCTGGTGAATGACAGGGTTGACACTAATGCTGAAGGAGAACTGAGAGGTGGAAGGTCATGAAGGGAGCTGAGGAATCCTGAATTCCTCGTGGTCCAGTGTTCAGTGAAGAGGGTATGTGGGGAGGGAAGTACTGTTAAATTCCATGATGTTTCCATGCCTTTTATTTTTTTCCTTTTGTTTCTTTGTTGTGTGTATATGTTTGTGAGTGTTTGCTCGTACCAAGTCTTTATCTCTGTGCTTTTTTTCTTAATTCTCTCTCTGCTTCCTTTTCCATCACTTTCCTCTTTCACCTTTCCCCGTCTTTCCCCCTCTCTACTATCTCTTCCCTCCTCTTCTTCTACCTCATACCGTCTCTTAGTCTACTTTTCCTTCCCCTCATCTTCTTCCTCTCATCTCCCTCTTCTCTTACCTCTCTCTCTCTCTTCCTGTTCTTGAATCTGTCTCTAACTCTTTCCATTTCTCTGTCTTTCATCTCTCTGTCTCAGTCTTTCTTTTTCTTTCTCTCCTTCTTTCAATTTGCATGTTCATGCCTGGTGCTCTACCACTTGAGTTACACCTCCAGGTCTGCATTTTTCTAGTTAATTGATGATGGAGTCTTCCTAGACTGGCTGTCACTGCAATCCAGGTAGCTTCTAGGATAGTTACGATTACATAGCCTCCAGCATCAGGCAGTGCACTTGACTTTGCTAATCTCTTGTGGCACAGGTTTGTTTCTCTGTTGTTATGAAAGGTATTTGTGTACTTATCTGAAGGACAGCTGTGTCAGTGACACATTAAAATGGGTGTGGAAGGAAGGTGGTGTTAGTCTGCTGTGCAGAATGGACAGGGAGAGAAGGACATGTATAGTGCAAGTGTATCAAGACCCTTAGAATATCAGAACATGTGCACACTCAAGGACATGTGCACTCCCATTTCCTAGTGAAAGAGCAAGCAGCTCCCTTTGCATGATTGATTAACAGCTTCCGTCTCTCTTTACCAAGATGTCTCAGAAGCACACAAGCAGATGGCTGGTCAGGAATTCCTCTGGGAATCAGCCTCCTTAAAACCCAACCTGATGTGCACGTCGAGAGGGAATTAGGAAGGAAAATGTGCTCTTTTCTTCCTTCAAGTTCAGCTCTCAATGCAGAGCTAGATGTGTCAAATGATCTCCTCAGAGTGAGGCAGAGACTTCCAGGAGACAAGGCCTTGCTGCCCCAAAAGCTGCAGTTGAGGCTCAGAGTGAGGGAGTGGGCTTCAATTCACATCTGTGGGTTTGGCTTAAGAGGCTAGTGTCTTGTAGTCCTAGTGCAGTAGAGAGTGTGCCTCTTCGCTGCTGTGATTTCAGTGTTGAGTTGTATTGTGGAGATGGGGGAGAGGGGCAGTATGCCAAGCAGGAGGCAAGTCATTTTATGATTCCATGCCAGTCTTGTCTTAAGGGGCAAGGTGAGCTCACTGTCCAAAACTCAGGTCTACCTTTGACTTTTCAATGGATAGTCTGATGCACACGCATGCTAGAAGACTCCTAAACCTTTGTGGAACAGTTGGAGTACATTTGGCTCAGTAGGTGAAGGAGATAGGACCAAAAGTTGCCCCAGAGAATGAGGCTCCCACAGCTTAGCTAGAATATCACACAGATCATTACATAGGCTTCTAACCAGCAGGATGGGACCAGGGCTGGAGGAAAGACTTGGAAGAACTGAAGAGGGAGGAGCCAGTGTGGGATGGAAAAGCTTCCCAGAGGAGGAGCCATTGAGCTGGTGTGTGCACACCATCTCCATGTGTGAGATTGAGGTGCACAAGGCTTCAGGCAAAGGGCATGGAAACACAGGTGAGGAGACCACAAGGCAAGGGTGAGAAGGGCTGTGGAAGGGAGTCATAAGAAAGCAGTGGGAAAGAGCTTTGACCATGTGCAACAGGACACTTGTCAAATAAGTGTGTAAGGGAATGGGTAGGCCTTCATTCAATGGACATTTGCTGAGTGACCACAGGGTGAGAGACATCATGCTGAAGACTGACACAATGCTGAGAACAGCACAAAAATATCTCTCCTTGTGAGTTTACACTCAAGCATGGAGAAAGACTTTACCCAGATTTACATAAGTAATAAAGAGAATACATCAGAAGGATGATGTAAGGCAGAAAGGATGAGTGGTGGGAATATTCTGTATGTGTCTGCACCCATGTGTGTGTGTGCATGCATGTGCACAAGGTTGTATTTTTGAGCAGGGTATCATAGAGTAGATCTCTTTGGTGGGTGGGAGTGGGGGAGGATGGGGGATGAGCAGCTGGGTGTCTGGGGAAGAGCATTCCAGGCAGTAGAATAACAGTGGCCCCCAGCCTGGCACAGGTTATCCTGGGCTGCTGCAGAACAGTACAAATGCCAGTATGGCTGCAGCGAGGAAGCCTGCGCTTAGTGGTAAGAGACAGGATCAGAAAAGGCACGGGAGCCTCAGGCTCTGCCCTTCACTGAAGGAGGACTATGAGCAATGCTTCAGCAGTGTCCTATGGTTTTTCTGTCTGCTCTAAAGCTACATTTCTTAATCTTCAAATATAAAAGGGTGTGTCTGATATTGGTGTTTCTGTACCTGCATTATTTCTTTTTTTTTTCTTCTTTTATTGTCAGTTGTGGGGCTTGAACTCTGAGCCTGGTCACTGTCCTTGCACTCTTCAGCTCATGGCAAGCACTCTACTGCTTGAACTACAATGCCACTTCTTGTTTTATAGTAGTTTATTGGAGATAAGAGTCTCAAGGGCTTTCCTGCCTGGCTGGCTTTGAACCGTGATCCTCAGATCTCAGCCTCCTAAGTAGCTAGGGTTATAGGTGTGAGCTACCAGCACCCGGCTTTGCATTATTTCTTGAAGCTTAGTGTTCTACTGTGCAATTTATATTGTTGAAATTGTTTTCTTTTTATTTGTTTGAACATGGGTCTAGGGCACTGTCTCACTATCACTCTACCATTTTGAACCATAGATCTGCTTCTGGTTTTCTGGAGGTTAATTGGAGAAAAGAATCTCATGGACATTTCTTCCCAGGCTGACTTTGAACTTTGATCTTCAGATCTCAGCTTCCTGAATTGATAGGATTACAGGCGTGAACCTGATTTTATTTTATTTATTTATTTATTTTTTACTTAAGGCTGAATAACATTCCACTGAATGTATATGCTCTCTTTTTATTGGTCCAATGATGTACACTTGATTGATTCCCTATCTTTATTGTGAGTGGTGCTACCGTAAATGGAAGTACATGCAGACAAAAAGAAACAAATAACAACAACAACAACAAAAAAACAAGTATTCCTTCACTGGAGTCTGATGGCTCATGGAATCTTGCCTTGGTAGGAACTTGCATGAGAGTCTTTTCTCTAGTTAATGACCAAATACCTGGGAGTTGAGCTGTGGCTTAAAGTAGTTGAGCATTAACCTTGAGCTAAAGAGCTCAGGGACAGCATCATGGCCTCAAGTTCAAGCCCCACACCACCACCACCAAAATCACTAAAAATATATTTGTGAAACCGTCTGGGAAGGTGGCTCAGTGGTAGAGTGCTTGCTTGCATGCATGAGGCCCTGGGTTCAATTCCTCAGCACCACATAAGCAGGGGGAAAAAAAGAAAAAAAAAGAAAAAGAAAGCCAGAAGTGGCACTGTGGCTCAAGTTGTAGAGCACTAACCTTGAGCTGAAGAGCTGAGGGACAGTGCTGAGGCCCAGAGTTCAGGCCCACGACTGGAACCAACCCCCCCTCCAAAAAAAATATTTGTGAAAATCAAACCTCACACAACTTACCCATTTTGTTGTTTGGTTTGGAAATAATATAAATGATTTCAGATTGACTACATTTAAATTCCAAAGCAAGTGACCAACCCTTCAACAGAAAGGCAGGGGTGGGGGCTGAGGGGTGGTCTTCACCCACCCTGACTCCAAAGACCCTAAAATGAGCCAAGACACGACTAGAAAGATGAACAGCCAAAGAAACGTACATGTGAGGGCTGGGAAGGTGGCTCAGTGGTAGAGCGCATGCCTGAGGCCCTGGGTTTGATTCCTCAGCACCACATAAGCAAAAAAAAAAAAAAAAGAAAGAAAAAAGAAAAAAAAATGTACATGTTTTGTTGGGAGAGAGGCCTAAGGACCTAGAAGAAAGTTCTAGCTGGGCACCTGAGACTCTAGTCTCCATTTTCTATTTGAAGCCTCTGGTACCTTCTATGTACAGATGATTTTGCCAATCTGAAAGTCATTTGTAAACTGACTTCCCAATACAGGGTGTTATGTCAGTGTCAGCCCTATTGAACTGAGCCCAATTCTCAGCATCACTGTTTAACGAAAGAACAAGAACACAACTTGTTTTCCATACAATACTTAGAAAGCAATCTTGTTCCCCAGTTATAAGCACATCTCCAAGGAATAAGAGCACACAAAGTCTGTCAGATGACATTGTACAGACTGAACTCAGCCCTGGCTTGAGCGAGCATGCACTGCCCTCTGCTGGTCAGAGATAGGCAACAACTGACTCTTGGGAGACCTGAGACAGGGACTTTTGGTGAGCCCAGGGCTTTTGGTGTGAGTGATAGTGCTGCTTTATAAAGCTCTTTTCTCCCTGTTCACCCAGCAATTGCAGGGACTAGGTTTGCTCTGTTTGAGAAAGCAAAAATTTCAAAACTTACTTTCTTCCCTTTGAGACATTGGCAATCTCTCCTGTTCCCATCTCTTTTATTTACTTATCCTAAGCACATACGTTTATTCAGCAAATATTTTCTGATTGCTACTAGTAATGTGCAAACTCTTTCTGGTTACTAGGAATGTCTGTAGGAAAGATAAACATAATCTTTGTTTTGGTGTTTATTTTAGGGGCCCAGCGAACATGAGTGTTAGTAATTATGGGCAAAGTTTCCAGTGGCAAGCAAGGGTGCCAGGTTCACATTTACTCCTCCTTGTAGAGCTGAAACATGAAAGAAGTGATATTTTTCCCACAAGGCCATTCCTACATTTTGGGGGCTTTTTTGTTTGTTTTGTCGATCGTGGGGTTTGAATTCAGGGCCTGGGCATAGTCCCTGAGCCATTTTTTTTCAGGGTATCCCTCTACTACTTTGAGCTACATCCCTGCTTCCACTTTCCTTGTTCTTCTTTACAAATAAAGAGTCTCAGGACTTCCTGCCCAGGCAAGCTTTGAACCATGATCCTCAGAGATTAGCCCCCTGAGTAGCTAGGATTATAGAGATGAACTGCAACTCCAGGCTTCCCTTGTTATTTAAAATAGAATCTCCTAAATTGCAGAAGACTTTCAACTGAAGTTGATTCAAAGTCCACTAGATGGCAGGATTGCCTACTTTAATACCAAAGGCAAGCAGAGTCACAGATTCTCCTTTACAACTCAATACAGAGCCTCAGCTCTTCTGACAACTCTGGGATGTCCATTTGACTTTTTTTAAAAAAAAATCAATGATCAATCATTAAGAGTCAAGATACAGTGCTATCAAATTACATCTAAACTTACAAAGAAAAATTGCTGTGGAGGCAAAAAGTAGTAAGTAGGGAAATACAAGGTTAGTATTTCTATTTCTTTTTTTTTTATTGTGAAAATACCGTACAGAGGGGTTACAATTACATGAGCAAGGTAAAGGTTAGTATTTATAACCTTGTCTCTAATCCTCTATTTTCCATTCTTCATGGTTTTCTGGTGAACTCTGACGTGAATCACAAGTTTCTTCTCCTCACAATCCTTTATTTAGCTGGAGGACAGATTGCTAAGAGTGACAAGATGCAGGTGTAGAGGATTCCTTTGAGTTGGAAACAAAACTTAGTCTAAAGCTCTGGCTTGAAAAAGAACTGGGAGCCAATGGCTCATTCTGTAATCCTAGCTACTCACAAGGCTGAGATCTGAGAATCACTATTTGAAGCCAGCTCAGGCAGCAAAAATCCATGAGACTCTATTTCCAGCAAACCACCAGAGAAGTGGACCTATGGCTCAAAGTGGTAGAGAGCTGGCCTTGAGCAAAAGAGCTCTGGGACAGACTCCAGGTTCTGAGTTCAAGTTCATGACTAATAACAAACAAAAAGAAGGGGAGTGTGTTTTATCGCCATGGTTGTATTGGTCAGCTTTGCTTTACTACAGTAACATACTTGAAGCAATTAGCTTATAACTGAAAAGTTCCCTTAGCTACCCACAGTTTGTGGGTTCTAGTCCAAGGTCAAGTAGTCTCTTGCTTTGAGCCTCTGGCAAAGATTGCATATCCTGATAGGAACATGTGTCAGAGAAGATGCTCAGATGACAGGCAGAATAGGGGAGCAGGAAGCTCTTGACCTGAAGACCTGCCCATAAAGACTCAACTCTTAAAGGGCCCCTAATATCTCCAGTACTGGTGTTTTAGAGATGAAATCCTTAGCACATTCAATACCCAAACTATAGCAGTGACTTTGTCAGGGTGAGACCTTGAGAATTTTAACATCTTTGAGACACAACATCTCCAAGGCAAAGTTATAAAACTAGGAGACTGTAATATCCAGTGATTATGAGAACTAAATAATATCATAATATCATAAGGAAATCCTGCTAAAATATAATTTGAGGCAGGCACTGGTGGATCACACCTGTAATTTTATACTTACTCAGGAGGCTGAAATCTAAGGATCCAGGTTCAAAGCCAGGCTGGGCACGAAAGTCGGAGAAACTCTTATCTCCATTGCACCACTAGAAAACCAGAAGTGGTGCTGTAGCTCAAGTGGTAGAGCACTAGCCTTGAGCTGAAGAGCTGAGGGACAGTGCTCAGGCCCAGAGTTCAAGCCCCATGACCAACAACAACAACAACAAAAGAATGGATCCGGGAGCCTTATCGCATCTCCATCCTGCCTGTACCTGTCCCTTATGTATAGGGTCTTAGCTTCTCCCTCTGAGGCATGGCCTGGTCCAGTTGGTGGGTATAGGGTTAGATAGGGTATAGGGAGTGCTGTAGGGAGTCTCCTTGGTTTCTCTGTCTCTACTGAGTCATTACTGCATTGTGAGATTTGCATGCATCATCTTGCTGGGTCCTTCTCCTCAGGCATCTTGTTGAATCATCTCTCTCCCCTATTGGAGCTGGTCCTTGCTGTTATCCTTTACCTAGCCAGGGAGGCCTAACTCCTTCATGAAGGAATATGGAGGGAAGCTCAGACACAAAGCTACCTAAGAGAAAAATCTCCTCTTAAGTAGCTACCATATTAGGAAACAAAGGGACAGAGAGAGAGGCAGATTTGCCACAACTCCCCAATGTCTCTTCAAACTAACAGCAGTAAACATTGGTGGAAAAATGAGTCTTCATCCCATCTTTCTACCTCTAAAATATGCATATTTCTTCATCAGTCTTTCTCTTACTCTCTCTTATTCTTATCTTCACTCCAACCTCCATTCTTCAATGGCCTTTTAGCCCCAATTGCCTCTACCATGCCTCTAATTTTCTTCTTTTCCCCAATTGCCTCTACCATGCCTCTAATTTTCTTCTTTTCTTCCATCCATCCCTCAAGCTTGCTCGTGATTCCCAAAGGTAGGGCTTGGAGATATTCAAGACCTTGAGAAATAGAGAGGTTGATAACTCCTATGTTGAATGAGAAAGAGGGGGAGTAAATAAACCTAAATGCAGCCTTCAGCATTCAGAAACATGGGTTGTGTTTTCATTGGCCCCAGAATTGTTTTGGAAAGCAGGAGAATGTTCTCTCAACACTTTCAATTTATTTATTGTTGCAAAGGAGAAGTGTAGCCTTGGAGATTTGAAGCAAGTGAACTTCCAAGGCATAGTCCTATGTATCAATATCACTTCCATCCCATTTGCACAGTTGCCTAGTAACGTGTGAGTGAGCACCATCCATCTCTGACCCACTTGCATGGTCTTGCAGCCTCTCTCCTGTGGGAGTAAGACTTGTGTTAGTACAGTGCCAATCCCATTATTAACTGTCTTCTTTGCAAGTGAAAACAATGTTTTAAAAAATGCTCACAGGTTTTAAAAAAATGCTCACAGGGCATAAGAGAGCAAGGCATGATTGGCTCTGAGAGATAAAGTGGGATGAAGCTGTATTAGAAAACTGTTATTTAAACAGAGTTGGCAACTTCATCCATAGTAACTCTCTCTTCTGGATGGACAGAAACACAAACTCCCAAAAACCAGTCTGGCAAAGAAAGCTACATGGACGTCCAATGATTCTGACCTTTTATTCTGTTTACAAGAGAGCTGAAGTCCTGGCAGGAAAGGGGACAGGTCCTATAGGGACAAAATCCAAGTGGTGGTGTCAATGCAGTGATAATGGTCCCTTGTCATTCTGGTGTCATCTCTCAGTCTGTCCAAATCCAGGTGTTGTGAACTCCCTGGGGAGTAGTCTATGAAGAGATAAAAGGGGAAATTCAGTTCTTTGATCAGTTTCTCAGGAAGTGCTGAGAATCATGTCAGGCAAAGTGACATTCTTTTTCTATTGCTGGAGTTTTCTTTTTTTGGGGGGTGGGTCCGGTTTGGGGGCCTGAAGTCTGGGCCTGGGTGCTGTCCCTCAGCTCTTCAGCTCAAGGCTAGCCCTCTACCACTTGAGCCACAGCGCCACTTCCGGCTTTTTTCTTTTTGCTTATGTGATGCTGAGGAATCGAACCCAGGGCCTCGAGCATGCAAGGCAAGCGCTCTACCACTGAGCCACCTTCCCAGCCCCTCTATTGCTGGAGTTTTCTGAATTGTCAATATGCACCATGCCTAGTACATCTCCAAGTGTGTATCTATAGGGAAGAGCATCATTTTCTGTTTTACTTTGCAACACAACACTTCCTCTTGCATTCTTAAATAGCATCTTTTTGTACAGATCATCCATGAAATCTCTACTTTGGGACTTAGCTATATAATAGATATGTCTTACATTTATGGAGCTGACCAAGTCCATCTGCAGTTCCCCTTTGTCTTATTAGAAAGAATTTGCATGGATCCAGTGAAACCTTGTATGATGTGTTCCTCAGGCAGTGGTAGGAAAGGACCTACAATTATGTGGCATCTCCATCCCTTCCATAAACTCCTTTCTCCAATCTTCCATCTTGTCTTGATTCCAGTAGGAATGGTAGGCATCTCTGAGGGAGGTATAATGGGCCAACATACAAGTCAGTAGCACTATATTTTCACAGAATACATTTCCCTGATGTGGTACAAACTCTGTGTGTATCTGTGAGGGAAGGAGTTGTTGAAGGGGAGGCTTGACCTGGGAGAACACCAATGAGGTTTTACTGGGATAATTCAGGAAGGATGTGATGCACTGCTGACACAGTAGCTACAGAAGAGAAGATGGACAGTGCTCCCTTTGTGTGTGTTCAAGGAAGAGATAGCAAGACAATGGTGAGGGACCTGAGATGTGCTAACAAGGGTTAAAAATTTGATCTTTACTGAGTCCTCATCTATTCCGAATTAGCTAGTGTGAGGATGCTAATATTTGATCAAAATTTTTTAATGAAATGTCCCTCTACAGTCTAAAGAGTCATTTTACTTAAGTCAAATGATTGGGAAGCTATAAAGAAGCATGTAAGGCCAGGTGCCAGTAACTCATGCCTGTCATCCTAGCTACTGAGGAGGCTGAGATCTGAGGATAGCCATTTGAAGCTAGCCTGGGCAGAAAAGTCCCCATGAGATACTTATCTCCAATCAACCACTAAGAAACTGGAAGTGGCACTGTGGCCAAGTGGTAGAGGGCTCACCTTCAGTAAAAGAAGCTCAGAGATAGCACCCAGGCCCAAAGTTCAAGCCCCAAGACTGGCTAATTGTGTATATATACTACATATATATGTGTATATATGTATACACACATATATACATGTACATACATATATACATGTATATAGATATGTATATGTATAGAGAGAGAAACATAGACATATATACAAAAGCATATAGGAAGCTATGGGCTCATTAATAGGAATTATGTGGAGGAAGAGCTTTTTTGGACTATGGTTCCAATGTATACTAAACCAAGACTGTTGCTGGTGGCTCATGTCTGTAATCCTAGCTATTCAGGAGGCAGAGATTTGAGGGTAGAAGTTCAAAGTCAGACTGAGGAGAAAAAGCTATGAGAAATCTCAAATTAACCAGCAGAAGTCCTGAACGTGGAGCTGTGGTTCAACTGATAGAGTGCTAGACTTAAGGAAAAAAGCTCCGGGACAGTGCCCAGGCCTTGAGTTCAAGCCCTAGTACTGGCATGAAAACCAAACCAAACCACACAGAATAATCATAGGGCTTCTATCACAGGCAGCTCACCTCTATACTCCATGAGCAGCCAGAAGAAATCTCCAAATTATCAAAGCCACCATATTGGATAATCTTTTTTCCTAAACAATTAACTTTATGTAATCCAAGACTTCAGTCAAACAAGAATCTCACTTTAAGGCTCATTTAAAGTGAGATATATTCCCAACGTAATCAGAAGGTAAGCTAGCTAGAAAGGATTTCTCAGTAGTGGGAAGTTAAGAAAGAAGAAAAAGTGACACTCGGAGTTCTCTTACTAGTCTTCACAGATCATGATGTGTGAAAAGAATCACTTGAATTTATGTGTAACAAGGAAAGACAGTGTGGTTAATTTCCAGAAGGCCAATTAATGAGATTTCTGAACCAGGAGCTCAACCTGAAATCCTAGGTATTAAGGAGACTGAGATTAGAGGATTGTGATTCAAAGCCAGCCTAAGTAGGAAAATCTATAAAGCCAGTAGTGGATCTGTGGCTTAAGTAGTAGAGAGACAGCCTTGAGTAAAAAAACTAAGGGAGAGTATAAGGCCCTGAGTTGAAGCCATACTACTGACAAAAGAAGGGAAGAAGGGAATGAGGGAGAGGAAGTTAGGGAAGCAAAGGAAAGAAGGAAGGAGAGTAAAATTGAATCACTGATGATAATTACTCTTAGTGATTCAGGAGTTCTGGGTTGTAATGACTTTTCTGTCATTAGAGGGCAGTGTTGAGTTTCCTAATGCAGTAATTACCAGGGCAAAATTGTGAGATCCTATAGAGAGCTCATCAGAACTAGATCCTAATTTTGGCTCCACTAATTGCTCATTGCTGCTTTGCATCATTTTGAACTAAGTCTTTCTATGTAAAATGTGGTTCATATTTATACATAGTTACAGGCAACAACAACAACAAAAGACCTATGAAAGTCTCTTCAAATAGGAACCTAGATGGCCTTATTGAGTGCGGGATAATAAAGCAAGGTTTTGTTATTATCTATGGAAATAGAGGACAAGCATGATTAAGATTGAGATTGTGTAATATGAATTCGGCTTCCATCAATGTCTAAGTGTGATCTTTCATGATAAAGGCTGGCTTATGCTCCTCTTCCATATCACATGTTCCATGGTCATCATTCTCTCATCCTGACTGGGCAGGGATGTTTTCTTTGTTCCAAACCAAGTGAGAGTCAGTTCATTAACATGAACTCCTTACAATGACACAGATCTTGAATTTTTCTACCTTTCTATCATCAATATCTAATTCTAAAATAGAATGAGTATGTGGTGTTTTGCTTGTTTTTGTTTTTTAGTTTAGGCTGGACATCAGTGGCTCACACCTGTAATCCTAGCTACTCAGGAGGCTGAGATCTGAGGATCATAATTCAAAGCTAGCCAGGGCAGGAAAGTCCATGAGACTCTTATCTCAAAGTAGCCATCAGAAAAGCCAGAAATGACTTTGCTTTTACTGTGGTTCAAGTGGTAGATCATTAACCTTGAGTAAGATAACTTAAGGACAGCACCCAGGCCCTGAGTTCTAGCCATAGGATTGGCACACACACAAAACAGTGTTCAATGTTTTCAGAAGTGGTGAAGTGTGACTCAAAGTAGTAGATAGCTAGCTAGTAGAAGCTCAGGGATAGCACCCAGTTCAACAACAAATATCACACATATACATTGAAGCCAGCTCAAGATTTTTGTCTTCAGCTTTATTAGTATATATGTCTCTTCTAGTGCATAGACAGTAAGATCTCTGCTTAGTGTCTTCAGCTTCACAGATGTTTTAGTCTGTGAACCCTGGGGCTTCCCACTGTGTGACATTCACATGCAGAGGGAAGGACTCCCTTTCCTGCAGCTTCCTGTATGTTATGTTCCAGCAGCTTCTGTCACCTTCTTGCAGCTCAGGCAGGCTCTCCCCCCAATGCCCCCAACCCCTTGGTCCCCACCCCCTACTCCAGCCTTATCCTTTCAGGTCTCCTGCCTGGGACTCTCTGAATTATTTCCAGTCAGAGTCCTGCAGATTAAGTGATGCCTTGGGTAGGATTAAATCCAGAAAAGTTCCTTCTCCCATAGTCCAACTACTTCTCTCTTTAAAAAAATATCATTTTGGCCATTTCTAAGGTCTTCATAAGTCCTTTGTGGCTGAATGCTGGTGGCTCACACCTATAATCCCAGCTACTCAGAAGGCTGAGGTCTAAGGATCTTAATTCAAAGCCAACCCAGGCAGGAAAGTCTATGAGACTTTTCTCTCCAGTTGACCACCAAAAAGCTGGAAATGGAGCTGTGGTAGAGGACCAACCTTGAGTGAAAAAAGTGAAAAAATTAAGAGACAGTGCCCAGGTTCAAGCCCAGGTATGGGAACAAAAATTAAAATCTTTTTTTTTCTTTTTGGTCCTGTCGTGGGGCCTGAACTCTGGGCCTGGGCGCTGTCCCTCAGCTCTTCAGCTCAAGGCTAGCGCTCTGCCACTTGAGCCACAGTGCCACTTCCGGCTTTTTTCTTTTTTTGCTTATAAGGTGCTGAGGAATCGAACCCAGAGCCTCAGGCCTGCAAGGCAAGCGCTCTACCTCTGAGCCATCTTCCCAGCCCCAAATTAAAATCTTTTATCCTCTATTTGGCTCAGTGTTTAAATACTGTCTGTGGGAAGGGTAAATTTGTTAGAATCTTTATTATAAAGTTTAGAACATCACTCAGTTGGTATTCCTAGGTTGTAAAATGAGCTGAACTAAACAGAAATAGTGGCTTAGAGATACCATGTCTCATTAGATTTTATCTAAACCTTCTAGCACCTTTTTGTAAATTTGAAAAGATACATAGAAAAATAATTTCAGTAGACTATTTTCTTCAACTCAACTGATTGCAAGTGTTACTATTTCTATAAATTACCAGTACAACATTAAGATGCTTTTCATTATTTTTATATTAAACCTGCAGTACGGATAATGGATTTTCAGCAGCCTAATTTAGGTGCTAAATCTTCAACAGTTTAAAAGAAATAATGTACTATGAAAACCAGAGCTAAGTTCAATAAAAATCTTTAGATTGGTTCTATTTTAGTTGGACTTCAACGCAGGGCCTAGGTACTGTCTCTTAGCTCTTTCACTCAAGGCTAATGTTCTACCACTTTTGACACACAGCTGTACTTCTGGTTTTCTGGTTGATTGGGGATAAGAGTTGTATGGACTTTCCTGTTCAGACTGGTTGTGAACCACAATCCTCAGATATAATCCTCCTGGGTAGCTAGGACTACTAATAGGCATGAGAAACTAGCTCCTGGCTTGTTTAAAACTTTTTTGGGAGGGGTACAGTCGTGGGGCCTGAACTATGGGCCTAGGTGCTGTCCCTCAGCTCTTCAGCTCAAGGTTAGCGCTCTACCACTTGAGCCACAGTGCCACTTCCGGCTTTTTTTTCTTTTTGCTTATGTGGTGCTGAGGAATCGAACCCAGGGCCTCAAGCATGCAAGGCAAGCGCTCTACCACTGAGCCACCTTCCCAGCCCTTGTTTAAAACTTTTAAGGTAAATCAACAGAAAATAAAATAAAATTAAGTCACATGTTAAATGTCCCCAGGTGCTTGTGACTATTGGCTACCATATTGGACAAACTAGGCTTGGATGACAAGAAAGGATTTTTTTTATTTTTATTTTTGCTAAGCAAAGGAGCTTTTCTAGAAGACTTGAAGTATAATGTTACAGAAATTAACATCTAATATGCCTGTAATCACTTTTAGGAAATGCAAGAAATAAAATACGTCTTTAAATATTTTAATATCTATGGGGCAGAAAAAGTTCCCTATGTGGGAGGCTGAGTATGGGAGGATTGTGATTTGAGGACAACTTAGGCAGAAGCTGGATGTGGTGGCACACAGCTGATGATAGCTAAAAGTAGGCATATCTGTCTATGGATCATGCCAGGGTGGAAAGTGAGACCCAATGCTTCACAGCAACCAGTCGGAAATCTGGGCAGGCAGGTTGGATAGTATCATGCCAGTCTAGGAAATACAAAGCCCTGAGTTCAAACTCTATTATGGAAAAAACAAATATTCCCCCATTTTACAAAAATCTTTTTCTAACACCAAAGCCAAATTAGTTTGCATAATGTACATCATTTGTGTGCAGAATATGTCAACAAATTACTGTTGTTTTAATACAACATATGTTCCTCCTTCTATGAATTTTCCTTTTGGGATTCACATTTAATAATATCCTGGCTATCAAAGCCCACTGTGAAAGTGTTACTTTTGTTATTGTTGACTGAATAATTAGAATGATGATGTTGACTGTTTAAAAAATGACCTTTTGGTATGGTGGTTATAATTGCCTTCACTCCTGAGACAGAAGAGTGCTTGAATTGGCTGAGGTGAAATTCCAGCTTAGTGAAATAACTCTAATAAATGGTATTTGACTGTGGGAACTAACATGTAGTTACAATTCAAATTTAAATAGATAAAATGTTTTCTTTTTCCAATTTGAAAAAGGACCATAGGGGAACTATCTGTTCCTGAATCAGAGTAGGAAACCCAAGGAGGACTTTCTGCTTTCTACCACCCAGGGAGTGTGGGAGGAATTCTTAGTAACTATAGCAGAGGAGGGGATCATGACTGGGAAGATTTTTTTTAGAGGAGAATCTGTGCATGTGTAAGATTGTTATCCCATAATGTAAGAATATGAATGAGATGCGACCTGTGTGCATGAGGCCCTAGTAGGACTTTATTGCCCAAAGGTCAAGCTAAAGGCACAAGGGGTTCCACTACACACATACCTCAATTTCCATTAGAACTGGCCTAGAATTGTAAGCACTCCCTGACCACAAAGGAAGTGGCATGGGAGGTACTGGGGAGGAGGAAGAGCTCAAGGTGTCTAGGCACCCATGACTAGGAGAGGGGTGTTGATCTGTGCATTCTTTCTCTGGGATGTGGAAGTATTAACATTTAGATTAATTTCTCAAGGCAGTTGTGCTATCGGATTTCTCTCTCTGGCCAGCTCACTTTAAATGGCTGTAAAACGCCTAAGGTCTCCTGTGAACTTCAGAAGTAGAAATGTTTGTGGAGAAGGGATTGAATCCATTCCGTCTTCCCTCAGCACCTATGCACAGACCTTCTCTGTGTTCAGAACGGCAATGCATTTGTAAAGGTGTAAGCCTTTACATTCCCAGGACCTTAAAAGGGCAGTTTCTTCAGGTCTCTGAATGGTGCAATTGCTTGGCCAGGTCAGAGATAGAACCTCCTCCCTCCTCCTCCTCTACCTCCTCCTCCTCTACCTATTCCTCCAATCCCTCCTCCTCCTTCTCTCCTTCTTCATCCTCCTCCTTCCTCTTCCTCCTTCCTCCTCCTCCTCTTCCTCCTCCTCCTCTTCCTCCTCCTCCTCCTCCTCCTCCTCCTCCTCCTCCTCCTCCTCCTCCTCCTCCTCCTTCTCCTCTTCCTCCTCCTCCTCCTCTTCTTCTTCTTCTTCTTCTTCTTCTTCTTCTTCTTCTTCTTCTTCTTCTTCTTCTTCTTCTTCTTCTTCTTCTTCTTCTTCTTCCTCTTTTTCTTCTTCTATTCTTCTTCTATTCTTCTTCTCTCCTTTCCTCCTTCCCTTCCCTGAAAGTATTCCAGCCACCCCATATTTGGGAAGTAAGTCTAAATTTATTGATAATGCTAAGTTTGGTGTCTGTATATGCTTTGTAAAATAAAACAAAAAAGTCTTATGCATTGCTTGTCAAAAAAGATGTGTTTTTTCTCTTTGAAAGACGTAACTCTGAGCTGTCTCAGGACAGCACAATTTCAGACGTCTATACTCCTGTGCATCTGTTGGTCTGCCGAGGTGACAATAAAGACTCCTATAATTTGGCTTATTAATTGTAGCATCTTTTGTTTTGTTACTGATTGGGTTACAACACTCAGAGCTCAGCCTCCTAAGTCGCTACGATTACAGGTGGGAGCCACTGCCTTTCTGTTCACATCAAATAAGCATGCAACTGTTTCAAGTCAAGTACACTGAAGGGAGAGATTGGGAGAAGAAATCTGGGGTTTGCAGGGTTGCTATCAGATGAATGATTCTAAATTACAGAGCGGAGACTGATTTATATGTAATCAATTTGGATTTGGTTTCCCATCTTTAAGTGTAAGAACCAGCCAGGCAGTTCATGTCTCTGCAACCAACTGAATTCAGTTCTGAGTCTCAATTTTCAAGTTGCCAAGTGTTGGGGTCTCCCTTTCCTTGTCTCAAGAGGTAACGCTGATCAAAACGTATTGTATTTACTTATTAAATGGAAGCTCCTTTGCATAACTACCTAAAGATTATTCTTTAAAAAGAAAATTTTTTAAAAAGAGGAAAAAACTTTAACAATGTGGCTTAAGTAGTTAATGTAACAAAAAAGGAAAAATTTAAAAGCCATAAAAGCTGGCCAAAGCAGAAACTTGTAACAGGATGTAAATAATACAAGGAGATAGGACTTAATTAAAATAGCTTTTTATTTCAAAGGTTATGCAAAGTTGTATGAGAGAAAGAAACCAAATTTTGACCAAAGATGGTAACTCTTTTTTTTTGTCCTAGGACTTGAACTCAGGGCCTGGGCATTGTCCCTTCCTCAAGATTAGCATTCTAGTACTTTGAACCACAGGTCAATTCCTCATTTGGGGGTGGGTAATTGTACATAAAAGTCTCACAGACTTTCCTGCCAGGGCTGGTCTCAACCCTTGATCTTCAGATCTCAGCCTCCTGAATAGCCAGGATTACAGATATGAGGTACCAGAATATAGCTTGAAGACTGTACTTCATATACCCCCTTCCCCCAGTTATGTATTAAAAGCTACTGATCCTGTCTATATTTCTGAAGAAGGGCTGAAGTGCTGTCTTCCCCCCTGTCTACAAGGTAATAAATTTCCTTTCTCTCATCTTCACTGTGTGTCTTTATTTGGTTTATAAGGACAAGAGGCTGCAGCTGGTTTGTGGAATAGCTGGAAATTGGACCTAGGGTCTCCTATGCAGTAGTACACCAATTCCTTCTACCAATTCCTTCTACCATCAGGCTGTAACTTGAATGATATACCTGAGGGACAACCACATATGTCAAATGTCAGGTTTCTGAATGGAAGATTATTTTGAATTTTCTTTTGCAGGTTTTGTTTGTGGAGATGGCTGTAGTGGCATGCATGACCAGTTAAATTTCCTAGAGGACAAATGGGTAAGAGTGAATGGGGGAGGGGAGACAAGGAAGAGATGGAGGTCACTGGATTCAATTATATGGGAATAGTTTGCAAGATACAGAGAAGCCACATCTTGAGAGGTCAAATTGGGAATCTTTTTTTTTTCTTTTGGTCAGTTGTGGGGCTTGAACTCTGGACCTGAGCACTGTCCCTCAGCTCTTCAACTTAAGATGAGTGCTCTACCACTTGAGCCACAGTGACAGGGTCACGGAATTTCCTGCCTGGGCTAGCTTTGAACTGTGATCTTCAGATCTCAGCCTCCTTAGTAGCTAAGATTATAGGTGTGAGCCATCAGCGCTTGGCTGGGAGTCTTTAGTAAAATATCGGTGACTACAGGTAGACTCCTGTCCCAAAGACCTGCAGCCCAGAACAGAGCTTGCACAAAGCTTTTAAAGGCAAAAACCATGTTGTGGGTGGGGACAAAGCTCACCACAAGCTAACCATATAGGATAACAATCAGGGGTGAGCATTCTCTATAGCAAAACTTTCCTGGGGCTAAACAGGATGACATGTATGTAACCCAAAAAGTGGCCTGTCTCACTTCAAGGCTTTTCAAGAAGGTTCCCCTAACGAGTTCTCTTTTGGTTGTTGTTGTTGTTGTTGTTGTCAGTCATGGGTGCTGTCCCTTGAGCTTTTTTGCTCAAGGGTAGCACTCTACCTCTTTTGGGTTTTTTTGGTCGGGTCATGCGGCCTGAACTCTGGGCCTGGGCGCTGTCCCTCAGCTCTTCAGCTCAAGGATAGCACTCTACCACTTGAGCCACAATACCACTTCTGGCTTTTTTTTCTTTTAGCTTATATGGTGCTGAGGAATCGAACCCAGGGCCTCATGCATGCAAGGCAAGTGCTCTACCACTGAGCCACCTTCCCAGCCCCCACTCTACCTTTTTGATTCAGTTTTTCTGATTGTTAATTCGAGATGATATAAATCTCACAGACTTTCCTGTCCAGTCTGGTTTTGAACCACAGTTCCCAGATCTCAGCCTCTTGAGTAGCTACATTTGCAGGTGTGAGTCACCAGTGCCCAGCTTGTATCTAACTCTTGAGTGTTTTTTGTCATCTGCTTGTCACTGTATGCTCAAATCAGCCATCAAAATTGAGAACAATAGCATTAGGTGTGCTCAGAAAAAGAGCCTGTTCTCCTGTGAGTGATTTCATGACTTTCCCCAGGGGTGGCCAGACCTGTACTCAGTCCACAGAGACACCATGGCCTTCTTCTGATGGACTCTAAAGCTTGAAGAGGGAGCCCCATCACCGGCTGCACTTTGTGGACATTATTGCCCATGTGTCCAGAGTCACATAGGATACCCTGCTCCCTGGGAAAGAAAGGGAGGGAAACTCCAACACTTGGCAACTAGAAAATTGAGACTCAGAACTGCACTTAGTTGGATATAGAGCAATGAATGGCTTGGCTATTTCTTACACTTAAAGATGGGGAACCAAATCCATATTGATTACACACAAACTAGTCTCTACTCTGTAGTTCAGAATCATTCATCGGATAGCCACACTGCAAGCTCCAAGATTTCTTCTCCCAATTCTCTCTTCAGAGGCCTTGATTGGAAACAGTTCCATGCATATTTGATGTGAACAGAAAGGCAGTGGCTCCCACCTGTAATCCTAGCTACTCAGGAGGCTGAGGTCTAAGTATACTGGTTTGAAGCCAGCCCAGATAGAAAAATCTATGGGATTCTTATCTCCAACTAATGAGCAAAAAGCTAAAAGTAGAGTTTACTCAAGTGGTAAAATGCTAGCCTTGGGGAAAAAAAAACTAAAGGACAGCCAGACCATGGAGTTCAGTCTCTGTACTGGAATAAAAAGAAAAGGAAGGAAGGACAGGGAGGAAGGAAGGAAGTAAAGAAGAGGGAGGAAGTAAAGATGAGGGAGGAAGGAAGAAGGAAAAAGAAAAAGGGTAGGAGGAAAGAAGAGGGGGTTAGAGGGAGAGAAGAAGGGAAGGAAACCTAGTCTCATATGTATCACTATGGTTCTATCTCTAGCCAAGTAATTGCTTCGTTCAGAGACCTGGAGGAAGTTAATACTCTTTAAAGGTCCTGGGAATGTAAATGCTTACACCTTTACAAATGCAATTCCATTCTGCTGAAGAGAAAGGGTCTGTGCAGGAGCTCTGAGTGTAGATGGAATGGATGCAGTCCTTCTCTGCAAACATCATTTCTACTTTGAGGTTCACTGGAGACCTCAGTAGTTACAGCCATTTAAAGTGAGTTGGCAAAGAGAGAAATCCAATAATACAACTGGCATGAGAAAGTAATCTACATGTTAATACTTTCACATCCCAGACTCCTCTGGGCCCAGGGTTTGAAAGAACTGTAGCCGACTGCAATGTTAGCAGAGGGAATTGCTAGTCAAGGGCACCCTGAGAAGAGATGAAGATCTCGTTCCTGATAGGATAGAATTCAATTAGAAACTGGTCACACCCCACCCAAGTTTTTCAAAGCAAACCAGCCTATGGACTTTCCTTGATGCCTATGCCCAACGTCCAACAGAGACAGACATGTGGCATTTTCTGTTTCTTTTTGGAGTCCCAGGTTGGGAAAAGCATGTACTCAGATAGGACAATGGGAGAACTGAGCATCTACATCAGGATACCACTAAAAAAAATGTATACCAAAAACTAATGGACAACAAATCAAAAGAGCTGTTTTACTAGTACTCTGCTGCTGCTGCTGCTGTTCTGTTCTGTTCTGTTGCTCTAGCTACTGAGCCAGTATGGTGGAGTGGGGATTTTGCTGATTGGCTGTCTCCCTTTTCATGGACCATGTTGATGGGTTGTCTCTCTTACAGACCATGGTTGGAAAGTTGCATACATGGGGAATATCTTGGGAGCATCTTCCACTTAGTCCATTTCTTGCTCTTGGTGCACCTGGTCATTTTCTCCTGGCTATTGTGATTTCTCTGTCCACCACGTTTCCTTAAATGGGGTCTGCACACTGGCTTCCATCTGACAGCTATAGAAACACATGTTTCTCAATTGGGAATGTTTTCCTAAGTCTACCTGTCCATCAATGGGAACCAGTGAACCTGGTTAGCTCTGAAAGTGAGTCGAAGGAATCTGTACTCAAATACTCATGGCAATGAGAGGAGTTGTTACCATTTGGGAGTGAATTTCATACATGCAATTGCAAAACCCTGTTTTCCCTAACTTCAAGAAACATGTTTAAGCATGATTGCAAATGAGAAACAGTTGTAGTGAAAATCAAATTCAAGAACATATGTTGCTTTTTTTTAATCAAATGTTATTTTATTTAAAGATATAAGTAAAGCAGGTGTTAGTACAATGTCAAGGACACTGAAGACACAGTAGTTTAAAAAGATCCCTTATGAACCCCACACTATGGTGAAAAGATGGATATTAATCAAATTGTACTAATGAAAGTGCACTGAGGGTTCTTCAAAAAATAACCATCTCATTCCTGTCATCCTAGCTAAACAGGAGGCTGAGATCTAAGGATCATGGTTCAAAGCCAGCTACAGCAGGGAAATCTATAATGTTCTTATCTCCAATCAACCAAGAAAGAGCTGGAAGTGGTTCAAGTGACAGAGTACTAGCCTTGAGTAAAAAATGCTAAGAGATAGCACCCGGCCCTGAGTTCAAATCTTAGTACCAGCAAAAAAGAAAAGAAAAGAGATGGAGAGAGGGATTGGAGAAAGGAGAAGGAGTGTGGGGAAGGAGGGACGGAGAAAAAAGAGAGAGCGGAGCTTTATTGTGTTTGAGTGATATGTGACCTAAAATGACACATGATAGGAAAGTAGCCCTGAAAAAGAAAGGGAGGGAAAGGGGAGGGGTGTAATAAAG
Organism: Dipodomys merriami; assembly: GCF_024711535.1. Classification (NCBI taxonomy): domain Eukaryota; kingdom Metazoa; phylum Chordata; class Mammalia; order Rodentia; family Heteromyidae; genus Dipodomys; species Dipodomys merriami. The sequence continues at coordinate 296,936 of NW_027206453.1, forward strand.
AGTTTTGCCGGACTGGGAAAGTGGCTCAGTGTTAGAGTGCTTGCCTTGCATGCATGAAACCCTGGGTTCAATTCCCCAGCACCACTTAAGCAAAAAGAAAAAGCCGGAAGTGGCACTGTGGCTCAAGTGGTAGAGTGCTAGCCTTGAGCTGAAGAGCTGAGGGACAGCACCCAGGCCCAGAGTTCAGGCCCCATGACCAGATCAAAAAAAAAGAGTTTTGCTGTATTTGAGCCATGTAAATGACTTAGTAATGACCTGGTCAAGGGCCCTTGAAATGGGACAGGAAAAGCAAATGCTTTGTTCTCTGCAGCAGTTTCAGAGCTGATAAGCAGCTAGCTGGACCTAAAGCTATTCTATGAGGTCATAAAAGTACTATAGGCCAGGTGTATGGTGGCTCATGCCTGTAATCCTACCTACTCTGAAGGCTGAGATCTCAGGATCAAAGCCAGCTTGCACAGGAAAATCCTTTAAGACTCTTATCTCCAATAAACTGCTCAGAAAAACCAGGATTTGTGCTGTGGCTCAAGTGGCAGAGCACTAGCCTTGAGCATAAAGAAGCTTAGGGTCAGGGCCCAGGTCCTGAGTTCAAGCCCCGGGACTGGAAAAAAAAAACTATACACAGTGAAAACTGTTCTCAAAGGGAGGCAATAACAGCCTAAACAACCTTGCCTGGAAACAGGGGATAGAACTGGGTGGGCCCAAGTGTATGTTTCTAGAAAATTCTGACACATGATAAACTCAAAGTAAGAGCAATTGCTATTTCAAGAGGGAAATATGCAAGGTACCATAAACATCAAGAAGTTCTCATAGAAGTGTTTTAACCTTAGACTTAAAGCTACAAGGCCAGTTCTAGCCACGTGAATATTGACAGCCTAGAACATTGACTTTTCTTACCTGCTGTTTCCTTCATAGCCAGAGAGGCCCAATTATGTCACCGCCTTCAGTCCAGCAACAAACCATGCCTGCTAATGCTTTCACCCCACCAGTGGCCACCACTAGAGCTGCAGCAAATCCTTATCTTGCTGTGTCACTGCCTGGAGAACTCAAGGAATGAAATCCACAGCAAGGAGTAAGTGTTAAAAGTTTTTAATTTATGCATGTGAGAAGAGGAGAGAGAAAACATTCTTGCTGGGTGAGAGGGGCCATGATAGCGGTTTGCCAACTAACTGGTTTAATCTGTGGTGGGTTCTTTTCTTTTAATCTATATAGGTGTCATTTAACTTTTATGCTAAAGATTTGCTGGAAGGTGACTTGCTCATTGGTCACGACCCATGATATTTTTAATTGGTCATTCCCTTTTAGCTATTGGGGCATGGAATTACCTAACGACATTTAAGACTATCCTACTTTCATTTTATCCAACCTATCTGGGTCAAAGGGAAGTTAGAATGCTTGGGAAATTTTCTCAGATCATCCTATCTCTCTCTCTCTCTCTCTCTCTCTCTCTCTCTCTCTCTCTCTCTCTCTCTCTCTCTCTCTCTCTCTCTCTCTCTCTCTCTCTCTCTCTCTCTCTCTCTCTCCTTTTTATTTATTTTTTGATGGTTGTGGGGCCTAACTCTGGGCCTGGGTGCTATCCCTCAGCTCTTCAGCTCAAGAGTAGCACTCTACCACTTGAGCCACAGCACCACTTCTGGCCTTTTCTGCTTATGGGTGTTGAGGAATCAAACCCAGAATCTCATGCATGCAAGGCAAGCACTCTACCACTAAGCCACCTTCCCAGCCCTATTTTTCTTTTTTTTTTAAAGAGAAATCTTGCAGGCTTATTCCTGATTTCTTCTGCCTGACTAATCTACCTATTCCAAGATATCTCTTTCTTTCTTTCTTTCTTTCTTTTTTCTTTTTTGTCAGTCCTGGGGCTTGAACTCAGGGCCTCAGGATTGTCCTTGAGCTCTTTTGCTCAATATGAGTGCTCTACCACTTGCAGCGACAGTGCCACTTCCAGTTTTCTGGTGGTTAAATGGAGATAAGCGTCTCACAGAACTGAGCTGGCTTTGAGCATTGATCCTTAGATCTCAATTTCCTGAGTAGCTACGATTACAGGCGTACCAGCTCCCAATACAACAGTTCTTTACATCCACAGCACTTGTGTGAGTGTAACATACTACATACAGTATAGTCTATGTGCTTTCTATTCCTGGGCATAAGGCCTGCTAATGGATTTACTACCTTGGAAATGGCCTACGGTAGACTTTTGTGATTGAATGTTAGGCCCATTTCTCACAAATCCATTTTCTTCCCTTCTTTTTTCAAATATGTAAGCAACACCAAGTTTTTATTTTCTCACATGTTGCTCATCCAGTACGGGCTTTGTAGGTGCCTCCTCTAGTCACCTTCTCCTTTACCCAGTACATCTGAACATCACCCCTGAAAGCTATAAGGTCTGGAAGGAGCAGCTGGCTGCTCCTTTATATTTGAGCTTAAGTGAATTAGAATGATTCCATCTCTGATCAGTCAATTCCAGGTGAGGCCTAATGTGGAAGAAAGAGCCTTCCTCCAGGATTTATTTATTTATCTATCTTTAAGTAGTTGTACAAAGAGGTTTCAATTCAACACATCAGTTTAGAAGCACAGGGCATCTTTTGAAAATAAAATTTGGTTTTTGGTTTGAACTCAGAGCCTAGTCGCTGTCCCTAGCTCCTTTACCCAAGGCTAGCCCTCTGCCACTTTGAGCTACAGCTCCCGTGCTGGTTTTTTTGTAGTTATTTGGAGATAATCTCATGGAATTTCCTGCTCAGGCCAGTTTGGAACCTTTATCCTCAAATCTCAGCCTCCTGAGTAGCTAGGATTATGGGCAAGAGCCACCAGCTATCAGCTGTATAATGCATCTTGATCCACGCCATTCCTTCCATCATTCTTCCCATCTCTCAACCCCACCCAAGTTACCTAGTTCCATTTTCACAGATGTACATTGAATATGATGATTGCATTCTCCCACCCTTTCTCTCTCCATCCCGCCACATCATACCACCTCATCCACCTACCCCCACCTCAAGTTCTAGCTTCCTGTTATCCATTTTGTTATAGTTTTTCAAAGAATTCTCCCCTGCATATACCACGTTATTTCCGTTAATGATATACCATATACTTTAGTTAATTCTTTTGTAGTATGTATCTCTCTCTAGTTAATTCTTTTGTAGTATGTATCTCTCTCTGTGTGTGTGTGTGTGTGTGTGTGTGTGTGTGTGTGTATGCACATGACCTAGTGTGTGCTTATATATATTTATAAATGAGGTCTGTCTTCCATCTATGAGAAAGAACATGTGATCTTTTGTCTTTCTGGACCAGAGTTACTTCCTTTAACATAATTTTTTAGCCTGACACCAGTGGCTTACACCTGTAATCCTAGCTACTTAGGAGGCTGAGATCTGAGGATCATGGCCCAAAGCCAGCCTAGGCAGGAGGGTCCATGTGACTCTTATCCTCAATGAACCACCAGAAAACTGGAAGTGTCACTATGGCTCAAAGGCTAGCCTTGAGCAGAAAAAGCTCAGGGACAGCACTCAGACCCCAAGTTCAAGCCCTCAATCCAACAGAAACAAAAACAACAATAATTTTCCCCAGGCCCATTCATTTCTAGAGAGCTTCCTTTTCTCCCTGTATAGGCATTTGCAATTGCTGGCTACAGAAAAAGCTATTTTAACTCAAAAAAGTCTGGTACCACACAGGGCTAAGGGGAGGGGTGAAATGATATAGACAGATCTTTCATGATATTATTAAAATGCAGAATCCTGCTAGCCTTGAAATTCATTTAAATGCTATACTTGCCAGGTCTATGAGCCTATAAATCCCCTTTATTGTTTAAATCAATTTGAACTGTACTTTTTTCTATTTGTAACTCTAATGCGCCCCAAATGCTATTGACCATTCCATTAAGGATAGCAATTTGACATGTTCAAAAGTCTTAAAAGTGTGTATTACCCTCCAAGTCAGTACTTCCTTATCTCAGAATTTATCCTAGGTAAACAGTTGAGTGGCTATGAAGATATTTACATGCTTAAGCCCATACATAATGTTTCTCAGAACAGCTAAATACTGAAAGTTATGTAAATTGAAATATAAAGACACTGCCAAACACTGTCCAGCTCATGGATTATGATAAATGAAATAACTACACATAGTTGACAGTGAAAGCTAGACCTCACTGATTAACTGGTTTTGATAATCTACTCTTATTTAAAAATATAGAACAACGATGATGTATTAAAAAAAAAACCTTTTAAGTATGAAGGTCATTACTTCAGAGCTTCTCATCCCTGTCTATATCTAGGAAAAACACTTAAAATTAGGCTCTCTGGGGAGATGCATTTGAGTGGTTCAAGTGTACAGTGAAAGGTAAAAAATATTATTTTTTTAACCAGTAACTGGGCTTGAATTTGCTGCTTATGGCTAGGTGCACTACTGTATGAACCATTTCTCCAGCCTTGCTTTTTGTTGGTTATTTTGGTGATGGATTTTTGCAGACATTTTTGCCCAGTCAAGTCTCAAACTACAATCCTCTCAGTCTTAGTCTCTTGAATAGCTAGGATTTCAGACACAAGCCATTAGTGCCCACCTTACTACTTCTTTAATCCTCAGTTTTGCAGTTTTGACAATTCTTCTAAATATTACTAGTGTCACCTGCCTTGTGAGGATGATCAGATCTCAGATAACTTGTTAGTGGCTTGTTAGGGTCTAGACTGTATGCAGAGAAATTTGATTTTAAAAGCCATCATGTTGACAGTAACATTGAATTGTCTTTTAGTGCATGAGGATCAACATGAGAGGAATTCTGGAGCAAAGAAAAACGAATGAAGCTAGGTACCAGTGGTTCATGCCTGTAATCTTAGCTACTCAGGAGGCTGAGATTTGAAGATTGCAGTTCAAAACAGAAAAGTCAGAAAAGTTCAGAGCAGAAAAGTCCATGAGACTCTGATCTCCAATAAACTACTAAGAAATTGCCAGAAATGGTTCTGTAGCTCAAGAGGTAGAGCACTACCTTTCATCAGAAAAAGCTTTATTTATTCAAGGATGTGGGCTGAATATTGAGCTAGCCAGCAAGAATTAGATTGGCTACAGAAGGAAAGTAAGGTAGTTCAGAACCATTAACGGTAGGAGGATCAACTAGCTTCTAGGTACGGTTACATTTAGAACTCGTGTTTCTTACTGGTCATTATATGGAAAACTCTAGAAAGTGTCAGACAGAAGGTGGTGTTCTGTCTTTGTGTGAAACCCTGAAGAGCCTCAGAAGGAGATGGAATACTTGTGTGTGCGTGTGTGTGTGTGTGCGCATGTGCGCATACATGAACAGACCTAGGGTTTGAACTCTCGGCCTAGATGCAGTGTCTGAGCTTTTTTTTTTTTGCTCAAGGCTGGCACTCTACCACTTGAGCCACAGCTCCATTTCTGCCTTTTTTTCTTGGTAGTTATTTGGAGATGAGAATCTCAGAGGCTTTCCTGCTTGGGCTGACTTTGAACCACAATCCTACCACTACTCAGCCTCCTGAGTAGCTTGGGTGACAGTTGTGAGCCGCTGGCAGCTGGCAAAGGATTGTTTTGAATAGTCTAGAACTTTGGTTGGGAGAGGGGAAATGGTGGTAATTATTGGCTGTAAATACTTGGAGAACTAAGATATGAAAATAGAATAGATACTTTTATGTGCAGCAGAGAAGATAAGACCAGAACCAGTGCAAAACTGGGAACTGGTGGCTCACACCTATAATCCCAGCTACTCACTAGGCTGATATCTGAAGAGAGTGGTTTGTAGATAGCCCAGGTAGGAAAGTCTGTGAGACTCATCTCCAATTAACCGACAAAAAGCTAGAAGTAGTACTGTGGCTCAAAGTGGTTGAGCACCAACATTGAGAAAAAAATTAAAAAAATCAAAAGCTAGGGGACAGTGTCCAGGCCCTGAGTTCTAGCATAATTCCAGTATGCATGTGCACGTGGTGTGTGTGTGTGTGTGTGTGTGTGTGTGTGTGTGGTGTGCTGTTCGCGTGTGTGCACACACACATGCATATAGACACAATTTTTTAAAAAAAGATCAATGCACAATTAAAGAAAAAAGGATCAAGAAACAGCTTTTAGCTTAATTTAGGTTGGTCCCAAATAGAACGCATACACTTGTATAGAAGGAGGTTGTCCAGTCCTGGGAATGTTCATGTTATTCTGTTTCATAGGATAGAATGCTTTCTAAATGGATTATCTAATTTGATCTCCCTAGGGGGGAAAATACGTTTAGCCCCATTTCGTGGATGAGTGTCCAGACCTCAGGAATCCTACTTTCTCTGCCCAAAACAAAACAGTGGTGTATGGGTCACAGTCACTCACACACTCCTTTTCCAGGTTTTTCATTCATCTTGTTGCTACAGAGATGGGGGATAGGTAGATTCCAGTTTCTTTCTGAGTTTTCTCTTTTCTGAGAGTCCAGGGTATAGCATCTCTGCTTTTCACTTACAGCTTCTACACATGTAGTGCAGTGACTGACCGCCTGCTTCCTGCTGAGTCTTAGGTGGCTAATCTAAGTTTTTGAAAGGCCAATTATACAGTGTGTATACCTGGAAAATTTCAACTTTGTATTTCCTTCCAGTCTACGAGAATCTTCTCTTTCTCCTCCTCCTCCTCTTCCTTCTTTTGTACCAATCCTGGGGCTTAAACTTAGGGCCATGGTGCTGTTCTCGAGCTTTCTGGGGCAAGGCTAGTACTCTAAAACTTGAGCTGCACTTCTGACTTTTTTATTTAGTCGTTTATTGGAGATAAGAGTCTCATAGGCTTTCCTGTTCAGGCTGGTTTTGAACCTTGATCCTTAGATCTTAGCTCCTGAGTAGGTAGGATTATAAGAGTGAACCACTGGTGCCTGGTTTTAGTATTCTCTTTATACACAGTTGTAGTCTGTCTCTCAAGGTGCAGCTCAAATCTCATCACCCCCTAGAGCCTTCTTAGGGAATGAAATTTGGGACTTCTTTGAGCACCTGTAGTATGTATCCTGTGTCCTGTTTGTCTCAAGTCATGGAAATTCTGCTCTCCATGCTTTACATATGCCAGCCATAGCTTCTTGCTTGTGCTGTGGAATCCTCTATGGTGTATTTTCTTCTCTTTTTCTGGGGAACTGCACACCACCCATGGCAAAGCTGGAGTTGACCCAAAAAAGGTAAGCAACTACTTGATGATTTTTTGTTTATCTCCGTGGTGTTTTGATCTTCTTATTAATAACATCTTACAATATGCCCCAAAACATTATAGAACTTCAACTCCAGCACTCAACCATCTTGTGTTTGACTTGTGGCTCTGCTACTTTCTATAAATGTGATCTTTTTTTGTCAGTCATGGGGTTTTAATTCAGGCTCTGGGTCATGTCCCTGAGCTTTTTTGCTCAAGGGTAGCACTCTACCACTCTGAGTCACAGTTCCACTTCCTGTTTTTTGGGGGTATTCTCATGGGAGTTTGGCATAAGACAAAGAACTGTACACCCTGGCTAGTTTCTTAGGACTGGGTCACCAGGGCATTTCATTTTCCTTAGAAGATACTGGAGCCTCAGCAGTTTGCTTACTGAGAGGCTAGGATTACAGGCATGAGCCAGTGGCACCTAACAACGACCCTCACCTAAGTGAGGCCCTATGAAATCACATTTCCCATTAATAAATAAGGGTTCAGTAGCCATCTTGCAGGCCTGTGAAGTAATGTAGGTAGAGGAAAGGCTGCAACTTGAACTTGAATTCAAGGCCTTAGTGATGTCCTTTTGATGCTCAGTGCTAGCACTCTACCCTTTGAGCCACAGGTCCAATTCTGTCCTTTTGCTGATTAATTGAAGATGAGTGGCTTTAGAGTTTACTGACTAGACTGGCTTCCAACTGTGATTCTCAGATATCAGACTCCTGATTAGCTAGGATTACAGGCATTTACTTTGGACAGATGCATACAAACCTCTTCACAGAATTTTCACAGAATTGTAGAGACATATCTCATCAGTTTCTCCGTCACTTTTATACTACCATGTAGGACTTAGCCAGTCCCATAGGTGTCCTCTTAGTTCAGAAAAGGAGAACCATAGAGTTGACTTCCTTCTCTCTTCCTATTGGTACAGCTCCCTTCACCATAACTGGGAGGAAGATGAACAAGTAAACCAGTAAGTGGATGTTGACACAAAAAGAAGTTCTGTTCCTGAAAACTGGGTATCTTTGAGGCTTCTGAACCAAAGTACAAGTTTGTTTGTCTACCACTTATGAGGGTTGAGGCTTGGCACTTCAGTGAATGCCAAATGACACAGTTGTGAATGTGGTTGCAATTGTGGATTCTAGTGGATGACAGGGAAAGCAGTGTGCAAAAATCAGATCCTGTGCAGAAACAACATTCTCACTGCCTATCACAGGGTGAATTTTGGAGAATTGTCTTTCAGAAGCTCCTGGAAGTGTGTTGTGATGATCATTCTGCTCCCAGGAGTCTCCTTCCTTTCTCAACAGGCAAGTCTGCATATATGATGGACAGCCACAGCATGAGTCCTGGCAGAAAGGGGCTGTGGTAGAAGGCTCAGGATTGGGAGGTCAGGCTCTCACTTTCCTTGTCACCAATCTGCCCACAGCAGCATTTGTTTCATCTTCACTGTGTGGATGGACTTATACAATGATGAATTCTATGAGCGTAAGGACCATGACACCCTGAAAGAACTTACACAGTATGTCAAATTCAACTTGCCTTCTTCAGACTGGTCTTCCCCTTACATATTCTTCTTGACAAGCTGGAGGAGCGTGTGACCAGTGAGTCCAAGAAAAAGGGAAGAAGTCCTTGTTTAGATGCCTCAAAGCCAGTGAATAGGGATGGAACTTGGGTGTCTAGGGATGGGCCTGAATGGCCAAGAGCCCCTAGTACTACCTGGCTTGGCAAAATGTTCTTTTATGGATATTCTCTGCCAGGTAATTTTTCTTTTTGAAAATACATGAACATAGCCACTCATCAGTGTTCAGTCCAAGTTCAAACTATACTGATCCCCCATTAGATCCTCATGGAAGTTTAGTTGCACCTTAACTTCTAGAGTCCACTTTAAAATCCTGTGCCTATTTCCATTCTCAGGTTAGCATTACTGTAGAGAAGCTTCTCTTGAACTCCAGATAAGGAATCTATTAGTGATGTTGGTGATGGTGACCAATGGAGATCTGGAGCCATCCCTGCACTCCAGAAAGCATGTGAACATAGAGGGGTTTGTTCCATTTGTAGCAAAGCCCAAACAGGTTTTGAGTCCTGTGCACATTCCAGTGCTTCTGAACCCCACATGTGATGCAGGTGTACCTGCATGAACCACCAAGGAAGAACTTGATCCAGAATGACTTCCATTGATGTTTAGAATCCACCTAGATCGGCTCCAAACTAGTCAAATCAGCACTTGTTTTGTTGTGCAGGATAAAGTATTACCCATGGGGCTAATGGAAAATGCCCCCAGTCTATGTTCAGGGGAATCAATAAGTGCCCAGCCAGTGATATTTGGAAAAATCTGAGTTTCTACAAAATCATATAACGAGGTCCTAGAAAAGTTTTGAAGCCTGACTTAAATGTGACAAGCAAAGAAATTTGCCAGTTTGAGGCAATTTAATATCCTGGGTGGTATTTATTGTCATTTTGGGAGTAGAAATCAGACATTTATGACCTACCAAAGTAATGTTCAATTGTGCTATAGGCTCTGAGTCCAGAGATTCAAATTTCTTTTTTTTTAATTTATTATGAAAATACTGTACAGAGGGGTTACAATTACATGGGCAAGATTTCTATAACATATTAGCTCTCCATCATCTATACCTCCATTTCCAAGGAACACAAAGTTTTACAGGACTTCTACATTTCTACTTCTGTTTCCACAACTGTTCCATTTATATAATTGTTGGTTTGTAAATCTGGTAGTAGAGCTGCATACTGATAATCAACCACAGCTTTTGAAAAGGCAAATCTGAATGCCATCCCAGGGCAAAAACTGAACACCTCGTCTGAAAATTAACTGAAAACCACCTGCCTAGGGCAGGGGTCAAGTAATAGAATACTTGCCTAGTCAACTTAAACTTCTGAGCTCTATGCCAGGACAGCTTATTATTTTTTTCTCTCTCTCAGTGATTCCCAAATTGAGAACACAAAATTCCTTACATCATTGGATATTTTTTCCACAGTGTTTTTGTCCAGGATCAAAACAATCTGAAGATAATTTCTCCTACATCAGAACAAATAATAAAAGTATTACACACCTCTAGCCTCTAGCTTCTTGGCTTCAGCATACCTGCTCACTTGGCTTAGTCTTCCAACTCTTCTAAAACTGAATCTTTCAAACTATTATTCCAGCCAGGTGCTTGTGGTTCACACCTGCAGTCTTAGATACCAGGATGAGCTCTGAAGATTACAATTGAAAGCCAGCCTGGGCAGAAATAATCTGCTCTAACCATCCAAAAAAAAAGCTGGAAGTGGAGCTGTGGTTTAAGGACTAGAGTGCTTGTCTTGAGCAAAAAAGCTAATGGACGGCACACAGGCATTGAGTACAAGTCCTTGGTCCGAAGAAAACACAAAACCCCATTATTCATAAAAATATCTTTTTCTTGTTCAAACTGCTATAATTTTGTTTAAATGTTAATTTCAGATTTTAGTCCTTTATTTTTGTATTATTTCCTTAGCTCCAGTTCTGTCTCAATTTTCCTAATTCAGTCTGTTTACCCTTGAGTCTGGATAAGCATCGTCTGGACTAAATACACATTACCAACTTAGGTTATTAATTGTCAGGACTATTTTGGTAATAGAAAATGGTTTTTGTAGATGTTGTTGCTCTGGTACTGGGATTAGAACTCAAGTCTTGGATGCTCACAAAATGCTCCCAACTCCATAATTGCAGAGGTCAGCATATATTACTTTTCTTATAAGATTCTTCTTCGGTTTACAGTACTTTTTTTTTTTTTACAATTTGGCTATTGCTCCATTTCCTGTTTTTTGACTGATTAAGTGAATATGATGGAGTTATACAGGCTTTTCTGTCCTGGCTGACTTTGAATCCTAGCATCTTCAGAACTTAGATTACAGGTGAGTCTCCAGCATACATTAAATTGATTTTTTGAAGTTGTCCCTCACTATCATTTCTAAAATAGTTACATTGCATGTCATATCTGTAAAATTTAGGAAAATGAATGATTGATATCAAGAGGTCCACCAGAAAAGCGGTTGGACAGACTCCAGATGGACAAAAGTAGGGAACTAACAGTGAAATCAGAGGTAATGGCAGGTACAGGGCAGGAAGAGGATAGAAAGGGGGATTAAAATGGAAACATTCAATACAATTCACATTTTAAAGGATATGTATGCCTATGTACATATAGACAGACACATATGTACACACACCTACCCAATGGAACATATACATATATTTCTGCCCTTTTTCTTCCTTTCCATTTCTTTATTATGCTTCTGAGTAATGAACTAAGGGTCTTTTACATACTAAACACATCTGAGCTTCCCTTCTGTCATTAAAGAATGACAATCCAAATGTTTTCCTTCCATGTCAGTCTTGAGTAGCTAGGAGTACAGGTGTGAGCCACAAGTACCTACTCTGAACAAATTCTGGTTTATCAAATTGTTAATGGAGAAGATTCATACACATGAATTTTTTTTTAAAAAAGGAGATTGATGATGAATACTTGCTTGTCTGACACAAGGCATGGATTTAGACTAGAATAGCTGAATTCTAAATTCGTGATTGTTTTCTGTTTGGGTAGTGCCTGTAAGTGTTGATTCCAATATATTAAGTCTCTAAAGATTTTGGGGAAAAAAGGCATGGGTTGTTGAGGTTTGGGTTGTGGAGGTTTTTTTCTTTCCACAAGCTCCCATTCTTCCTTTTTCTATTATTTTGTTTTTATCATCATCCTAGTTGTATATTTTAATTATTGAAACTTTGTAACTCACCAATGTGAATTTTGCAAGCCTTATTATAATAATGTATTTCCTGACAACAGTAAAATAGATTTAGATTTAGACAATTATCATTGTCTACATGGTTCCATAATTAATCAGGAAGGAAATCCATAATTAAAATAGTTATATGTAAATACATGTTATATTCTTTACACTATATTATATATAATATATTATATAAGATTGAATATGATTTTTTCAAACTATGAGAGCATTTAACATTTTTAGTCTCAAGGGTATTTTTTCACAAACTAGTGTAAAACATTATTGGGGAAAGTGGTGATATAACTTTGATTATAATTATATAAATATATATTTGTGTGTGTAGATATAACACTGTTTATAAACAGATGAATAAATACATGTGTATATACATTTGTGCATCTATCTATGAAGAGAATATAATTAAGTTGACCACATTATGTACCAAAAAAGGGCTATGAGTTGTATGTACAAGGTCCAGGCCTATAACCCTAGTTGTATAGGAAGGTGGGTTCTAAGTTTTAGCCTCTTTTACCATCATGACATTAGACTTTGAGAGGAAGTCTGGGTCCCTCCAGGATAGCAAACACAGGGATCACCCTCCCTGACCCCAGAGGAAAGTCAGTAGAAATTAGGACAAGCTTCTTATCCTATGACAATCTACTCAATTCCTGTACCAAGATGGCCACCTGTGGATGGAAAGCTAGCATTCCCTCCAAAAGGGTCTCAAAAGAGCCTTCTGAACTATAGTCTCTGACTATGCTGAATTAAAGCTTATTTTTGTTCCCAAGCTGCAAACACATATAAATATGCCAATGGCTCCAGAGATGGACAAAGTCTTACAAATACTCACATAAAATTATATACTATGTTTCAATAATTCTGTGACAAATCACCAAAGGCATGTCTTGAATTTTTCTTTTCTTTTTTTTTTTAAAGAATGGAAACACACTGAGTGCATCAGGGGGTGAGGGATGGTTTGGTTGTTGAACTTTTGAATGTACTCCTGGGCATGGGAGATCCCTGTCTGGGTGACCTTTTATGGGGGTGGGTGTCCTCACAGCTTCACAAAACAATGGCCATAACTTCTATGACATCACAGATACTTTTGCCATGGCAGCAGATAAATTTCAGGCACTGATCTGGCCCTGAGGTGGACTCAGCTACACAGAGAGGCACAAAGCATGAGAGGAAATGACTGCTAGACACCAGGCTACAGCTTGATGAGCTGTCCTGACTGGTAACTAGGATTACTTGAGCTGGGTAAGGCTCATTCCCATGCTAAGGCTCCTGAGCACTAAAGACCAGGCACTGTTGCAGGGGTTGGAGAAAAAGAAGTGAATGTGGCTGCCTCCATGCCTATTTCATGCTGAGAAGAAAACCAGAAATCATAATCACAATTTCTATAAATCAGAGGCATGACATTGGTGGTATTGTGGGTACAACTTCACAGTGGGGATAGGAAGAGACATCCCTGAGGAGGGGACATTTGATCTGAAAGCAGGGCCATCATCCATGCAATTTTCTAGGAGCAGATGTTCCAGGTAGCAAGAACAGCAAGTACATCCCCAATGGTGGGAACGGACCTGACTTGTTTAAGAAAAGGAAGACAGCCCTGACATGCTGAGGTTCATGGAACAAGGAAGGACTGGTACAATGAAGAAGAAAGAGATCAGAGATGAAGGCAGGAATAAATTAGATATTGTGTGCTACTTGTTACAGGAAGAAAAGTTCTGATTTTATTCTAAATCTGTCATGACCCACCAGAACCAATGTTCTCAAATTGTAACCAGACACACCAGACTAACCTAGAGAATACTTTTAAAATGTGATTTTAGCCGGTACTGGTGGCTCATACCTGGAATGGAATCCTAACTACCCCCAAGGCCAATATCTGAGGATGAGGTTTGAAGCAAGCCCAAAGAGGAAATTTGGTAATACTGACTTTCAATTAACCACCAAAAATCTGAAAGTGATGCTGTGGTTCAAGAGGTAGAACATTAGCCTAGAACAAAAAACACTAAGGGACAGTACCCAGGCTCAAAATTTAAATCTTCACAAGACAAACCAACAAACAAAATGTGCCCCGTTGTTCATCATTGGGCAATCTAGTTCAATATATTTGGTATGAGCCTTGGAAATTATATCCTTAACAAATGCTCTCCTCTGAAATTCTGCTTCATAGCCAGTTTTCAGAGCTCCAGCATCACCACTGTCTCCTCCCAGTTAACACAGCAGCTTCCCACTGGAAATTTGAAGAAATCTTTTTAGTAATCATAAGAAATCTGATCATTTGTCCACATACATCAAATCAGTAGTTGCCACATTCCACTATTCTGAATGTATTTAATCCCTTTTTGAGTTAATAAGCCTTAAGGATTAAAATCTATAGAATAATTACTAAATTAATTCAACAATCACCATTCTTCCACCCAATCTTATAAGTTTATAAAAGCAGAGACTGCCGGGCACTTGTGGCTCACGCCTGTAATCCTAGCTACTTAGGAGGCTGAGATCTGGGGATCATGGTTTAAAACCAGCCTGGGAAGGTAGCTCCGTGAAACTCTTATCTCCAATAAACCATCAGAAAACTGGAAGTGGTGCTGTAGCTCAAGAGGTGGAGCACTAGCCTTGAGCTGAAGAGCTTCTGGAAAGCGCTTAGGCCCAGAGTTCAAGCCCCATGACTGACCTAAATAAATAAATCAATAAATCAATAAAAAAGCATAGACTACACTGAAGTGTGTATATGATAATTTCTAACTATAATACTCTCATGAAATTGGGTTTTACAGAAACATCTCGATTGCTTTGCCAAAGCAAAGGATAAATGATTTAAATAAGCTACCTAACATCTCAGAAGGAAAATGGGTTTAGATCAACTTCATATACCCAGTACTGAGGAAATAAGTTTCAGAAATGGCAGAGGCAAAGTATTATAAAAATCACTTTATCATGAGGTACAACCAGGCTGCCTACATCAACCTTGCAGGAAAAAAGGGATGAATGAAAAGCAACTAAGGCTTCTAAAATGAGCCAGTTGGTGGTGCTTTATGCTTGTAATCCTCAGAAGCCTGAAAGCAGAGGGTATGGATTCAAAGCCTGCCCAGGAAGAAAACCTCTTTCTCTGAAACCAGCAGATTGGAAACATCAGCTCTGTGCTCACAGCCCAGCTGGATGCCTTCTTCACACAGAGCTTCAGACAACCAAGACCCCTCATCTGAAATATTGTCAAATATATTAAAATATTATCTCCTGTTTGGGAGATGATATTTGAAAGATATATCAAAAACATTTCACTGACTTCTAAAGAAAGAGTGAAAGAGGAAATATGTGCTCACTAAAGGATGTTACCTACCAAAATGATATTAATATGGCTAGATGCCCATTTGGAAACGTATCTACTCAGTCATCTTTCCTCACATCTTGTCAGTTAGCCTGAACTGTCAGATTTTTGGATGCAAGGGATGTGTATGAGTATGTAGGCTGTAAAAGTAATAATGAAAAGCTAGACACTGGAGGCTCAGGCCTGTAATCCTAGCTACTCAGAAGGCTGAGATCTTAGGATCCCAGTTTAAAGCCAACCCATGCAAAAAGACCCTTACCTCCAATTAACCAGCAAAAGACAGAAAGCTGAGCTGTGGTTCAAAAGGCAGACTACCAGCCTTGCAACAACAACAAAAGTTAAGGGACAACATCCAGGCCCTGAATCCAAGCCCCGGTAGTGGTGCTCACACACAAAAAATAACCATAATACCACCACAGGATGTGCATATCTTAGGGAAGGATGCAGATGGATGGGATGATGACTGTATTGTAACCCAGTCTGTGAAAAACCCTAGGTGAAATCTTTCCTCAATACATCTTCATTTCCCTCTACACATTTAAAATCACACACACACACACACACACACACACACACACACACAAACTTACATGGTTATATTTTTCTATATAATTATGTAAAATACATATCATTCACACTTGCTTCAGAATTTTGTCCATCTTTTGGTTTTATAGGTACTACAATATATCCAGGGTTTGGCTCATACTTGTAATTTCAGCTGCTCATGAAGGTGGGATCTGAAGATCACAGTTTGATGCCAACCCAAGGAAACAAATCCTCAAGATTCTTATTTCAATTAAGTAGCAAAAAGCCAGAAGTGGAAATCTGACTTAAATGACACAGTGACTGCATTGAACAAAATAATCTAAGCAAGATACCAGACCTCCGTTCAAGCCTACATACTGGCCCACTAGCACTCCAAAAGCCAAAATCCCCAAAAGACCAAACCAAAAACATGTCAAAATATTTTATAACTTTTGAAGAAAAATCCAATGAGGCAACGTAGTTTGTTGAAGATTTGGTGGTAAAATGTTGAAAACCCCCAAATTCCACATGTGTTTAAATGATGCAACAGACAAGCAACCAAGTAAAAATTTCCCAATAATGTTCCTTAGTATTCACTGGGACCCTTGACAAAGATTTTTTTCTATGCTTTTCAAAAAATCAGTTAATTTTCAGTAGTATAAATCTTTATTATAAGTTATAGAAGTTTTTTAAAGTTCCAAAGTGAATTGAATGTAAAACAAAAAGCACTTAATATTACCAGTTTCTATGCCTCTGGTAGAAAACGTGTAATACTGTGGCCTTTATGAAGGAGGAGAGGGAAGACTGGTCATGAAAAGTTGGGAAGAAGAGTTTCCATTTGACTGTTTGAAACCCACTCTTCTGCCCCCCACCCCAACAGGCAGAGGCTTGAACTCCGGGACTAGGTGCTGTCCTTGAACTTCTTCTGCTCAAAGCTAGCATTCTACCACCGAGCCATGGCACCACTGCTAGCCTTTTCTGAGAAGTTTGTTAGAGCTGAGAGACTTGTGAACTTTTATGTTTGGGATTGGCTTCACACCTCAGTCTCCTGAGTAGCTAGAATTATAGCTGTGAGCTTCCCATGCCTGGCTTACATTCCACACTATTGAACACATAAAATTCAATTAGGAGGCTAAGATCTGGAGAATGGTGATTCAAAGCCAGGCCAGGCAGAAAAGTCTGCAACTCCATCTTCAACAAGCAAAGAGCTGGACTTGAGCAGTGGTTCAAGTAAGGTGAGTATGAGACCCTGATTTCAAATACCATTATGTGTAAAAACAAAACAAAATAAAGCAATGCCCCAAATTAAAATAATAAAATTGCTCAATACCAAAAGAATGGTCATTAAATAATGGTTTGAAAAGTAGAAAACAAATACACCCCTCCATAAATCCACATATAAAAATCTTCCAGCCAGATACCAGTGGCTCAAGCCTGCAATCCTAGCTACTCAAGAGGTTGAGATCTGAGGATCATGGTTCAAAGCCAGCCCAGGCAGGAAAGTCCCTGAGACTCTTATCTCAATAAACTACTCAGAAAACCAGAAGTGGCACTATGGCTCAAGTGGTAGAGTGCTAACCTTGAGCTGAAGAACGAGGGACGGTGCTTAGGCCCAGAATTAAAGTCCCATGACTGACAAAACAAAAAACAAAATCCAAAAAACAAAAAACAATAAACAAAAAAGAAACTTCCACAAAATATTTGAAATGGGTGAATTTTCAATAAGGAAACAACATTTTTGTTTCCTTTTTTTTCTTGCAACAGCAAAAGAGATGGTTTATTGTACATGTGTCACACTTGGCCACAACTATGAACAGAACTAGTCCAGAATGTCACAGGTCCGGGGCACAGGACCATCAGGGGATGCTTGGTTATGAGCAAGGTGTGTCTTTCAGAGATGATCTTGGCAATGAAAGTTCTGGATCCACTGGGAAATCACAGCGGCATGCAGTCCAACATCTCAGCATCCCAGCCTATGGCATTCCTTATTCGTCCTGCTCCTCTGGCCTCGATGGGTGCACAGACTGGTTTACTTAGACCTCTGCCTCATCTTTCTTCTTTTGCCCTTCAGCCTGCGCATTCGCTTCCTCTACTTGGCTCTCATGGTGCTGTTTTTTCTAGGAAGATGGTGCTAAGGCAAAGAGCAGGAAACAACATTTTTCTACCTAAAGATATCTGTGGGGAGAACAGTGGAAGAAATAGATTTATTCCCAGATATTTATACCAACATGCCAATTCTGACATATCTATGATGATAGAGACTAGCTTTAGAATGATAAAAATAAACCAAAGGACTACATCCCAAAGTATTGGACAAGGCTAACAAAGCAGAGTAGGGCATCAGGGTATAGGGTAAGAGCTATGTAGAAAAACTAGTTGTTCCTACAATGAAAAGTATTACCAGGCCTAGCAATTCAAGTTCGCCATACCAAGTAGATTTTGAAAAATAGTCTGTTACTTATTATATTAAAGAAAAATTTAAACTTGTAGGCTCTTCAACTTTATATCAGACAACCTAAACTTTGCTCAGGGGACATGGTACTTAATATTTGGATCATCAAGTGCCAATTACAAATTTAATTATACAAATAATAACTCTACTAATAGAGAATGTTAATGGTTTCTTATAGATGGAGCTGAAGGTAAAACTGCTAGGACTTTTCCCACGGAAGAGACTATTCTTATTACACCTCTTCCCATGGTCTTCCAACTGCCTCAGTTCATTCATTTTTTTTAACAAAACTCGAATATTTCCACTTTATTCACCCAGATATCCTTTTAACACTTCAAAGGCTGTTTTTGAGAAATAATAAAATTTTCAAAAGCACAAAAAATGCCACCCAAGTTAAGAAGTTTTGAGATCAAGCAGATGAAAGGGAAAATTTGAGTAAGGAGCAAGTTTAGTGTCCTAGCCATGACAAAATCCTAAGAGTTAGTGAGTGAACACATGACTCTGCACATATCCACAGAATTGAGGTCACATGATGATTCTAGCTCCTGGTCCTCCTCTTTGCCTTCCTGGTCTGACACACCATTCTCTGGGATGCTGAGCTCTTCTTTAGGCTTTCTTCATTCCCCTCAAGTAACTCCTGCCTTATAGGCTTGCACAAGATAGGCTTTTTCTTCATTTTGACATTTTGTTTAGGTTGAGAAAGCCATTTTTTTCTCCAATTCAATGCTGTTTGCCTATAAAAAATCACAATAAGAAAAACCCAACTAAGACAAGCATCCTTGGTTAAAGGCATTCTAGGTTGTAATCTCTGAACTCTTAGGACCTACTTTACTCTTGGCTTTGACTGTCTTTTGTCTTCCTTCTCAATCAAACTCCCCCCATCCCCACTCCTAGGGCTTGAACTCAGGGCTTAGAATCTGTTCTTGTTTGCTCTTTTTCCCCCTCAAGGTTAGTGATTTTCCACTTGAGCTGCAGCTCCACTTCCATCTTTTTGGTGATTAATTGGAGATAACTGAACCATGATGCTCAGATCTCAGCCTTCTGAGTAGCTAGGATTGCTCAATGAATTTTCAGGAAGAGGCATCATGATGTTAAGGGATTTCATGAAGTCATAAATATGATGATACCCAAAACCTTGAACAAGGACATTCTCAACTTCACCCCAGCATAACCATTGAAGTGAGGGATTTTAAACACTTATACATTAGTACTGCTCATACTCCCCTCAGACTTCAGGATCACACATCACTTTTGACTATCAAGCCTCACTGGTTACCTGGAACTCCCAACAACAGTTTCTGCTTTCCTTTTACTTGGAGACCTGAAACTTGAAGATTAGGATTTACTTTGTTCAATTTTGAGTCTCCTCGGTATTTTTCTTTAATTTTTGTTAATCAGTTTTTAACTTGAAGTGATATTCTGCTAAGATCAAGGCAACCTAAGATATACCATATCATTTTTAATTATCTCTTTGCTTAGTTTACTTTAATCAAGGGATTAAGAAAGCTATTATAAGGTTTTTGGTGGGGGTAGCATTGAGGGGAAGGGCAAATGGACAAATGTGGTCGAAGTACTTTATGTGCTCCTACAAAAGTAAACAATGAAGGTGGGGGAAAGTGGCTCACAACTTTAATCCTATCTATTCAGAAGGTTGTAAGCAGGAAAAATCAGTGAGTCTTATCTCCAAAAAACTACCAAAAGAAAGGAAATGGATTGTAGCTCATGTGGTAGCATGCTAAGATTAAGCAAAAGGAGCATAGATATGGTACTCAGGCCCCGAGTTCAAGACCTAGAATAAGCACAAAACAAACTAACAAAACCTGCTGAAATTGCTTTAAGAAGGGTCTATGAGAGAAAAATGGTTAGGGTAGATTTGATTTGGGAACATTTGGTATCTGTCACAGTATATGCGAATAGATCCACTACAGGTTGCTCTGGAAATATTATTCCTTGTTCCATTATGAGCTATTTGGATTCACTATTTCAGTGTGAAGTGATATTTCTTGAGAGAAAATTGTCAGTTGGGAGCCCAGCACTGCTGGATCATGCCTATAGCCTTAGCTGCTCAGGAGGTGGAGATCTGAGGACCAATGTTTGAAGCCAGCCCATGAAAGAAAGTCCATGAGACTCATCTCCAAAAAACTACTAAAACACTCCTGGAAGTGGTGCTGTGACTCAAGTGGCACAGCACTAGTCTTGAGCAAAATTAGCTCAAAGACAGCACCCAAGTCCTCAGTTGTAACCCCAGGATCAGCATATACACAGAAAAATTTTAGTATGACTTCTGAACGAGGTTTTGTACCATTTTTCCATGAGTTCATTTTCAGACAGCACTATGTCCTGTGGGAGGCTTATGTGTTCTGGCTTACATGGCATTTCTATTAGATGATATGTAATAGGCATCTACACAAAATTCCCTCACTCAAATTATATTCTTCAGTTAACAATCTAACAAAAAGAATTGAATTTCCCCATTTGTTTAAGTACTCAATGAATTTAACAGTATAAATTTGTAGATTCTATTTAAGTTAGATTCAATTTCTATTAATTTACTCTTTTAAAGTTCTTATTCTTAGTTTATGTAAGTATGTATGTATGTATGTATGTATGTATGTATGTATGTATGTATGTATTTTGTTGGCCATGGGGTCTGAACAAATGGCCTGGGAGCTGTCCCTCAGCTTTTCAGCTCAAGGCTAGTGCTCTACCACTTGAGCCACAGTACCATTTTCTGCTTTTCTGCTTATGTGGTTCTGAGGAATTGAACCCAGGGCCTCATGCATGTGAGGCAAGCACTCTACCATTCAGACACCTTCCCAGCCCCTCTTTGTTTAGTTTTAAAGTGCCTTTAATGACCTTTCTTATTATAAGATGATATAATTCTATAACTATATCTAGTTTTTTTAATAGGTTGATGATTTCCCATAGATTCACAGCCATCAAAAGATACAAAGTATTTCCTTCACCCTTAAAAGAACAGCCAACTTCTGTTTCCTCAGAAGTTGCACAGAGGTTCTTCCTGCAGAGTATCCCATACTTATATCTAACACCATGTGACAGAACAGACAATAACAATGTCTTCTTATTCTGTTATCCTCAGAAAATAAAATGCTATTCAAAAAGACTTTGGACCTTTGTTTCTGTAAGGTCCGCTCCTGGATGGCCAGTGGACTCCACCCTCCTCGCAGCAAAGTCTCCACCCAGTACCTGCGTTACCTAGGCAACTAGGATACCTGGAAGGGGTCACATCTGCATCCACTGAGGTCACATCTGAATTTGATGTGGCCACACCTTTCCCCGCCCATACCCTACATAAGGCCTAACCCAGGCCCAGACGCTCTCTTGCTCCTGCTCCTGCTCCTGCTCCTGCTCCTGCTCCTGCTCCTGCTCCTGCTCCTGCTCCTGCTCCTGCTCCTGCTCCTGCTCCTGCTCTTGCTCTTGCTCTTGCTCTTTTCTTGCTCTCTCTCTTTCCCAGCCACGTGGAGTGCCAACCTTGCCTGGTCCCAGCAGGTCTACCCCTTAACCTGAATACCACGTGAGTGCTACTGTTCTTACCCCTCTCTCTGCTCTTTTCTGGCTCTTTTCTCTCTCTCTTTCCTCTCTTCCCAGCTCTCTCTCATTCCCAGGCCTTTCCCAGCCACGTGGAGTGCCAACCTTGCCTGGTCCCAGCAGGGCTACTACTATATACCACGTGCGTGCTGGTGCTGTTCTTACTCGGCTTACCTCTTTTTAGAAACCTAACATAAATGGTACCGTGACTCAGATAAAGGCTTATAGTCAGGATAGCTGGGATTTCTCTGTTTTTTGCTTCTTTTTTCATTTTTTTTGTTCTTCCCTTTTTGCTCTGATGGCCTTTTGCAAACCCGTCTGTCTGCGGCGGAATCAATGCATTGATACCATTGCTGCCTTCACATCCACGTCCACACCACTTCTCTACTCTGGTGAGTGGAGCTACTCTCTACGGTTCTCTGTTGCTCTCTCTAGAGGGCTCTGGGGGATGTCGGGACGCCGCTTCTGCCTGGTCAGCTCTCCCTCACTCACCAGACTGACTCTCCTACTCATTAATCGGGTGCTGCGAATCACGCCCAAGCCGTGAAGCCCCTTTGAAATGTCTCCTGCGCTCCCTGGAAAGCCAGAGAGCCTCATTTTTATGCCGTTCTCAGAAGTACACAGTTTTTGCTACTGCAATGGTAAATGATCAGAAGTCTGTTTACTTTCGGGCTCTCTTTGCTCTCTCTCTGCCATTCATGGGCAACTTTCTACCCTTTTTTTTTTTTTATAACTTTTTGGCCTGTGTCTTGAAGAGTGCGACGCAGGCTGGGTCCCAGGGACCCCCCCCCCTCTAGGTTCCCTCTCAAACGCTAGCCAATGTAGGCTTAATCTATTCAGGCTTTCTTTGCATTCTTTCAGAGATTCGCCATCTTGAATTCGCCATCTTGGCCATGTGGTGGCTTAAGGATTTGGCCCCATCTGACCCTTCACCTTCCACTAAGTTTACTACTCCATCTATTCTAAGGTGCCTTGCTAACAAGTTGCTCTTTTCACAGGCCCTGGTAATGGACGCCCAACCAGCTGATATGCTTTGTTAGCAAAGATGTCTAAATGTTGTCGAAATTTTAGGTTTTAAGTTTTGCCTTTTTTGTTTTGTGTTGTGTATTCTACTACTGACTACGTGGTTCTAAAATACTGGGTATAAAATGTCATGTCAAAACCAACTTTACAATGTCGGTGTGGGGGGGGAGGGGGGTATAATTGGGTGGGGGGAGGGGGGAGGCTGGGAAGGGAGGTGAAGGGTAAACAAAGGAGGAGGCTGCAATGCTTGGTAAGAAATGTATGCATTATCCTGCCCATGTAATTGTCGCCCCTCTGTACAGTATGTTCTCAAATAAAATAAAATTAAAATAAAATAAAATAAAATACTGGGTATATCTGTGCTAAAATTCTCATCACATCTAATGAGTTTTGTCATTTCAGAATATTTGTTGGCAATTCTTGATAAGAACCAGGTAAGCTCTACTTATTCTACTTGAAATCCTTGTTGCTTTAATTGGAAATAATAAAGGGCTTTTGTGGCAAAGATTTCAGTTCAAAGCCAGCTTGGGCTAAAAAATTCCTAAGACTCTGTCTCCCAGCTAAACTCTGCAAGTGGTACTATAACTCAAAGTGGTTCCCTGCTAGCCTTGAGCAGAAGTGCTCAGGGACAGTGCCCAGGCCTTGAGTTCAAACCTCCTTGAATACTAGTGGTACTATAACTCAAAGTGGTTCAGTGCTAGCCTTGAGCAGAAGTGCTCAGGGACAGTGCCCAGGCCTTGAGTTCAAATCTTGAATACCAACTGGGACAAGCCATCCCAGCAACGAGCACCTAGACTCAGCCAGTCTGGGGAACAAGGGAACGTGGAAAGGAGTAAGAGGAGATGATGTCACATCACCTACTTTGTGCCTGCCCTTTCAAAATTAACCTGAGCCTGGAGGTCAGTAGAAGTAAGAAGCCTACCCAGCCAGTGTCTATACCTGTCTACCTATTAACTGAACAGGAATTTATATTCTTGCCTTTGTCACTTGACTTCTCTACCTAGTCGCCAGATGTCAGAAGTAACTAGGGACATTTCTAACAACATTTTCAGCCCAAGTCCTTCCCCTTGCCATTTATTTGCTCTCTAGTATTTTTTTCCAGCCCCTCAATGCTCATGAGACTTCTCCAGATTTCATCTAAGGACTCACGCCACCAAGGGACAGCTGCTGCTCACTGCCTTCTCTGGGAGGAGACCAAATTCCAGCCTTTTACCCCTATTGTCGACGCCCCTTGTCAGCAGGAAGTAGCCAGAGAGAATCCTCGCCCTATTTCATGATTATTAAAAGGCTGGAATGTAAGGTCCGCTCCTGGATGGCCAGCAGACTCCACCCTCCTCGCAGCAAAGTCTCCACCCAGTACCTGCGTTACCTAGGCAACTGGGATACCTGGAAGAGGTCACATCTGCATCCGCTGAGGTCACATCTGAATTTGATGTGGCCACACCTTTCCCCGCCCATACCCTACATAAGGCCTAACCCAGGCCCAGACGCTCTCTTGCTCTTGCTCTTGCTCTTGCTCTTCTTCTCTTCCTCTTGCTGCTCTTTTCTTGCTCTCTCTCTCTTTCCCAGCCACGTGGAGTGCCAACCTTGCCTGGTCCCAGCAGGTCTACCCCTTAACCTGAATACCACGTGAGTGCTACTGTTCTTACCTCTCTCTCTGCTCTTTTCTGGCTCTTTTCTCTCTCTCTTTCCTCTTTTCCCAGCTCTCTCTCATTCCCAGGCCTTTCCCAGCCACGTGGAGTGCCAACCTTGCCTGGTCCCAGCAGGTCTACTACCCCTTACCTGAATACCACGTGCGTGCTGGTGCAGTTCTTACTCGGCTACCTCTTTTTAAAAACCTAACAGTTTCCTCATGTTATTTATAATTTAAGGAAGCTCAATGCCAGACATTACTATTTTCTGTAGTTGTATGTTACAAGATCTACATTCATTCCCATGGAATGTTTTATTTTTGTTGGGTGTGGTGGTCCTTGTACTAGGGCTTCAACTCAGGACCTGGTAATGTCATTTCAGTTTTTTGCTCAAGGCTGGGACCCTTCCACTTGAGCTACCTCACTGCTTCTGGCTTTTTCGTGTTAACTGGAAATAAGACTGGGTAGGTTATGGAGGGGGTATGACTGTGATACATTGTATACATGTATGGGAACTTCACAACCTCCTCCTTGTACAACCAATACTTGCTAATAAAAAGAAAGATAATTAGAGGTCTAATTGTTCACAGTAAGTTTCTTGTAATTTCCCTTCTTAAATCTTTCTCATTTTTTTCATGCTAGCATGTGCTCAGTGCTGACCCTTAGCTCTTTTTCTTATGGCTAGTAAGTACTTCAGCCACAGCTCTAGTTCCAGTTTTTGCTAGTTAATTGGAAGAAAGTAACTATCTGATATTTGTGCCTAGGTTGTCTCTGAACCTCAGTACTCAGATCACAGCATCCTGAGTAGCTAGGATTACAGGTGAGAGCTACTCAGATCCTTGTTGTCTCCTAAATTATCCCATGTCCATTTCACAATGGCAGTCCATTTCCATGGTTCCCAGCTTTGCAGCAAGCGCTTAATTATAATCCAACACCAAGTCTAACCTCCACCACAGATGCTATTTTTTGTGTCATACTCTGACTATAGACACCCTTCTCCTGGCTGATGCATTGCATCAACCTAGATGGCTCTCATACTAGGCCACAAGGATAGAAAGCCAGGAAACACTAGCTTAGAAGCTGTTAAATCAGAGGAGCAAAAAGATATCATAGTGCATTCTGCTGTGATATTATTCTGACTTAAACAGCCTTGTCATCTATTACCGTAGCTTTGACATCACATTCTGAGTAGTGACTGGGTGTAAGCTGGTGTGTCAGAGCTGACTATAGTATTGTCCTGAGCCTGTGCAGACTGAAGAGACAAGCCAGTGCCAGTAGCACACACATTGGAATAACAAAGCAACCTATAGTTAGGCATTGCCATTCTTTGTTCTAGAGTAATGAATGAATGACTCTCTAATTTCTTGACAAGAAATTCCTGCAGACCCATATGCAGCTGCCTCATCAGAGCAAGTAAAGAGCCTGGTGCTGCCTGGAGGAAACACTGTGAGAAGCTGCCAGAAAGCATCTGTTTACTGGACTCATGGGGCTCCTCTGTCCTCTAGAATTAATGACAAATAAGGAGCAAACACCTCCCCCTCTAGGCAGACATACACAGGAAGAGCATTGCCACGGCACAACAGGGGACTCCCAAGACATACACCTGATCTGTGCTGTCAGAACTGAGAGGGTTTTTTTTTGGGGGGGGAGGGTCCGGTTGTGGGGCCTGAACTCTGGGCCTGTGCCCTGTCCCTCAGCTCTTCAGCTCAAGGCTAGTGCTCTACCACTTGAGCCAGAGCGCCACTTCCGGCTTATTCTATTTTGCTTATGTGGTGCTGAAGAATCGAACCCAGGGCCTCAGGCATGCAAGGCAAGCGCTCTACCACTGAGCCAACTTCCCAGCCCCAGAGCTGAGAGTTTTTAATGACACTTCATCCCACAGTGCTCTCTAAAACCCTCATCCCAGCCCTGCTCATTTCATGTCCCTGACAATGTTTATAGGCATCCCACATCCAGACTGAAGATGTTCCTTCATGTTTGGAGTAAGTCTGATCAGACTTTATATGGATCCACTGCTCAGTCAGGACTCTCGATCCCTCCCATCCCCTTTTTGATACTGTCTGTCTCTTGACCTATTCCTGTCTTCTCTTTTCAAGATTCAGTCAGGGCCGGGTACAGGTGGCTCACACCTGTAATCCTAGCTACTTAGAAGTCTGAGATCTGAGGATCGTGGTTCAAAGCCAGCCCAGGGTGGAAAGTCCGTGAGACTCCTATCTCCAATAAACCAGCAGAAAACCAGAAGTGGCTCTGTGGCTCAAGTCATAGAGTGCTAGCCTTGAGTTGAAAAGCTCAGGGACATCACCCAAGCCAAGCCCAGAGATCAAGGCCCATGACTCAAAATAAATAAATAAATAAATAAAAGAATGCAAAAACATATAAAGCTCAGAATGGCAAGCAGCTGAAAACAGGATGGGATAAACCAACATTATCTATGACAGTTTTCAGATTATGCAGAGAAATGCCTGCATTGTTGGAGCCCAAGCCCATCTGATAGCTGAGTTTTAGCTGGCTGGCATGCCCATGATGCCAGGTAATGGTATTCACAAGTTTTGTGATATTATTGGATGACACCAATAGGCTTCAAGTTGGGAACCTGAAATTTTTCTATTGATCTAAGAGGAGAAATATATCAGGACAAGAAATGGGATTAACACAATGCCAAAAGCAAAAGGCCATCCAATCCAAGGAAGACAGAATAACTCTGTCTCTGAAAAGATGATTCTCTCAAAGGAATCCTGAGCTGAGCATGGTGGTCTATGTTTGCAATCTCTGAATTTAGGAGGCTGAGTCAGAAGTTAGGTCGAGACTAGCCTAAGTTCCATGCCAAGAGAAGAACACAAAACCAAACCTCATCTTACAAAATAAAAGAAGGATTGGGAATGTGGCTTAGTAATAAAGTGCTGGCCTAGCACATACATGAAGTCCTGGGTTTGGTTCCTCAGTACCACATAAAGAGAAAAGGCTGGAAGTGGTACTGAGGCTTGAGTGGCAGAGTGCTAGTCTTGAGCAAAAGAAACTCAAAATGAATGGTGTTAGGAAAAATGTAAAATTAATGAAATAACATCTCTCTCCCTCCCCTATATCCCTTCCTGCTTTCCTCCCTCCCTCCTTTTCTCAGTACTAGGGTTTATACAAAGGATTTCATGCTTAGGCAGGTGTTTAACTCTTAATCCACACCACGGCCTTTTTGTACTTTAGTTTTTAAGTTAGGGCATCCTGTTTTCTTCCCATCCCAGGACCAGCCTCCCATCTAGCTGAGATTATTGGAATCAGCCCAGCTTGATGATTGTGATCAGATCTCACTTTTTGCCTGGGTTGGTCTTGGATTGCAGTCCTCTCAATCTATGCCTCCCAAGTCGATGGTACTACAGGAGTGATCTATCATGCTTAGCCTTTAAAATGATCACTTAGAGCTGGGCGCAAGTGGCTCCTGCCTGTAATCCTAGCCACTCAGGAAGCTGAGATCTGGTTCAAAGCCAACCAGTGCAGGAAAGACCATGAGACTCTTATCTCCAATAAACCACCAAAAAACCTAAGTGTTCCTGTGGCTCAAGTGGTAGAGTGCTAGCTTTTAGCTGAAGAGCTAAGGGACAGCAGCACCCAGGCCCAGAGTTCAAGTCCCAAGACAGACAAAAAAAATCACTTAGGAAGATAAAAAAAAAAAACCTCCTGAATTCTCACATTTATTTAAATAGCGGCTGCCAGTCATATTTTATAAAGCACTTATGGGGCCCATGAAGTCTTTTATTTTTAAAATACAATAAAATAGTACTAGAGCAGTTGGGATATTGTTCTGCCAGTAACACTACTGTAAGAGCCTCGGAGGGAGCAAGCAAGCCGGCTACAGGCCAGCGCCGCCACCGCCGCTTCTTCTGAGCAACAGTGAGAAGCAGCAAGCAGCCATGGCTGGGGCACAGGCTCCTCAGGCCAGACCCTGCAGTCAGGGAAGCCCCTCCAAATCCCTCCAGTGGCTGACCTCAGGCCTCAAAGGCTCCAGCGCCGAGCTTCCTGGGCTCATCCCTAGGCTGGAGGTGCAGTGTGAAACAGCAAAGGAGTCAGCGAGACTCCTCCAGTGTCAGGGCAACCAGGCAGGAGTGGAGCCAAATGGCCAAACTTGCAGCAGCGACTGCAGCAGTTGTTGCTGCCTCGTGCAGCATGGGCCAGGGCTCCTGCAGCTGCTCAGGCACAGCCAGAGGCGGAGAAAAACTCCAGGATTGACACAACCCCCTTCCACCCAATCGGCCTAAGATCTGGGAGCTGGATCTGGAGCAAAAGGAGAGGGGTTCAGATGGGTGTTGGAGGCATAGGCCTACAAAACCCCATCTGAGCACCTGTGTGCCCTGAGGGTGCATGCAGGCATGCATTCTTTCCTTCCAATTTATTTATTTTTGTTGGTCGTGGGGCTTGAACTCTGGGCCTGGGCGCTGTCCCTCAGCTTTTCAGCTGAAAGCAAGTGCCCTACCACCTGAGCCACAGGACCACTTCCAATTCTTCTCGGGGAGGAAGGGACACCCCTTCCTCCATGCTGGGCAAAGGTTCTGCCCCCGGTGCAAGACTCAGGTAATGGTTTGCTCAAAGTACCATTCCTGCTTCATCTACTTAACCACGTAGAACAATGCCTGGAGACTCCCCCTATGTGTAATCACCTGTGCTTTACCTACTTTTACAACCTTGATTAGTGGAACTGCTCCACATTTGTTGACAAGGATTAGCTTTTTCTGTTTAAACTCTCATTGCCTGTGCTCCCATAAAACTGTTTAACTCTCTGCCCCTGACTGAAGATTTACTTCTCCTGCTTGTGTGCTGTATATAAGCATGTGATGTTTCAATAAATTTTGTCTATACCCACATGGTGTAGTCCCTTCTTGCCTATACCACACATCGTGTCCCCAGATCCCACTGTGGAAACAGCAACAAATGGGGTTATGCCAGTCAATGCCTCTGACATCTCCCCCCTTTTTTGTTTTTTAAGTACAACTGTAAGCAAGAGATCCTTTGCAGGAGGGATTTGCAGAAACTATTTTGGAATGTAGACAGCAATATCTTGACAAGACATAATGCAATCGATCTGTAGAAACACTATGTTTAAAACTGTGCCACCAGGTACGAGGGTCCAATTGGTTTAGCACAGATGCAATTCCCTCAGCCAGACCTTCATATCCCACCCCAGGGAGTTGTGCCAAGAAAGTCTCAATGACTTCCTGCTGTAACTAGTGGATGTCCCAAGTCAAATTTCCTTGCAAGACTGGCAGGTGGTAGTGAAGTCCCTGCCAAGTAATGTTAGAAGTGTTGAATCAAGTAGGAGTGATGCACAGTTTATTGAGCTCTAATCACACTTGAAGGTTAGCTGTTTCTGCAGATCAATTATCTAGTCTCCCATCCACTGCACCCTGTGTTGCAGTGTGTTCAGACGGGAATCAATGTCCTGTTTAATATTGTGCTGATGAGTCCATAGCTGGTGACAGTCCAGCCACTTCTCTACAAAGTCCTTGGTTTGGATGGAGGAATGCAGGGCCACTCCAGCAGTCGCAGCAGTCATGGTGATAGCAATCATTTCAAGGATCACAGCTACACTCAGACCCAGGAATCTCCTAGTTCTCTTCAGCAGTTGCTGGAAGACTCCTTTCAACAAACCAACAGTGGGGCTCTCCTGCCAAGGTCGGGTGAGGTTAACAGGCACCCAGACCCCTAAGCGAGATCTTAATATCAAGAGAGACTGAGAAGGCATATTAAAAGAAATAGTATGATTTAAGCATGTAAAGAGTCCTGGCTGCGTGGGTTCTCATTGATTGACACTGTCCCTGTGGGCTAGTACATAGGAAAGTTTAATACAACCCTGTACAGTAGAAGAATGGTTCCTGTAAAATGTATAATTTGCCTCATGGGCCCTAGTAAAGTGACCAATCCAATTCTGAGTTGTATAAAATTGGGTGGCAAGTTTTATAAATGCCACTGCTCAGGCCCTAAGTGTCCCCTGAAATTTATATGTGGCCTACGAGGCACAAGGCCTCCATCATGTCAGGTGAGCAAGCCAATGGGTTCTACATGATTTATAACTCCATTGTATAGACGTCACCGTCAGAAGAATTATTAGTATACCAATCACCAACATGCTTTTCAGAATAATTGGCAATGAAACATCCATGAGGACCTCAATCTATAAATGAGATGTTATCATTATGCTGTATAATCTTTCCTCTAGGGTTTTGACACTGAGACCACTGAATAGAAACATAAACCCAATTCAATAATTAATGTCCTGGCATACTAGGTTAGGTGGTTGCCCAGTCTTATTTGTATAAGAATGATCCTGACCAATAAAATTTAAGGAACTTGTTCTGAATAGCCCCATATGATTGTTGATCTTATCATCAGGCAAGATGTATGCCCATACCTGTCTTCTGGTTGGTAAGCAAGGTGATGTCCCTAAACACAGTGGTAAAGACTCAAATCCTAAGGAAATAATATAAGGTATTCCTTCCTCACCTGGATGAGTAGGGTCTGCATGATCCCATGGTGGCGGAAAATACGTGCTGTCATTTGTATACGCCACCGGACCTTGGTCTAGCTAATCCACTAATTTTAACAATGGTGGGTGAGGGACATAGGCCCAATATGCATGTTCACTGCAGATGTATTCACAAGCAGTGCAATCACGGCCAAAACAGATATTCAGGTATTCTAGGGGTTTTTGTACTGACCAGGGTGGCTTCGGTCTTGTGTCAACACCTTATTCTGACCCCATGTTGGTGGGGTCAAGCTGGTTTTCTTAAGATAAGGATGATGGCTTCCTCGGGACTTAAAGCTTAGGTCTGCGAAGCTGCGTACTAGATCTTCTTCCTCAGGGTTGTGTTGTGTTGTTTTTGCTTCTCTGGAGGTCGGATGAGTCAAAAAGGGACCCAGATGTTGCCAGTGGATCCATCTGGAATGATAGAAACACTGTTTTCCCTTATGGGGCATTACTCTTAGTCTTCATTGATTAAATTTTTTAAACCATATGGGAATAGATAGTGAGGTGGTGCTAGAGGGATAAAATGCTTTTCAGCTTTAGTGAAAGGATCACTTTGAGTGAAATTTTAAAAATTTAAATAAGGTGAAGGCAAAAGTTTCCCTTGGGGATTCCCCTTTTTCGTTTTTTTTTTTTTTTATAATTGAAGCTTAAATGTTTTATGGGTGTGTAAACAGTTGGCATTAGTCTACACAGGTTGATTAAAGAAGTTTTCCTAGGGACTAACTTTAGTAAACTCCCCTAATATTTTTCTGGTTGTACACTGGCTTTTATAATATGGTGTGGGGTAGTTTGTCAAGGTGACAACTTTTTACTAATTACATTTTATTCCAAACTAGAGTTTAGACATAATTTTTTAACTTTTAATAGCTGTATGGACCCTGTTGGGGGGGGGGGCTATAGCAGCATAGCCTGTTTAGTACTTTGGTTTGTAAAAGATTTAAATAGTCTAGGATGTTTAAAGGTAAGATCCATAAGAAGTTCCACTTGTAGGTGTTCAGTGGCAGTTTTGTAATTGACAAACAAGTTATAAAAGCAGAACTAACAGTTAGTGATTACAAATTGCATTAAGGCAAATAGGGTGGTTGAGTCCAAACAACTGCCTGTAGACATCCTGGTATCTAGGCTGGAGATGGGGGCATTGTACCCAGCTTCAAGGCCTGGAGGTGGGACAAGTCTTACCTTGAAATTCTAGGAAAACATTACCTCCCCAAATGGGCGAAAGCATTGTTTAGCTCCTCAAATAGCCTAGGTGGGACAGCCCATCCTTTGGCATACAGATGTTTAGTGTAGCTCCTGGTGCTTAACTCTCTACTTAAGCCCTTATCTTTGAAAATTTAACATTTGGTCTAAATCCTGATATAAATGATCTTTTTAGTAATTATCAGACCACAATTTTGTTTTATTTTGGTGTTTATACCAATGTTTCTCTGCTTACCTGGGACTTATTTGTCTCAGTTAAATTTGAATTTTCTCCTTCCTTGTTCTAATTAATACCCTATCTGTTTACTTTCGATCTGGTCCTAACAATTTCATATTTTATTCTTAAACAAATTTATTTGGTTAGTGTCAGCCCAGAATTTACTGCCAATTAGGGTCTTAAGCACATACAGAGCAGTTTGGATTTAAGCTATTCCCCACATTTCACAAACTCAGCCTTTTACAGCCAACTATTACAAATGGTTGACAAGTTTTTGCCCAGTTATGCATGCTTATAAACTAGCTTGCCATGACCTCCAGCTCTGATCAATTTTAGAAGAGCCAAACATTATTGCCAAAGTCCCAGCAGTGCCTCTTTCTATGTTAGGGTAAATGCAACCTTGACATTTCCCTTGGTCACTGGACTTGAACTTAGTGCCTGAGTGCTGTTTTTCAGCTCTCCAGTACAAGGATTGCGCTTTGCCACTTCGGACTCCAAAGCAACTCTGCCCACTTTTTTGGCACTCTGCTGGCTAGTTAGAGATGATAATCTTTCTCTGCCTGGACTGGCTTTGAACTGCAGTTTGTAGATTGCTCACCTTTGGTCCTCAGCTCCACCCACATCTGGGCCCCCTCCCATTTCTGGAGTTCCCTCCATACAACTGGCCTCTCCCTCTCTCCACCCAGACCCACCAGAACTCCTATCTACCTCACTTCCTTTTCTCTCAGATACTTCTGCTACCAGGATGGTGATGGAGGTCATGTGCTCCCTCTTGGGGGAAATATGGCTCCTCTAATAAACCTTGTAATCTTTCTCCTTTGCCTGCCTGCCTCTGCATGGTCCCATAGGATGGATGTGTCTGATCCTCTTTCATTGGTGGCTCCATACTGGGATAGGTTCCCCAGTGCATTTGCTCCCCCTGCACCTCAGAAGGGAGTTCAACCAGCTTCCCTGGGACCTATTCTGAGATCCTTCACTCCAGTCACCAGAGGACCATCAAGGTAACTTCCTCCTGACTGAGCGCTCTACCAGCCCATCCAGCCCCACTAATTAATTCCCACTCCAGGGTAAGTGACAAGTTTGTCCGAGGTCGGGGTTTCTGATTCCAATATCAGTGGTAAGGCCACCTGAGCCTTTCTGGGCTAACTGAGCCCCACCCTCACCATCTGACCAAAAACTTGGCCAAGTGCTAGAATTAGCCACTAGGGGCCTACCATGGCCCAAGGACCCACCTTGGACCAACATAAGGACAGTCTCCACTGGTGGGGCCACCACCTATTCAGGAGCCAACCTGCACTGTAGAGGACACTCTACTGTAGGCAAATGGCTTCAGGTCACTTACCATGGGAAGGACACTAAATTTCTTTACATTAAGGCCACCTGGCCTTGGAGGGCTGTTGGTTCCCCATCAGTTAAATTTGGCCCAGATTTAAAACTCCACTTCTGAGAGTGCTTGAGCAAGTACCTCTCTCTCTCTCTCTCCCCCTCCCCTTAAACTCTCCCTCTTGCCAAAATTACCTGCTTGTAACCTCTTTCACAAGTATTTCATATGCTAAACGCGTTGGTTAAGCCCTGGAAGAATGTAACCAGTAATTGCTTGTTTCTACTCATTAGATAGAAAATGGGTGAGTTTAAGTCTAAACTCACCGAAATAAAGGCCAACAAGTTTGGATATTACCAAAAGTGTATTAATCTTCTCTCTAGCACTGAGCAAGTGGTGGATGTGCCAAATTGGCATCTTGGTACTTCAGCTTGGTACTACCCCTTCCCCCTCCCCTGTCCTGTGGTGCCATTATGCTAGGCCAAGTGTATGTTCCTATTGCCTCCTGTTCATTTGGTTTCTTGTTGGCAAAGTTTTGTATTTTAAACTGACCACATGGTTCCTTCATAATTAGAAAAGTAGTTCCACTAAAATTTCAAAACTTTAAAAGTCTATTTTAAAATCTAAGCATGCTCTATAATCTGTGCACAAACATGTCTGTCTGTGTCTTATTTGACTATATGTAAGTGATTATGGTTTCAAGGTTACTCTGCCTACTAAAAATCTTTGTCAATGGAAGCTGTGAATTAATCTAAATTGCTTTAAAACTTTGTGACCTGACTAAGCCAAAGAAAAAACAGGCAGTTTTAAAAGACCTTGGAAAAGGACTTAAAAAAGACAATGTCCTTTACAAAGTAAATGAAATTGGTAACTAAGTTGGCTGTGAATTATGTCATTCCTATGTCCATCTATGCTAAGAGTTAACTATTGTACACTGACCATGGCTAGTAAACTAAAGCTAAGGGTTTCATTCTCTGTTTTCTCCCCTGTGTGCCGATCAACTTCAATTAAGATCAAGGGAGCAGAGTGACTATGCCCAGGCACAGCTGCCTAAACCAGTGGCACCAGCCTGCAAAAGACAATGTAAACCAGGTCTCTAACCAGTATATGTAGAAATATTGCAGGTTACCAACAGGAGGTGCAACAGTCCATACATGCTGGGAGATGCCACAGTCTCTCTCAGACTCTGGCCTTGCTTCATCTTACATGACCAAAAGCCTGTTAATTAAGGGTAAAACACAAGCCACATTAGATATTTGGTTCTGTAAATGTTAATCGCCAGAAGTTAGACCATACAGGGTGTATGAGCAAAGGATAGAAATTGATTTCTATACTATTTTACAATTGGAGGTAAATTCCTAAATGTAACTCAGACTGCAGAAAAAAAATATGGCCACTCTTTCTATTCACTGCCCACAGGACAGCCTACAGGCAAAGAATATACAGCCCAGTGTTTCAATGATGCATTTAAATGCAAATTAACATAACTTCACAAAAAGGATTTAAAATGACATCCCCCTTGTAAAAATTTGAGAAGTTGTGGGGAGTGGCTGACCTCCCAGACAAGTTTAAAAGATAAAATTTTCCTAAAGGTTTATTTCAAAGTAAAAAAAAAAAAAATAGGATTATTCAGGTTTGCCCCTAAAGTTTTTTGTAACAGTTGCCGGAAGGCCCACAGTAAAAGATAGGACACGTTTGTCAAATGTAATTTAATAAGTAAAACCATGCTTATAAAACTACTTCCAATGACCATCTTTGTTGCTTTTAATTGGAGTAAAAGTTGAAAGACCCCCGGCGTGGGGTGTCCTTCAATCAGAAGAGACCCTTCCCCAAGGAACAACGAGACCACTTGTGCGGATGCAATCAGCAAGAGGTTTATTTGGGCAAGCCCTCGGCTCCCAGGTGCACTCAACCTCGAAATCCACAAGGTTCGGGTTGAATGTCTGAGAACCGGTTACACGGGTACCCGGGGCGACATAGTCTATCGGGAGACTTGCGCGCCGAGTGCTTGAAAGCACCCTCTTTTTATGGACAGCAGAAGCAAGGTTACAGAAGCAAGATGCTTGGTTACAGAGTATTGATTGGTTAATTTCAAATTACGCTCAGGGTGGGGATTGGTCAGGTTAAGCTGGCCAGATGGGGCAGGTGGGGTTGGGGGAAAGCTGACGTGTCGGTACTTGCCCCGGCAAGTCTGTGCTGGTCGTCATGCACCGAAACTGTTCGTTCCCTAATTTTGACAAGTGATTTATTACCTCCTGACCTACCCTGCCATTATAGCTAAGTTTTACAGGAAGGGACGGGAGGGTCGGCTATTTTTCAGGAATGCCTGGTTTTAGGGCATGTGTTAGAGTCATGCTGAGGTCTGCAGGCGGTGACTCAGTGGTTAATGACTTGCCTGCGTCCTGCTTGCTCTCTTAGCTATGTAGGGGAAGGGGCAGTGGTTTTTCTTAAAGAGCTCAATGGATGAACGTATTCTGGGGTCTGGGGTCTTTTCATTCCCCCATTTTCTTTTTGCCTGAATGAAATCCTTCATTCAACTGGAGATTCCTCCGTTAATTTAAGTTGATGATATTGTTGGGTTAATACTAGGGCCTGCACGACCGATAGGCGGTCCTGATTACCACTCCTGTTTTGTTAGCATAAAAACAACATTCTTCCTTTAAGGCTACACATAGGCCCCCTTCCTTCTTTCTTTACAATTCCTTTCCCAAGGCTTTCATTACCACCCTCTTTCTTTACAATCTCTTGACCATCTTTGTGGCTGTAGTTTAAAACTGCCCAATTTTCCTTTGGCTTGCGGAACCTTTATCTTAGAACAGCCTTAAGGCACCACCGTGATGCAGAAGCTTGCTAGATTTTAAGGCTAAGAGTATTACCTCTATTGATAACACACTCAGGTTATTACCATATTAGAGTCAAACTAGGCTGTGAACATAGAGTGGATTTCCAGTTACTATGCACTGGAGTGCCTAAGACAAGCAAGCCAGTGATATCCTTGTCCCCAATATCCACTGTGGGAAGAGAGGGTTTCTGGATATCACCCAAAAGAATGTCCCACAAGATCTTAGATTTAGCAGCAGTCAACCATGAAGCAGACTTAGGTGATGGAATCAAGCAGGAGTTCCTCCAAGTGACTGTCAGGCCGTCAGGCAGCAGCAGCAGCAACCGGAACAGCAGGGTCTCTCAGTGGCTCCAAGGGACTGTTGTCACACCTCATGCTGGGCTGTAAATTCCTACACAGACTGGTTAAAGATACATTGCCTAGGCTTGGCAGGCTTTGATCCTGCTGGTTTTTAAGATCTTTTAAACAATAGCTCAGGACAATTTACCAAAATCACAACTTTTTACTAACCAGATATTTTTGTAAATAGACACAGAAGGCAGTTAACACTATTTTTTATGCCCTTATTAAAAATTATTTTATCTATTTCGCCTCATTTTTCAAAAACTGACTCTGGACTCTTGATCTTAAAATGGGGGTAGAAGGGCGAAGGTCCATCTTCTGTAACTTCTTCAAGCTGACTTTAGGGGCGTTGATCTTACCTAGCCAGGAGCCTATAACCTTAGCCTATTTTACAAAGAGGCCATCAGGGTTAGAAGTCATTAAGAACAATATTTAACTTTTGACAACTGCACAGACCTTTTTTCCAGCTATAGCAGTATAGCTTGTTTAGCACTCTGGTTTGTAAAAGCATCTTTCTGGATGACTTAGGAATGTGATCTTTAGTAACCCTAACACAATGCCTGAGTTACCTTTGCAGGCCTTTAGACAGATATCAATAGAAACACACTCTCAGGTTTACAAACTTTTTCCTGAGAAGATGAATTTCATGTAACTGGTGTCAGCTCAATATTACTGCCAATTAGAGCTTTTGGCACATAAAGGGGTTAAGATTTAAACTACCCCCCACATTTTATAACATTAGCTTTTTACTATCACAGAGGACTGGCAAGTTCCTGTCCCTTACAAGGTAGTCATGAACATTAGGCATGCTTCCAAACTATCTTCCTATGACCTCCCGGCTCTGATCAGTTTTGAAGGGCCACGCACAAATGACTCTAGGATCTGACATTTCTGCCATCCAAGCAGTGGCTTACTGCCTCTGGATGCTCCACCATTGCTTTTTGTCCCAGGAGTGTCTTCTCTACATTGGGATAAATGCCTCATTGGCATTTTCCTTAGCTGGTTGCTGGACTTGAACTCAGGGCCTGAGCACTGTCTCTCAGCTCTACAGCTCAAGGCTAGCACTCTGCCACTTTGAGTCCCAGACTCGGGGCTTGAATGCTGTCCCTTAACTCTTCAGTCCAGGGCTAGTACTCTGCCACTGTGAGTCCCAAAGCATTTCTGCTTGCTCTTTCAGCACTCTGCTGGCTGAGTAGAGGTGACAGTCTCACAGGGACCTTTTTGTGCCCGGGCTGGCTTTGAACCGGTTTGCAGATCAATGAGTCTTACAAAAGGCCATTTTACTCCAATTAAAAGCAACAAGGTGGTCAACATAGAAGTAGCTTTTAAGCATGCTCTTACCTGAAACTTATTAAGAGTCAAAGTTACATCTGACAACTTGTAAGAATCCTCTGTGCTTTGCTTTGGGCTTGCTGGAAACTTAAAAAACCTAGAAGAGCAAACTAGAATAGCAATTATTTTGATAATCCTAATTTTTTCTTTTTTCCTTTTTTTTTTTTTTTTGCACATTGAGGCCAATGTCAAGAATGATTTTACATTTAAACTTTATATCCAAAAATCCATTCCCTATTTTTTTAAACCTCTTATTAATCACCTTTAATATTTTATACTTTAGTTTTTATTTGCATTTTGAAAAGATCCCTTGAAATCTTGAGGCCAAGTGTCACTCATTGTCTCTTGGCTGCTTGTTTTAAAACAGACACACATTAAGATTTTTAAACTCAAATGACAATTTTCCTTAATGCAAGAATTACAGTCACCTTTACTATACCACAAAGCTAGATTTAACATCTTTATAACTTTTTAAAAACATCCTAATTGCAGAACATAATTGAAAGTAAGCCACATTATACAAATAACTTTTTACCCTCTTTTTAAGGCCTTCCTAATTTTAATGTTAACACATCCAAGGGAAAGTTTTAGTAATACTAATCAGATCATCACATCATTCATTTTAACCATCATGTTTTCAGTGCCTATCTGCAGGGAAAAGAGACAGAACAATGATGGGCCACTTGGCCCCTCCTATGGAATAGGCAGGCACACACCCAATCTGACTC
The DNA here is from genome assembly GCF_024711535.1 of Dipodomys merriami. Lineage (NCBI taxonomy): Eukaryota > Metazoa > Chordata > Mammalia > Rodentia > Heteromyidae > Dipodomys > Dipodomys merriami. The sequence continues at coordinate 335,838 of NW_027206453.1, forward strand.
TTTAGGGTTAGATGAACTGCGTTTGTGCCAGTTTGCCTCATCATGCTTGGACTCCTCCCAGGGCCTGTCCCACTGCATGACCAGCTGAACTGCACTTCTGCTTGTTCACCCTTCACCCCTAAAGATAGGTCTTCTGTTGGTTTCTAAGTTTTTCCCCGTCTCTTCTCTTGGTTCTCAAATGAAATACAGTTTTAGATAGAACAGGTAACATCTTTGACAGTGTTAAACTAACCTTTACATTTAAATTTCTAATTTTTATCCCCAAATTTTAGCCAAGGGAATTAGACCCCAAACAGCCAATGCATTTTTGTTAAGCCAGATAACTTGATTACAGTATAAACAGACTTATGCATTTTAAAATATTAGTTTTTAAAATACCAGATTTTCTAATTTGCAAGTTAAAGAACCTTTTAAAAAGCCATTTAAAACAATGTGAAGATTTTTAAAAATTTTGGTAATGTCCAAACCTCATAACCTTTTGAAATTTAAATTTAAATCACCCAATTGTTACAGCATGCTGACAATTTTTTTTTTATCTTTGAACACGTTCACAGACACACACAAAACACACAGATCTTAAAGCGCGCAAAAATCAAAATCAGTTGTACGTACACTTTCTAAAGGTTTTAAACAAAAAAATTTAAGACAGTATTTCTTTTAGAACTAGGTACCTTTGTTGTGCTTCATTTTCACAGAGCTTGCTTGTTAGCAAGGCTTATGAATCTCTTCTGAGTTGGAGGAGGGCTGAGGGAGGGAGTCACCTAAGACTAAACTGGCCTGATTTTTTTTTTTAACCCAATTTTAGACAGAACTAGCTGAAAAGTCCAATCCAGGTACACAGCCTTCTACGCCCTCACCTGTCCTCCAGCAGCCTCCACTGGGAGAAGGTGCAGCCTGAGGCTTGAAGGGAACCAAACTAGCCCAGTAACCCTTCATGCCTCGTGGGGAGGGTGGGCATAGCAGGTCTGTGACTAGGCCCAGCTGGAACTTTTATTCCCTCAGAGATGTTTAAATAAATAAATAACAAAAACACAGATAAACACAAAAACCAAGGATCCACATTTAAAACTGGTACCAATTCTAAAAACAGAACTAGACAAGAACTGAAGGCTGAGTTGGGGACTAATGGGCCCCAGTTTATCCCTACCGGAACTCTGTGCTGTTCCCACTCAGCAAGCTGAATCCAGAGTCTGCTGGGTGAGCCTGCCACACTCACCCAGAACTTTCCTACCCCATAAAACAAACACACTAAAGTTAACAAGACAAACATGTGGCCACAAAGACAGAATCAAGTCTCAGTGAATAGGGCGACATCTCACCACCATTCACTTACCAGGGGACTCAACCCCCCTACTCACCTCCGGAGGATTTTTCTCTTAGAGTCCTGCAGACGTTGACCCGGGGGTCTTCCAAGGCAGAGGCGAATTCCCAGTCATCTTAGGGCAAGGGAAGGAAGTCCCTAGCGGCCGTTCCCTCAGACTGACAGGTTCTCCCCCACGCTCAGACCCCCCTGAGCCAAGGCCCGAGGCTGAGATCTAACTGAGGCCACCTGCAGATGGTCAGTGGCAATTTCATAATTGACAAACAAGCAAGTTCCCAAAACCTGACAATCTCGGCTCAGGCTGTGACTTCCAGTGATCTATAGTCAGACTTAAGGGGGTTGTTAGTTGCTGCCCCATCCCTTTAAGGACAACAAAACAGACAACAGAAACAATTAACACTAAACAGAAACACAAAAACAGACAGGCGCCAAACAGAAAAAGCGACTTCAGATGGGAGTGGCCGACCATGGCTAAACTCCCGGGAAGGAGAGAAAGCTGAGGTTGGGAAATTGGAGAGGGAAGGAGTGGGGGAGAGAGCTGAGGGGCAGATGGAAGGGTTAAGGGGGTAGGGATTTGGGGGGCCGGGGTAGATAAGAAGGGTTTCATCCACGGGGGAGGTTCTAGAATAAGAGCTTCCCAAGTAACAATATAAGGGACCTGGTCTGGGTGTCCGTGTGGTCCCGGGTCCATAACTTTGGCCTTGATCTGTAAGGCAATGGTTAGGTTAAAGGTTCCTTCACGTGGCCAGCCACAGTTGAAAGTGGGCCATTCTGATGAACAAAAAGTTATCCATTTTCTTTTTTTTTTTTTTTTAACTTCTACTGAAAGATTGTGAGCTGATGTTTGCACATCCCTCCAGTTCTGTAAAGTAAGGTTAAGTGGTGTCGCGACAGTTTGTCCCATTTTAAAACTATTAACGAACACAAGAACAACAATACAATACAGGCAACACTTAGCTTCGCTGCGCGCTGTTGCTAGTAAACCGAAAGCAAAACCTGGCAGAGACCTGTGTGGTTTTGAGGAATGTTACAAAACTATTCACAGTAGCACACTCTCCCAAAGTTTCCACAACGAAGGCAAAGACAGCAGATCAACAGGAAAACAAACCACAAAGGCAAGAGCAGTGCGAGCAACCAAAATTCTACAACAAACATCACAATTATACTGGTCACGCTACTTTTTCACTACGCTGTTTTGACAATAAGCCAAAGGCAAAAACCAGGCGGAGACTGTTTTGAGAGTCTCCCAGAGAAATCACGCGTCTAAAGAGGACTGAGTTCCAGAAAGCAGATGGGTCACTGTTTCAGACCCCGGATGGGCCACTGTTTCAGGCCCCGGATGGGTCACTGTTTCAGACCCCGGATGGGCCACTGTTTCAGGCCCCGGATGGGTCACTGTTTCAGACCCCGGATGGGCCACTGTTTCAGGCCCCGGACACCTCCAGGACGTCTCCTGGGGGCTGCGGTCGGGAGTATGAGCTCGTCAGCTCCTCCACGGGTCCGCCAGATGCAGACGAGAACGGCCGAACTCACCAGATTCGCAAGCGCACACACAGATTGACTTTAGACAGTACACAGACAACACACAGACAACACAGAGACGCTGGCCAGCTTACCTCCCGAAAATGGGTCGGTGGTCCCTGGGTGGGGGTCTCTATCCCGGACGAGCCCCCAGATGAAAGACCCCCGGCGTGGGGTGTCCTTCAATCAGAAGAGACCCTTCCCCAAGGAACAACGAGACCACTTGTGCGGATGCAATCAGCAAGAGGTTTATTTGGGCAAGCCCTCGGCTCCCAGGTGCACTCAACCTCGAGATCCACAAGGTTCGGGTTGAATGTCTGAGAACCGGTTACACGGGTACCCGGGGCGACATAGTCTATCGGGAGACTTGCGCGCCGAGTGCTTGAAAGCACCCTCTTTTTATGGACAGCAGAAGCAAGGTTACAGAAGCAAGATGCTTGGTTACAGAGTATTGATTGGTTAATTTCAAATTACGCTCAGGGTGGGGATTGGTCAGGTTAAGCTGGCCAGATGGGGCAGGTGGGGTTGGGGGAAAGCTGACGTGTCGGTACTTGCCCCGGCAAGTCTGTGCTGGTCGTCATGCACCGAAACTGTTCGTTCCCTAATTTTGACAAGTGATTTATTACCTCCTGACCTACCCTGCCATTATAGCTAAGTTTTACAGGAAGGGACGGGAGGGTCGGCTATTTTTCAGGAATGCCTGGTTTTAGGGCATGTGTTAGAGTCATGCTGAGGTCTGCAGGCGGTGACTCAGTGGTTAATGACTTGCCTGCGTCCTGCTTGCTCTCTTAGCTATGTAGGGGAAGGGGCAGTGGTTTTTCTTAAAGAGCTCAATGGATGAACGTATTCTGGGGTCTGGGGTCTTTTCAAAGTGACTGTTTGTAAAAAAAAAAAAAACAACTCATTGATCTGTCGTTCGAAGCCAGTCCAGGCACAGGCAGACTAAAGTCCCTGTGAGATTGTCATCTCTAATCTGCCAACAGAGTGCTCAAAGCTGAGTTGTTTTGGAGTTTAAAGTGGCCAAGTGCTAGTCCTGAGCTGGAGAGCTGAGGGACAGTACTCAAACCCTGAGTTCAAGTCCGGCGACTGACCAAGGAAAGTGCCAAAGATGTATTTATCCCAACATAAGAAAGGCACTCCAGGGACCCTGACAATGTTAAAACATTCAGAGGCAATTACAAACAAATGTTTGGATGACAAAAGTGGTATCAGGTCCTGAGTTACTTGAGCTTTGTCTTCCAAAAAATTGATCAAGCCAGAAAGTCATGGAAAGATAAGTTTTTAAACATTCCTATCACCCATGTTGGTGTAACTGGGCAAAACTTTCCAGAGATCTGTGATAGTGGGTAGTAAAAGCTAAGATTGTAGAATGTAAATCCCAAAACCCCTGTATCTGCTCAAAGTCCTAATTGGCAGTAACTTTTGAGCTGGTTAAATTCATCTGTTGAAAAGCTTGTAAAGCTGAGATTATGTTCCTATTGAGATCTGTCTAAAGGCCTACATAGGTAGGCATTCCTCTGCCAGACAGAAAATGCTTTTATAAACCAGGGTGTTAAACAGGCTATGCTGCTGTAGCCCAAGAAAAGGCCTGTACATTTGTTATAGGTTAAATGTTGTCTATAAGCCACTTTAAACAGGCTACCCAGAGGCAGTGGGCTGTACTTAGAGTGCCAATCAGTCTCAGGTTAAAAGCATCTACTGGGCTTTCTTTTAAAAATCTCTGACAAGTAATTGTTAGTCAATTGTTAACAAGTTATAGGTAACCTCCATCTCATTGATCTCCTTGTTGCTTTAGCTGGAAATAAAAAGAGCTTTTGTAAGAAAGTTCAAAGCCATCTTGGGCACAAAAAAAATCCTTCTAAAACTCCATCTCCCTACTAATCAGCACAGAACCAGGACTATCCAGCCAAAGGCTGAAAGTGGCATTGTGACTCTAAGTAGTAGAGCATTAGCCTGGAACAGAAGGACTCAGGGACAGTGCCCAGGCCTTGAGTCCAAACCGTAAATGCCAACCGGGACAAGCTATCCCAGCAATGGATGTTGAGACAATGGCCAGGACAAAGTCAGTCCTGACCATGGAAAACCATGGAAAAGAATAAGAGATGATACCCTAAATGGAGTCACTTTATGCTTTATGCATTGTTTCTGGCAAAACTGGAGCTTCAGCTTCCACCCCCACTACAAAGGCAGAGGAGGGGTCCCGCAGAGCAGTGGGGACCTCACAGATGAAGTCCTTCAGGGGTGGGGGCCTCACAGAAGAGGCTGCAAAAAGGAGTATACCTCACTGGGAGGCCGCAGGAGTGAGGGTGCCTCGTGGGGAAGGGCAAAGAAGTGAGGGTGCCTTGTGGGGGAGGCCGCAAAAGAGGGGAGGGCCTCACAGGGGAGACTGCAGAGGAGGGGAAACTGCAAAAGCAGTACACAGAGGAGGAGTTTAAACTTAAACTCATCCATACTTTTACCTTCAGTTGCAAGGGAGAGGGAAAGAGGGAGAGGGAGAGAGGAAGAGAGGGAGAGAGGGAGAGAGAGAGAGCCAGAGCTATCTGCCCAAGCACTCGCAGAAGTGGAGTTTTAAATTTGGGGCAAAATTTGATTGAAGGGGCTCAGAAGCCCTCCAAGGCCCAGGTGGCCTTAATGTAAAGAAATTTAGTGTCCTTCCCATGGTAACGGACCTGATGCCATGGGCCTATATTAGAGTGTTCTCCACAGTACAGGTTGGCTCCTAAAGGGGGTGGTGGCCCTGCCAGTGGAGAATGTCTTCATGTTTGTCCATTTGCATTCCTTGGGCCATGGAGGAGGGGTCCTTGGGCCAAGGTAGGCCCCTGGCACTTGGCCAAGGTTTGGCTCTGATGAGGGGAAGGGGGGCTCGGTAAGTCACAGAGGCCCAGGTACCCTTACCACTGAGATATCAGAATCAGAAACGCAGACCTCAGATAAACTTTTCACTTACCCTGGAGTGGGACTTAATTAGCAGTGTTGGATGGGCTGGTAGAGCGCTCAGTCAGGAGAAAGTTACCTTGGTGGTCCTCTGGTGGCTGGCGTATAGGATCTCAGCATAGGTCCCAGGGAAGCTGGTTGAACCTCCTTCCGAAGTGGAGGGAGGATCAAACCCACTGGGGAGCCTATCCCCACAGGGGCGACCAATGTAAGAGGATTAGACAAAAATCCATGCAAGGGGACCATGCAGAAGCAGGAAGGCAAAGGAGAAAGATTATTACAAGGTTTATTAGAGAAGCGATATTTCCCCCAAGAGGGAGCACATGACCTCCATCACTATCCTGGTAGCAGGAGGATCTGAGGGAAAAGGAAGTGAGGTAGATGGGAGTCCAGGTGGGTCTGGGCAGAGAGAGGGAGGGGCCAGTTGTATGGAGGGAACTCCAGAAATGGGAGGGGACCCAGGTGTAGGTGCTCATACTTCGAGCTCATGACTCTACCTGATTCTGGGGCCTGGATGAGTTGCCTTGATCTCTTCTAAGTCACTTTACCACATGAGGCTTTTCTGAACTCATACATCACTGCAAATTGCTAACATTCCTCCCTAGCACATCACTCAATATATTTTTTCCATCATATATTTAAACATATTTATGTGTATACATTCCCTACCCTCTCCCAACCCCACACACAAAGGCATAGACCTTCAAAACAAAGCTTTTCTTTTTTTCCTTGCTACAGTGTCTAGAACCTAATAAACTCAATAGATACAAAAGAGTGAGTTGGGTACTAGTGTCACACCTGTTATGCTAGCTATTCAGGAAACTGAGATCTAGAATCACTTTTTCCATTTATTTCCCGTTTTCATTAAAATTTAAGCATTAAAGGAACTTTTAAAGAGAATCAAGACTTCCTTCTTTCTGGAGGTTTCCTTCACTCCCTTTCACCTAGTCCAGCTCAACCTATGTCCCCCTGGGAGTTTTGGCATCCCAGAAAATCCACAGTCCCTCAGACCCCAGTTAAATTCAGACAGAATCCAGCATTGCCTTTACTCATGTGGTGGGCAGAGCAGAAAGCATACACCACGTGTGCTATCCAACACCTCAAATCCACACCTGTGCCACTTCCATACTCCCAGCCACATGAGCAGAATTGTGTCACCAACGCTTGCACTGGCATAGGCTTCCATGGTCATCAGGACAGATGTCCTGAGAGTTATTTCATCTGCATAAGGTGACATTTCCTGGGTCCAGGTATATTGCTGATCTGTGAAATCACTGGCATTGGAGCAAGCCAGGGCTGCTGCAACCGCACTGTAGGATGCATCTCTCTGCAGCAAAACCTGAGGCCCTTCCTTCCTAGACACAATGGAGATCCTAGAAAATTCCCTGCTTGTCCCTAGGTGAGTCCATGAATTTATCCACAGCCCTCATCTGTCAGAAATGAACAAAGAGTACAGAATTGTTCAAGTCATTTTCCTTCTTCACAGAAGGGTGCACTATCATCCTGGCCCCCCAGAGCGAGGCAGCACACCAAATGGGGGGATCCACTTGGTTTTCATCCCAACCTAGGAATGATATTGTCCCTTCTCATGTTGCTAAGGTGTCAGGATCACATCTTTGTAAACAATCGGTTACCAGGGTAATAGGGTCATAGAAGGAAGACAAGTCATTCTAACCATCAGTGGACCATCCCTAGTCAGGAGGCAGTGTACTTTGGGAGGCTATTGCTCAAAAGCAAACATCCTTTTTACCTGTTAATGAAACTGCAACTCCACTGCACCTCACCTTTGTCATTACAACAACAACAACAAAAAGAAAAAGAAAAGGGTGTTTTGGACTTTCTTGTCAGGACTGGCTTGAAAACACAATCCTCAGATTTCAACCTTCTGAGTAGTGCCAAGGTTTTTTATGAGACAATTCTCTCAAATTAACCACCAAGAAAGAAGCAAAAAGAAATAAAGAAAAGTCCAGGACTTGAGCTGAGGTTCAACTGGAAGATCATGGACAGCACCCATGCCCTGATTTCAAACCTATGACCAGCACATCATCATCATCATCATCATCATCATCATCATCATCATCATCATCATCATCATGTGAATAAAAAGACTGTAAGAGCCTATTAAGAATATTAAAATTGAGGGCTGGGAAGTTGGCTCAGTGGTAGAGCTCTTGCCTTGCATGCATGAGGCCCTGGGTTTGATTCCTCAGCACCATATAGCAAAAAAGAAAAAAGCTGGAAGTGGCTCTGTGGCTCAAGTGGTCGAGCGCTAGCTTTGAACTGAAGAGCTGAGGGACAGAGCCCAGACCCAGAGTTCAAGCCCCATGACCAACCACAAAAAAAAAGAATATTAAAATTGAGTGAGCCAGGCACTTTTTGGTGGCTGACATGTAATCCCAGTTAGGAGCATGAAATCTCAGGATGGTGGTTAAAAGCCCACCTGGGCAGGAAATTCCATGAGGCTCTAATCTCCAACTAACCAGCAAAAATGCCAGAAGTAGAGCTGTGGTTCAAGTGGTAAAGCAACAGCCTTGAATGAAAAAGCAAAATAACAGTGACCAGGCCCAGATACATAGGGTAGGACTACTAATAATTAATCAATTAAATACAAAACACAAATAAAAATCAGAGTGGAAGATGAGCACAAAAGCCAAGAGAATTGGTGGTTTACACCTGGAGCTCAAGCTACACAAAAGACAGAATTTGAAGATCTGGGTTCCAAGGCATCCCAGGCAGAAAAGTCCCTTACGAGTTTGTGAGTATGTATCAGGTAGGGGTCTTGAACCCAGGGCTTGAAATAGAAATTCTTTTTTCTTAAAGGTAGCATTCTACCACTTCCTTTCTTTGGGGGATGAAATGGAGATAAGTTTTACGGACTTACCTGCCCGGGCTTTCAACCCCAATCCTCAGATTTCAGTTGCTGATACAGTACTCTTATATTCTATGAGATTTTTATCTTCCATGAACTGCCAAAAAGTAAAAGAATCCAGAAGTTGATCTGTGTGGCTCAAGCCACAGAGACTGCTTGCTTTGAGGGAAAACGAACAACAAAAACCCTCATACACAGTGGACCTGCCCTGGTTTCAAACCCAGGAAGTGACCAGGCCCTATGTTCAAGCCCTAGGACCACCACCACCAGCAACAAAAGAATGACTCAGGGACAGGGACTAGGCCCTGAATACAAAGCCTAGAAACAGCATTAAAAATAAAAGTAAAACAAATTCAGAGACTGTGGCTAGGCTCCAGAGTTCAAGGTCTAGAACAAGCACCAGGACACACACACACACACACACACACACACACACACACACACACACACACACACACACACACGAAATGAACAATATAATAAGAAGGCAAAAGAAGAAGAGAGAAGTCAATGAAATATTTTTAAGTAGTGGCTCATGCCTATAATCCTAGCTACTTTGGAAGCTGAAATTTTAGGATTGTGGTTCATAGTCAACCTGGGCAGGAAGCTCCATGACACTAGGTTTTATGTGTGCTAGTCCTGGGGCCTGAACTTGTGCTGTTTTGCACAAGACTAGAACTATTCTACTTCCATGCTCTTGGTGATTAATTGGAGATGAGAGTCTCAAAAACTTTCCTGCCCTGGCTGGCTTCGAATCACCATACTCTGATTTTAGAACCTGGCTAATGTCCCTGTCTTCCCATGAGAATCTTTCTTTTTTTTTGGTTGGTCATGGGGCTTGAACTCGGCGTGCACACTGTCCCTAAGCTCTTCAGCTCAAGGCTAGTGCTCTACCACTTGAGCCACAGGGCCACTTCTGGTTTTCTGGTGATTTAGTGGAGATAATTGTCTCATGGACTTTCCTTCCCAGTCTGGCTTTGAACTGCAATCCTCAGATCTCACCCTCCTGAGTAGCTAGGATTACAGGTGTAAGCCACTGGCACTCAGCTTTTTTTTTCTTTTCTTTTTTCGTTTTTGTGGGTTGTGGGGCATGAACTCCAGCTCTGGATGGTGTCCCTTAGCTCTTCAGCTCAAGGCAAGTACTTTACCACTGAGCCACTTCCCAGCTCCTCCATAAGAAACTTACCCCTTATGAATCACCAAATTTGTTTTACAAAGCCAGATGTTGAAATGTGGCTTAAGTTTTGGAGCCTGCCAGCCTTGCTCAGGACACGGGAGAGAGACTCCAGCACAGTGACCTTGCCCTGATTTCAGGTTTAGGAAGAGTCACCACTCCCTGTGTTCCAGCCCTAGGACCAGAACCAAATAAATAAATAACTCCCACATTTTCACTGTATTTGATGTTGGGGTAATTTGTGAAGGTGAAGGGAAAAAACAAATTGTTTAAATAGGGTTACAGCTAGACCTATTGCAACAATGAGATGTACAAGAAATTATTTCAAAAATGAACTTTACAACTTTTGCCTGGTGGGGGTGGTAGAGAACATTATATAAACAAAGCCATTCATGCAGCTGTTGCTCAAGCTGTTAAAGTATGCTAACCTTGAGAATAAACAATACAAAAAATGCTTCATTCACAATGGCCCTGCCCTGACTTCAAGCCTCAGGAGAGTGGCCATGTCATGAGTTGAAGCCCTAGCAACAAAAATGAAAATAAATAAATAAATAAATAAAGCCAGAACTTTATCTGTGGCTCAAGCCATAGACACTGCTAGTCTTGAGAAAGAAAAGGGAAAAACCTCAGACACAGTGGCTCTGCCCTGATTTTATGACTAGCAAAAGCTAAGGCCCTATGTTCAAGCCCTAAGACCAGCAATGAAGAAAAAAAAAATACAGCAACAACAAAAACTCAAAAAAAAAATGCCCAAGTCCTGAGTACAAACCATAAGAGCATCACCTAAAATAAATGCAGAAAGAAAGAAAAATACATAAAGAGCCACAATTTGAACTGTCTTGAGGTGGGAAGCCTACTAGTCTTGAGAAAAAATTAGGAATAATGACCAGGCCTGGAGTTCAAGTACTATAACAAGCTCAAAAAAAAAAATCTGTTGAGATCCAAAAGGAGTCTCTCAACATGAAGATAGGCTTGACTATCTCACTGGAACATCTTGTGGCTGAGTTTACAGAACCACTCTCAGAAATCCGACCCTTTCATCCTGCCTTATGCAAACATCCTGCAGCTGCTAATGACCACCCTTTCACCCTGCCCTACGCAAACATCCTGCAGCTGCTATGGCCAATGAAAAAGCTTCCTTAATGGCCAATTTAAAAGCTTCCTTATTCCAAGCATATAAATACCCCTGTGTGAAAAATAAAAATTTGCAGCTTGATCAGAATCCCTGTCTTGCTGTCATTCTTCATGTCTCTTGTCCCTTCATTCCTTCTCGTTTAGGTTCATCGCCCTCATTGACGTCCTGCAGGTTGGGACAAAAATCCACAAAAAAAAACTTCAAAACAAAAACCTCAGAAACAGTGGCCAGCCCTAATAATAAGCTGGATGACCCAAACTTATGAAAAAGTGAAAAAGAATAATAAATTAATGAAAAGAAGGACAAAAATATTAGAGCCAATTCAAGATTTTAAAAATATGGTTCACACCTATAATCCTACCTGCTCAAATAGCTGAAATCTGAGCATTTGTGGTTTGAATCCAGCCTGGGCAGGAAAGTAAATGAGAATTCTTTTCATTTATGCTACTCCTGGGCTAAAACTTGAGTTTTACTCAAGGGTAGAGTTCTACTGCTTCCTACCTGTTGCTGGTTAATTGGTGAAAAACGTCTCATTGATTTTCATGCCTAGAATGGCTTTGAACCTTGGCTCTCAACTTTCTTTTTTTTCCTTATTTATTTATTTTATTTTATTTTTATTTTTTTGTGAACACACTGTACAGAGGGGTTACAATTACATGGGCAGGTTAATGTGTACATTTCTTATCAAGCATTGCAGCCTCCTCCTTTGTTTACACTTAACATCCCTTCCCAGCCTCCCCCCCATCTGCCCACCCAATCCTCCCCGCTAGCCCCCCCACCAACATTGTAAAGCTCGTTTTCGACATGACAATTTGTACTTCTCATTGTTGCAACAGGTCTACCTGTATCCTTAAACGACTTGTTTTTTCCCATCTCCTACACAAGTTATACTGACATCAAATATAGTAAAAGCAGGGTTATACTGTGGGGGAGGGACATACAAAGCTACAAAGAGATAATCTTATAAATGCGTTAGAAACAAATGCATGAAAGGAAAAAAAACATTTGAATACATATCTAAGGATTCATTTTCCTAACATCACATTATCTGACCTTTTCCGCTTGACTCATACATATACTAGATATTGCAAATAAGGGAAACCATGGGACCTATGTTTCTTTGGGCCTGGCTTACTTCACTTAATATAATGTTTTCCACGTTTTTCCATTTCCTAACAAATGGGGCAATGTCATTCTTTCTGATGGAGGCATAGAATTCCATTGTGTATATATACGACATTTTCTTGATCCATTCATCTACTGAGGGGCATCTGGGTTGGTTGCATATCTTAGCTATGGTAAATAATGCTGCAATAAACATAGTTGTGCTAGTAGCTTTAGTGTGGTCTTGTTTGTAAACATTTGGGTAAATGCCCAAAAATGGGATTGCTGGGTCATAGGGGATCTCTATGTGAAGTCTTTTGAGGAACCTCCATACTGCTTTCCAAAGTGGTTGAACAAGTTTACATTCCCACCAACAATGAAGTAAGGTTTCCTTCTGTCCACATCCCCTCCAGCATCTGTTGTTGTTAGAGTTCTTGATTTTAGCCATTCTAACTAGAGTGAGGTTGTATCTCAATGTTGTTTTGATTTGCATTTCTTTTATGGCTAGGGAGGTTGAGCATTTCTTCATGTGTCTATTGGCCATCCTTCTTTCTTCTTCAGAGAAGTTTCTCTTTAAGTCTTTAGCCCACTTATTTATTGGGCAGTTGTTTCTTTGAGGATTTGTTGTTGGGGGATTTAATTTTTTGAGTTCCAAGTATATTTTAGATATGAGACCCTTGTCTGTTGTATGGCTAGTGAAGATCTTCTCCCAATCCGTGGGCTTTCTATTGATCTTGCTAGCTATGTCCTTTGCCATGCAGAAGCTCTGCAACTTCATGCAATCCCATTTGTCCCACCTTTCTTTGATTTGTTGTGTTTCCGGGTCTCTATTCAGAAAATTTTGGCCTGAGCCGAGGAGACCTAGGGTTTCTCCTATTCCATCCTGTAATGTTTTCAAAGTGTGTACTTTGACTTCGAGGTCTTTGATCCATTTGGAGTTGATTCTGGTGCAAGGTGATATATAAGGATCTAGCTTTAGTTTTCTACAAGTAGTTAACCAATTTTAGCAGCACCATTTACTGAAGAGGCTGTCTTTCTTCCATTCTATTGTTTTAGCTCCCTTATCGAAGATTAGATGTCTATAGGTCTGTAGGTTCATTTCTGGGTTTTCAATTCTATTCCATTGGTCCTGATGTCTGTTCTTATGCCAATACCAAGCTGTCTGGATAGTCATCTTGGCTTCCTGTAGTACTTTTTTTCTTTCTGTATTTTTTGACTGTTGTGGGGCTTGAACTCAGGACTTTTGTGCTGTCCCTGAGCCTCTTTGTACTCAAGCCTTGTGCTCTACCATTTGTGCCATAGCGCCACTTCTGGGTTTTGAGTGCTTAATTGGACATAAGAGTCTCACAAGGACTTTTCTGTCTGGGCTGGCTTCCAACTGAGGTCCTCAGATCTCAGCCTCCTGAGTAGTTAGAGCCATAGGACACTTATCTCACTTGTTAGGTTTTAAAAAAAGAGATAGCCGAGTAAGAACAGCACCATGCATGTGCTATTCAGGTAAGGGACTAGTTTTATTCAGTAGACCTGCTGGGACCAGGCAAGGTTGGCACTCCACCTGGCTGGGAAAAGCCTTCGAATGAGAGAGAGTTGGGAAAGAGAGGAATGAGAGAAGAAAGAGCTAGAAAAGAGCAGAGAGAGCAGAGAGAGCAGAGAGAGAGCAGAGAGAGAGTGTCTGGGCCTGGGCTAGGCCTTACCTAGGGTACGTGCAGAGAAAGGTGTGGCCACATCAAATTCAGATATGACCTCAGTGGATGCAAATGTGACTTCTTCCAGGTGTCCCAGTTCCCAAGGTAATGCAGTTACTGGATGGAGACTTTGCTGTGAGGAGGGTGGAGTCTGCTTGCCATCCAGGAGCGGACCTTACAATATTAACCACCAAAAAAAAAAAAAAAAGATGAGCTATGGCTCAACTTGTAAAACTTCCATCCTAGAGGGGGGAAAAAGCCCAACACCTCAAGAAGACTGGCAGGTCAAGCCCTAGGATCACCATAAAAAATGAAAACCAGGGCTGGGAAGGTGGCTCAGTGGTAGAGGGCTTGCTTGCTTTGGATGCATGAGGCCCTGGTTCGATTTCTCAACATCACATAAGCAGAAAAAAAAGCTGCAAGTGGTGCTGTGGCTCAAATGGTAGAGGACCTGGAGCTGAAATGCTGAGGGATAGCACCCAGGCCCAGAGTTCAAGCCCAATGACCAGCCAAAATAAATAAATAAATAAAAGCCAAATACAAAGAAATAAAAACAACAACCAAAAATAAAAAGGAAGAGTTGTGCACTGGCTAAAGATGTAGTGCTTGCTAACTTGGGGGGGGGGGCGGAGGGGGAGAAAGCATGGAGACTGGAGACTGGCCAGGCCACTTTGAAGCCCTGGGATTAACACAAAGAATAAAAACAACAACAAAAAGGCAGAAAGTGAGCTTTGGCTCAAATAGACTATCAGCTTTAAATAAAAAACAAAAACTAAACAACACTGACCAGGCCCTGTGTTCAAGCCCTAGGTCCAGAACCAAAACATAAGAAAAACCTAGCCAGGTGCCAAAGGGTCACACCAGTAATCCTAGCTACTCATACTCAGGAGGCTGAGTTCTATGGATCACAGTTTGATGCAAGGAAGGAAAGTCCGAGAAACATAATAGACTACTTAGAAAAAGCTGGAAGTGCTGCTGTGGCTGAAGTGGTAGAGTGTTAGCCTTGAGCAAAAGAAGCTCAGGGACAGGGCCCAGGCAGAAGAGTTCAAGCCCCAAGGTCGGCAAAAAGGAACAAAGAAAAAAGAAAGTGAGTAATTAAGCTGTGGCTCAAGGTATGAAGCCTGCTAGCCTGGAGAAAAAAGGTAAAAAATGTAAACAAAAGTATTAAAAAATTATTCCCAGAACCACATGCTCCAGTGCACATTTCCCTACATCCTTAGTGTGCAGACAACCAGGCCAATGCCCCTGCTATATCCTGTATCTCTATTTCAATTTGAAATTATTTGAAATTTCAATTATTTGAAAACTGCCTTCTGAGAATTGCCACATAGGGACCACATTGAGAATTATTGACCTCAAAAATATTTATTAACATGATTTCTTTTATTCTTGTGATTTTTCTATGTCCTCATCATTACTTCCCTAGCACCTAGCAAATTACCTAGTATAAAAATATAGAGACATATCTGCTTATTGAACATCTACATGTATATTTGGGATAATAAGCTAGTTTATATAGGGTCATCAACACTGAGCAATTTTTACAATGGGCCTCATACTTTGTAAAAAACAAAAACAAAAACAAATAACACAATTTAACCCTCAAGAACTCTACATTTGCTAGTCAGCAGTCACTCATACCTCTAATCCTAGCTACTAAATGGAAGCAGGTGCTTGTGTTGTTAAAAATAGTAATGTTATAAAGGAAAAGCAGAGAATTATTATAGACTATAGGAGATCAAGTATACACAACTATATATAATTCATGATCATGTACTGGTATTAGTACTGGAGAAAAAAATGAGAGGGCAGAATTGAGCCAATTGTCAAGACTGAAATATAGACAAAGATTAAGCAAAAGTATGGCATTGTGATTAATTTACTGAAGCCGGTAACTACTGTGGATATGTAATAACAGGACATTTTTATCCTGAGGAGAGCAAGATTAAAATATGTAGGAATAGAGGACTATGATATATACAAGTTAATCTCAAATGTATGTCCACAAAGAGAACATACACACAAATAAGTGATTAAGCGAAAGAAGGAAAATGTTAACTATAGTGAATTTTCATAAAAAGCACACAAATACTGTTTATATTCTTTTTATGACTTTTCTTAAATTTGACCATTTTTAAACAATACTAGATTGAATAGTGAAGAGATGCACTTGAACTGCAGAAGATGAGTTCCCGAGGAGTGTTCTGAGAGGGTTTCATGGAGAAAGCAAACATTAGGGGATAAGAATAAAAGATCAAGTGTTACCATATGAAAAATTATGGAAATCCAAACATTCAGACTACAACAATAAAGTACCAAGAGTAAGAAAGTTCACAGACACAGAAAATAACTCAGGGCTACTGTGGGTTGAGGTAAGGAAAGAGGCATGAATGGTTTAATGGCCCAAAATTTCTGTCGAGGGTGATGGATATGTTTGGGATAAGATAAAGGTGATGGTTCTACAATACTGGAAATGTACTGAATGTCACTGAATTGTGGTTATAATAATAAATGTTATTACTATTTCCCTATAAAGAAAAAAATCATCCCATTTTAGAGGCTACTGTTTCCAGGAAACTCTCTGACATTATATACTCACAGGAAACTGTACTCTTTTTTTCTTACATTCAGTAGATTTTAAACATGTATTTCTTTATGTTTTTTTTTTCTTTTTGAGTTATAACCCTGCTAGAACAGGCTGGCCTGGAACTTTCTGCTACTTTGTTGCTTGAGGAATGTCTTTCTTTTACCCAAGACATTCCATAACAAAATTTATTTTCTAATAACAACAACAACCAAAAAGATCAAGTATTAGGGTCCTTACCCTAGGACTTAGGAGCAAACAGGACATCCTGATTATATCAGTTCCCTCTGTCCAGAGAGCATTGTGTGCCTGGGGCGTACTGGTTTACAGAATGTCTCCTGAGCCTGGGAAAGATAGGGATAAAAGGAAAAAGCATCCCATGTCCTGTGCATGAGCAGGCAATGGAATATATGTTGTATTAAATATTTCTCTGGATATAGCACCTCCCTGCCCACTCTGACCTTGGATATGCACATAGCTCACAAGTCACCAACAAAGAGCAAGGCTTTCGCTCTTACTTCCATATCGTAAATGGTTACTATCTCAGTTTTTATTCACTGAAGTGTCACAAATGAATCTCAATCACCAAGAAGTAATAACTTACCCTGGCCAGTTTGTCTGATTTGCAGGAGATGTGTTGGTAAAAACATCTGTTATCTCTTCAGAAAAATCTTCATCCCATGAAAAAAAATAAAGTTTTACATGAAAAACATTCCAGAAAAACTGCTGAGGATCACAAGAAAGGTGAGAAGGAAGAGGAGTGAATGCAGCAGAAGTATGCATAACAATTTAATGAGCATGGAATATGAGTGCTTATAGAATTTTTTCCTTTCCTTCTCAAGTTTTTATGATGCATTGTTATCATTATCCAGTCTTTTACTATTAAACTTAAATGCCCAATTAAGACAAACATTTCTGAGACTTTTCTTCCACCACTGGTTAAGCTGAAGCTACAGGCGTTAGGGATAATAATAATCACTCGGCCTTCTGAGATTTCTGGGCAGACTTTGTGGCCTTGCCAGCTCCAGCAGACTTATTGTCCACAGCTTTGATGCCACACAGCAACTGTCTCCTATCACAAACAGCAAGATGACCCAAAGGAGGATAGTCAGAGAAGCTCTCCACATACACAAGGCTTGCTGGAACCATATGAACCATGACAGCATCACTAGACTTCAGGAATTTAGGACTAGCTTCCAACTTCTTACAAGATCTCTGTTCAAGTTTCTCTTTCCACTCAGGAAACTTGCAAGCAATTTAAGCTGAATGACAATCCAGGACAGAGGCATAGTTAGCACTGATTTGGCCTGGATGGTTCAGGAAGGTCACCTGAGCAGTGAAGCTAAATGCTTCCTTGGGATCATTCTTGTTGTCATCACAAACGTTGCCACACCAAACATCTTTGGCTGACATGCTTATAGAATTTTTTTGTGTATAGTATGTCGATAGATGTTCTTAATGGGCTTATAAGAGAGGTGGGCATTATCACACGTTGGCAATAAAGATAATGAAGGCTGGAAGAGGTCAAGAATTTCCACAAGATTTCTTAGCAAAGGTTAGGAGTTAAACCTTGGCCTCCACTCTCAATGCTCTTTGCGTCACATTACAGAATAATGAATGGAGAGTATGAAGCAGATATTGTATAAAGTAAATGGAATTCAGGGCTGGGAATGTGGCTTAGTAGTAGAGTGTTTGCCTAGCATGCATGAAGCCCTGGGTTTGATTCCTCAGTACCACACAAACAGAAAGAGACAGAAGTGACCCTGTGGCACAAATGGTAGAGCACTAGCCTTCAGCACAAAGAGGCTCAGGAACAGAACCCAGGCCCTGAGTTCAAGCCCCAGGACCAGAAAAAAAGAAAAGAAAAAGAATTTAAAAAATGGAATTCAAGTTATGGGAAGAGTTTCAGGCAGAGAAAATGAGTGCCAAGATTAGGGGGTGAAAGCATAGCAGGAAGTTTAGTATGATCACAGCATTTAATGTAAACAAAGGAAAAAAACAACAAAGTAGGATCCAGCAAAGACTGGGCCTTTACACCCTAGTAAGATTCCAAAGATTCTAACGAAGAGATGAGGAACCACTGAATGATTTTTAGAACAGAGACAAGTAAGATCAAATTTAAATCAAAGGAAGATAATTTTAGTGGCTGAGTAGAGAACTGATCAGCACTAATCTAGGAACAAAAAAGGAAGTAAAATTGAGGGAATAATCCATGATCCAAGTGAGCAAGGTGATGTTTAAATCAGCGGGAGAAAGGATTAATGTTGGAAGGGTGCTAAGGAAAATGTTATCTTGATGATGGGAAAGCAGAACACCTCACTGAAGAAACATGCAAACATATGGGTAAGTCAAGAGCAAACTATAATCAAGACAGCCAAACATACTGTCAGGAAATATTCCTTCTCTCTTTACACAAATAAATCCTATCCATTCACTCACTTTGAGACCAGCCTAAGGTTTTAGCCTTTAGAATCTATATATTTTTTAATCAGCAGTCTATAGCTTAAAGGGCAAATTGTTACTGCTTTATCTGACCATTGTCCCCAAAATTTCCCGGGATTGGCGGGAAGAATGTATCATAGCTCATTTGTGCCTCTCCCTTGGCATTTAAGAGAAAGAATTAAAATGACTTAGCAATCCCAAGTATAAGATGGATTGTGAAGCTGATCTCATTAATACCATCCTTACCAATGTAACTCATTTAAACAACATTTAACTATATCCTAATATGAATAAAAATCTAAAACCTGACTCGTAGGTTGTCATCCAACTAAATCCTACTGGGTGCAAGAAATTAATCTGAAAATATAATGACATACCTATATCACAAAATATTGACAAAATGATCCAATAGCATGCAGAATTTTTTTTCACTTATATTTATCTCATTCTGTTCTAAAAAATTATTTAGTGTGTACTTAGAATGTAAATAATATTCCAATATATACATTTAATTTACAATGTTCAGATATACAATGTATTATGTTTGAGTGTTAATAAACTTATTTTTTGGTAAGTGTTGTGAACAAAATGAGGCAGGTCACTGCTGTGGCTCATGCCTGTAAACCTAGCTATTTGAGAGGTTGAGAATGGAGGATTATAATTTGAGGTCAGCCTTGGCAGCACAGTTTGTGAGATCCCTTCTCAGCCATAGCCTGTTATATTAGTATGTGCTCATCCTCCAACACTAATGTGAGAGTCCAAAATTAAGAGGATCTCAGTTCCAGCCCAGCATGGGCAGAAAATTTTAGGAGATTCCATCTCAACAGAGAGGCTGGACACAGTGGCAAGTGTCTGTGATCCTAACAATGACAGGAAGATGAAATCGGTAATTGTAGTTCAGGCATGCATCTTCCGATTTTGGGAGAGTCCTTCCTTTTTCCAAAGTCCCTCCAAAGCCCACACTTTATTCCTTTATTTATTTATTTTGTTATTGTTGTTTTTGGTGCCAGGACCACAGCTTGAACTCAGCTGATGTCTTACTAATCTGAACCACAACACCAGTCTGTCTTTTTCTTGCTAAGTGGAGATAGATCTAAACAGAATTTTCTGCCTGGCTGGCTTTAAACGTCCATCCTCCAGGTCTCAGCCTCCTGAGTAGCTGATTATAGTCGTGAGCCACCAGCACCATCCTACATAATTTCGATGCAACTTCTCCTCATCTCAATGCCAGTCACCAAATGCAAAGCCTCAGGCAAGTACTGTACCATGGAGTTACACCCCTAGCCTAATACTGGGCCACAATCCTGCCCAATATATACTTAATTCTGTGGAAAGTATTTGGTAGTGATCTTCCACCATTGTTTTACTTTGTTATGATGGTACTGGGGTTTGAGCTCAGCTCACTCAAACTTAGTAAGCAGACACTCTACCACTGAGCCATGCCTTGGGCCCTGCTTTCCCTTGACTATTTTCAGGGAGAGTATGGTTTCCTGCCTGGATGCATGCCTGAACTACAATTACCGATTTCATCTTCCTGTCATTGTTAGGATCACAGACACTTGCCACTGTGTCCAAAAATGCTGATAGAAAAAGATGACCAACACTACCGCAACAGCAGGTTCCTACATTTATCCCCCGTCAGCTACATCCGTTTTTATAGTACTTCATTGAGATATCATTAAATGCCAACATCACTGCTGAATTCTCAACAAATATCACTGAGGAGGGCTGGCACAGAGTGAGAGGAGTTGGGCAGGAGTCTCTTTTCAGAGTCATTTCTGGTGAATATATTAGACAAAAATCCAACTGTTTAGAAAATCCTTCAGAGTCCTCTGAATGGTATTTAAAGTTCAGGATTCCCATTCCTACACCAAACAGATGCTGATTACATGAACAAATGCAGTTAATTGCACAAAAAAAGTTTATAAATAACACAACTGTCATATTGAGGACTAATTAGAAAGAATGCAACTATCTAAACACATCACAATGGCTTTATGTGTTTCCTAAGTTAAGACTTCTAAAAAGCAGATTTTTTAATCTATTATATCTTTGGAATCATTAAAATAATTACCATCCCTTGCTTATGACTATTATGCCACTTATTGAATACATTATTTCATTTTTGTTTTGTTTTGTTTTGTTTTTGCCAGTCTCGGGGTCTGAACTCTGGGCCTGGGCACTGTCCCTCAGCTCTTCAGCTCTTCAGCTCAAGGCTAGTGCTCTACCACTTGAGCCACAGTGCCACTTCTGGCTTTTTCTGCTTATGTGGTACTGAGGAATCGAACCCAAGGCCTCATGCATGCAAGGCAAGCACTCTACCACTGAGACACCTTCCCAGCCTCTGAATAAAGTATTTCATTTAGTACTTATTTTAACAACCTGTAAGGAATTAGATTGGGTTACCTTACAGATGAGAAAAGAGCTCAGTATCACAGGTCACATGGCTTTAGTAAAAGACAGATCTTTATTTTGACTCAGTGGATAACTCCAAAGCCCATCATAGTTAACTGCCATCTCAATACTTCAGAAGAACATTAAGAACTTATGTTCAAAAAATCTTTTTTTCTTTTTTTGTGCAAGTCCTAGGGCATGAACTCAGGGTGTGGGTGCTGTCCCTGAGCTTCTTCAGCTCAAATCTAACACTCTATCACTTGAGCTACAGCTCCATTTTGGGCTTTTGGTAGTTACCTGGGGATGAGTCTCACAGACTTTGCTGGTGAGCTGGCTTTAAACCCATCCGGGGTCTCAGTTTCCTGAGTATCTAGGTTTACAGGTGTGAGCCACCAGTACCTGGTCAGAAAACATTTTCTAATCAGGAATCAAGCTTTTACATAGACTAAGGAATCATTTATTAGTAAGATGTTATACAATTGTCTAGTCTGACTTCTTAAACACGATGCTGAAGACAACAAACAAAAAAGAAAATGTCCCAGTCTGCATAAAATCCATACTAAAGGAGTAAGAAAAGTTTCTCACTGAGAAATATTTGCTTTGTAGAAAACTTGAAGACTAGTTATTTTACAGTTGATGAGAAATAGAAAAAAATCAAATGAGGTTTAGAGATATCAGTGGCAAGCACACTGACAGTTCAAAGAAGTAAAACAGAGAGCCATCTTTAAAAGCACTGACATTTGGAAAATTTTAATCTGGCAGCTCTCAAACATGCTCGTCTCAGGACCTCTTAATACTCTTAAATTTTGAGAGCTCCCAAAGAGCTAATTAAAAAGGTAAGGTGGCTCAGTGGTAGAGTGCTTGCCTTGCATGCATGAGGTCCTGGGTTCGATTCCTCGGCACCACATAAGTAGAAAAAGCCAGAGGTGGCACTGTGGCTCAAGTGAGAGAGTGCTAGCCTTGAGCTGAAGAGCTGAGGGACAGTGCCCAGACCCAGAGTTTAGGCCCCGCAACCGACAAAAAAAAATGTAAGTAGAGCCAGGAACTGGTGCCTCTCACCAGTAATCCTGGCTACACACTCAGGAGACTGAGATCTATAGATTGCTATTAAAAGGTAGCTGGAGCAGGAAAGTCAATGAGATTCTTATCTCCAATAAACCACTCAGAAAACAAAACAAAACAAACCCAGAAGTACAACTATAACTCAAGTGGTAGACTGCAGCTCCGGATCAATGCCTAAGTGCTGAATTCAAGCCCCAGGACTGGCACAAAAATAAATAAATTAAATAAAAAATAGGGGATACACATGCATTAGCATGTGCACGCACACACACAAGAGAAACAGACAGATATGTTAAAAAGTAGAACTCAGGTAATGAGCAAAGCATCAGGTATTGAGTCCTAGTTTCACAACCCAAACAAAAGAAAATTTAGAACTCAAGTGCTTATGGTAGTTTTGTAAATTTAAGAACAAAAACACTGGGGATGGGAAGGTGGCTCAGTGGTAGAGTGTTTGTCTTGTATGCATGAGGCCTTGAGTTCAATTACTGAGCACCACATAAGCAGAAAAAGTTGTAAGTGGCGCTGTGGCTCAAGTGGTAGAATACTAGCACTGAGCTAAAGAGCTGAGGGTCAGCACCCAAGCCCAGAGTTTACTCCCCACAACTCACCAAAAAGAAAGAAAAGAAACACTACTTATTAATATACGCTTATTGAAAAACACTGTATTTTCCAAAAAAGGTAAAATTTCAGCAGAATAGTCCCATTGTTTTACATCTTTAATAAATCTCTTCATCCTTTAGCCTAATGAAAGACACCTGTATTCTCTCATCTGCTTTTATACTGTCTGTTGGGTTATGTTGTTTCAAGTATATGCAGAAAAACTACCTTACAAAGTCACTTAGTTAGAAAAGGAAGAAGTATTTTAGTTGCCTTCTCAGATTATCAATAAAGCTAATGCTGGCATACTCCTTAATATTACACTAAAACTCAACTAGTGGTCATCTCTTAAAATTTAGTTGTAATGAGATACATAGCAATGAGCCTGAAGCTATACCATAAGATTTTCTGCTTGGATGTATTAAATTAAAATCAGTTAGTCTTTTCTTTTCTTTTGCCTGTACATGATTTGCTAACATCACACATTAAATAATGGGAAAATACTCACACCGAGTGACACAAATCTTCCAAATGCTGACCAACTGTCCTGAAATCAATGAATATAGCTGTTATTATCAACACAGATTTCATCAGCATAGTCTGTAAACAGCACTGGGAAGCTACAAAGCTCAACAGAGCAATAAATACATTCTACAAAATTGAAACTTAGTTTGAATGTGTATCATGACTCATACATCGTTGCTTTTCTCATTGAAAAGGCTCATTTCATTCACTTTTAAGAAATGTTCACCAAATAAAATTCTAGTCTCTATGACCACTTGTATACTTCAGAGTGAAAATGTCATTCCATGGCAAAGTAAATAGTTCATTTAAACACTACAAATGGGCTAGGCACTGGTGGCTCATGCTTGTAATCCTAGCTACTGAGGAAATTAAGATCTAAGGATCATGGGTCAAAGCCAGTCCAGACAGAAAAGTCTGTGAGACTCTTATCTCCAATAAACTACTCAGAAGAAGCCAGAAGTGGTGCAGTGGTTCAAGTGGTAGAGCACTACCCATGAGCAAAAAAGCTTAGGGCAACATCCAAGCCCTGAGTTCAAATCCTAGGACCAGCTTTAAAAAAAAGACAAAACTTAGTTCATTGGATTCCACTTTCTTAAAATAGCCAATTAGCAGAGAATATGTCTTAGAAATATATCTAATTAAATGTTAAAATTAAACAACCCTTAAGATTCATTTGTCCAGAAATTACATTTTATACTAACTGCCACATTACCTAATTACTATAAAAAATGAGCAGCTTCAACATTCATATTTTCTAAGAGATACAGGCTTTAAATTGTGGAGGCAGGGAGGGGGAAGAGTGCCACTCACGTTTTAGGTACTACCAACTTTTCTGCCTCAATTCAAGATGGAATTAAGGATCCCACAAGTCATGAGGCACAGATGAAGTATCCAGAGATATAAAGAAACATCAGCCAAACTGAGGACAAACTCTGAAAAAGCAATCTTTAACTGTAATCACTGGCAGGGGTGTATGAACAATATCAGTATGAGGGATGATAAGAGAAGTCTGACAGGGAAAAAAAAAAGAAGACATAAGCAAGAGGCTGACGTGTTTGAACACCTAGATGGGGGAAAGTTGCAAAAAAAATTCTACATGAAAATTCTTACTGCAAAAAAGAGAGAGATGCAGGGTACCAGTGGCTATCCCTGTCAGACTGCTACTAAGGCAGCTGAGATCTGGGGATCATAGTTGGAAGCCAGCGTAGGAAGAAAACTCCGTGAGACTCCTATCTCTAATCACACACAAAAAAAAGCTGGAAGTAGAGGTGTGGCTCAAGTCCTTAAAGGTCTAACTTTAAGCAAAGAAGGTCAGGGACAGCAAGCAGACCTTGAGTTCAAGCCCCAGGACCAGCACAGGTGTTGTGCGTGCACACACACAAACACACAAATCACTCTAGTAATAATAAATAATCTAGTAATAATAATAATAATAATAATAATAATAATAATAATAATAAATACCCTAGTAATAATAAATACTCTAGTAATAATAAATACATTGCATCTTCCCACTCCGATTCTGAATTTTCATATTACCTTTTTTCTCTTCTTCCTCTTCCTCAAAAAATTCTGCTAGGGAAAATGCTTCTGAGTTGTTCTAATTCAAATATTAGAGCCTCTAATTCTTCTCCACTCAGAGAGTTAAGGAAAGATTTCACCTGAATGAAAATAATAAAATATTGTGTAAATATTAATGAAAAAAATCTCATAAGGAGAAAAGACTGAAGAGCTCATGCCAGCACAGCTCTGTGTGTGTGTGTGTGAGTGTGTGTGTGTGTATGTGTGTGTGTGTTTGTGTTGGTCCTAGGGCTTGAACTCAAGGCCTGGGTGCTTACCTTTTGTGCTCAAGTCTAGCACTCCATTATTTGAACCACAGCACAACTTCCAGGTTTTTGGTGTTTAATTGGAGATAAAAGTCTCACAGACACT
The DNA here is from genome assembly GCF_024711535.1 of Dipodomys merriami. NCBI lineage: Eukaryota > Metazoa > Chordata > Mammalia > Rodentia > Heteromyidae > Dipodomys > Dipodomys merriami. Next base: position 361,117 of record NW_027206453.1, read on the forward strand.
CTTATCTGAGCTGGCTTCCCACCATAATCATCAGATTTCAGTCTCCTAAGTAGCTAGGATTGCAGTACCCAGTTCTAATTTTTTTTTATTTTTTACAGATCCTGGAGCTTGACCCGGGAGCTATCCCTGAGGCTCTTTGTTCTCAAGGATAGCGATATACACTTGGAGCTACAAGACTACTTCCAGCTTTCTGAGTTGTTTATCAAAAATAACCTGTCTGGTCTGGCTTTCAATTAACCTCAGATCTCAGCCTCCTGAGCTAGGATTAGAGCCAGAACTAATTTTTTTAATAACCGTAACACTAGGATAGTGTTTATTACTAGGATACGGTTTAGTAACAGTAGCACAGAAGACGCTAACAGAGCTAAAAACAAGAAACCAACATCCCTGGCTCTTTCTCCCTCCTTTCTTCTCCAACCCTTCACTTCTGAGCTAAACCAGCAGCTGCCCACAGAGGCTGATTCTCTAGAGAGATGTATGCATTCTACGGCTGTATCTAAAAAATGCCCCCGGTTGTTTCATTTCTCCTATCTCTGCATGGTGAGTGGGGAGCCCAAGGCCAGACAGTTCTTTGCTTCCCAAAGTAACATGCTCTGCTACACTGGATTTGCCCACCAGGGGTGCTGTTCGCTGAGAGCCCTGCCCACAGAAATTCCACAGGCCACTCAAGTCCCCTCCCTGGGCCTTTGGCTTCCCTACCCCAAAAACTCAGGTTGAAGGAATGATTGTCAGTCCACATTCCCTACAACCACATGCTTTCACCATTATTCACCATATTCCACCCATCTCATCTATTAGGATCCCTTCCATCTTTCTACCGTTTCTCTCACATTTCTTTTTTTCTTTTTTGGCCTCGGTCGTGGGGCTTGTACTCTGGGCCTGGGCGCTGTCCCTCAGCTCTTCAGGTCAAGGCTAGCGCTCTAACACTTGAGCCACAGTGCCACTTTCGGCTTTTTCTTTTTGCTTATGTGGTGCTGAGGGCCTCAGGCATGCAAGGCAAGCACTCTACCACTGAGTCACCTTCTCAGCCCCACACATTTCTATGACCTTTTTAATTACAAAGAAATCAATAGAAGAAAAATAGAGCCAAAAGAAAGCATTACGAAACTCTGAATACTTTCCATCTCTTTTCCACTTGGAGGAGAAACTGTTGGTGTTCAGGAGAAAGGAATTGAGGTTCTCAGGAAACTACAAGAAGGCAAGAGGGCTGACAAGAGAAAGAAAACCATCCTTAAACATGAATGCAAGGGTAGGAATGTCGCTTAGTGGTAGAGTGCTTGCCTAGCATGCATGAAGCCATGGGTTGGATTCCTCTGGACCATATACACAGAAAAAACTGGATATGGGGCTGTGGCTCAAGTGGTAGAGTGCTAGCCTTGAGCAAAAGGATCTCAGGGACAGTGCCCAGGTCCTGAGTTCAACCCCCAAGTCTGACAAAAAAAAAAAAAAAAGAATGCAGCCAGGTGTCAGTGATACACACCTGTAATCCTAGCTACTTGGGAGGCTGAACGGATCTGAAAATCACTGTGCAAAGTTTGATCCCTTTTGCCCAGAGACACCGGCACCCATTTATCTCAAGGAAAAGCAACAAAGGCCCTTCAGGGATGCTATAGGTCTCTAAGATTGAAGCCTCCCCGCCCCCACTTCTGAAGGACATGAAGGAGACACAAAGCTATTGTGCAGATGGCATTATCTCTGAAGAACACCTGGCTATTGTGGGAAGGAGATGCACAGGGGGTCAAGGATGGAGATGATCTACAAAGTGCGTTCTGTTGGAGATCAAAGAAGGATCGCTTCAGAGGAACTTCACACTTGGAGAATCCAAAAAGGAACTTATGTCAAGATGGAGGAAACCCACACTTTCCTTCTGTGGCCATCAAAGAGATGCCAAGGTCTCTGCTGTGTGCTTTCCCATTTTCTCACATACTGCCTGGGTCCTATAATAGCCCACACTATGTAATCCTCACCACTAAATTCCCATGAGAATTCACCTCAAGTGAAGGTAAAGTCTACTTTGTACTGTGTGGGCTATGGCCCTAAGCAGGATATAAATCCATCCAAGACATGTTTACAATCTGGATCTGAAGCAAAAACAAAACAAAACAAAACAAAACAAAAAACCCATGGCCTGAATCTGGATGCTAGTGGCTCATGCCTATAATCCTAGCTCTTCAGAAAGGCAGAGACCTTGGTTTGAAGCCAGCCTAGGCAGAAAAGTCTGTGAGAGCCTGATCTCCAATGAATCAGCAAAGAATTGGGAACAGGAGCTGGGAAGGTGGCTTAGTGGTAGAGTGCTTGCCTACCATGGCTGAATCCCTGGGTTCAATTCCTCAGGGCCACATACACAGAAAAGCCAGAAATAGCGCTGTGGTTCAAGTGGTAGAATACTAGCCTTGACCAAAAGAAGCTTAGGAACAGTGCCCAGGACCTGAATTCAAGCTCCACGACTGGCAAAAAAGGGTTGGAAATGGAGCTGTGGTTGATATGGTAAAGTACCAGTCTTAAGCAATAAAAGCCAAATGAGAGCTCCAGGCCCTGAGTCCAAGCCCTAGTACTAGCACAATTATAAATGCACACGCACACACACACACACACACACACACACACACACACACACACACACACACACAGAGTTTAGAAGGGGGAAGAAATGAATTAGAAAGGGTTGAGAGAAGGTTGAGACGATATGAATTCCTGCTGATCTTGTCACCACAGTGAGTCAGGCAAAAGTTCTGTTTCCTTTCCAGCTATGCTGACTCACTCCTCTAGAGGTAGAGATAGGAGAACCATAGTGGAAGGCTAGCCAAGACAAAATTTAGTGAGAATCTACCGAAAAAGGAGGAAGAGGAGGACGAGGAGGACGAGGAGGAGGAGAAGGAGGAGGAGGAGGAGGAACAGGAGGAGGAAGAGGGGGAGGGGAGGAGGAGCAGGAGGAGGAGGAGGAAGAGGAGGAGGAGAGAAGGAGGAGGAAGAAGAGGAGGAGGAGGAGGAAAAGACACTGGTGGCTCACATATGTACTACTAGCTATTAGGAGGCTGAGATCTGAAGGTCAAATTCTCAGCCAGCCCAAACAGAAAACCCTCTGAGTCTTATATCCAACCATCCAGCAAAAGACAGGAAGTAGAGGTGTGGCTCAAGGGGTAGAATGCCAGCCTTGAGCCTCAAAGCCCTGAATTCAAACTATAATACAAATACTTAAAAACAAATCCAGACATGATAATGCATGACTATAATCCCAGCTACTCTGGAGGCAAAGGTAGAATGACTGTGGTCCAAGGTCAGTAGGAGTAAAAACATGATACCCCTATCTGAGGGAAACAAAGAAAGAAAGAAACCCCAAAAGTAAACAGGACTGAGGGTATAGGTAATATAGTAGAGTACTTGCCTGGTAAATGTGAGACCTTAAATTCAATCCCAAGCACCACAAAATAATCCAGTTTTGTTTGTAGTTTCTTAGGTATCTCTGGGAAGGTATGTGGAAAAGAGATTTCCCAAATAGAAAAGGGACCCTCTGGACACTGGTGGCTCATGCCTTTAATCCTAGCTACTCAGGAGGCTGAGATCTGAGGATCACAGTTCAAAGCCAGCCAATGCAGGAACATCTGTGAGACTCATCTCCAATTAACCACCAGAAAACCAGAAGTGTGCTGTGACTCAAGTTGTAGGGAACTGAAGAGCTCAAGATCAGTCCCCAGACCCAGAGCTCAAGTCGCATGACTGACAAAAAAAAGAAAGAAAAAGAAAGAAAAGGGAACCCTACTAGATTTTCCATGCCCCACTGTGACCCTTGAGGAAATTAGATTAACAATACAAGCTTGAAGTCATTCACAAAACCTCACACAAGTTAGCTGATAGTACCTTGCCAGTTGCCAGGAGTGGGAGAATTTGACGGCTTCTGCCAAACAGAGAATTAGGGGCTTCGTAAGTGACCTTCATGTCTCTATGTGGGTTGGAGCTCCTCATTCACAAACTGGTCACTTGGATGAAGGGTAGCCTAGCAACTTCTCTATTATCCTTTTATTGTTTTTCTTCTTTTTTTTTTTTTTTGCTACTGTTATGCAAGAGTGGCACAGTGGATCTGGATTGGCAAAGGAGTTTTGTGACATGGAAGTCTGCTCTTCGTGATCCTATTTAAGATATTCATTCTGGTCATAGATTTACCAGAAAGAGTCACTTTTTATTCCCATACCTATTTACTTCTCTGAGGCAGAAATGTTTACTCTACATGTGGAAAAAAGAAAAAGAAAAAGAAAGTGTTAGAAAGAAGGCAGTTCTGTGGGTTTTTGAAACAGTTGACTCAACTTCTTGTGGTTCAGCCCATTATTTGTTGTTATTGATGTGGGGCTTGAACTCTGGTCCTGGGTGCTGTCCCTCAGCTCTTCAGCTCAAGGCGAGCACTCTATCAGTTGAGCCATAGTGCCACTTCCAGTTTTCTGGTGGTTTACTGGAGATAAGAGTCTCACAGACTTTACTGCCCACGCTGGCTTTGAACCAGGATCCTCAGCTCTCATGTCTTCTGAGTAGCTAGGATTAAAGGTGTGAGTCACCAGCACCCAGCCAGACTGTTTATTTTTTAGGCGGGTTATACCCTCACTCCTAATTCCAGCTTAATTTTTTGAATATATTTTCTAACTTCCCTATTACCTTACCCTGCCTATATTATCCCAACTATGGTTTCTTTTGAATTGTTAATAGATTGCAGAAAATTTAGTAGAAATCATATCTTGAATTTGGAGGGTAAGCTCATGCAAACATGTTTGCCAGTCCTGGGGATTGAACTCAGGACCTGAGCACTGTCCCTTGATCAAGGCTAACACTCTACCACTTGAGTCATAGCTTCACATAGCTTTTTGGTGGTTCATTGGAGATAAAAGTTTCATGGGCTTTCCTGCCTGGGTTGGCTTTGAACCACAATCCTCATATCTCAGCCTCCTGAGTAGCTAGGATGACAGATGTGAGCCACCAGTACTTGGCTCATATATTGAATTTTCAATGTGAATCTTTTCTCAGGCTGATGAATGGGATTTTCTCCTGCAAAGCTGAGAAGAGACAGTACCTACAACTTCAGATCAGCCCAGCAATTCTGAGTTAATAACTAACCACTCTAGCACACTGTTGCTAGGCAAAGATATCCAGTAGTCAGGGTGAATTAAACACATTTTCCAACACACAACATTTTTGCTTATAATCATCTTTTCACATACAACTCCATCACACATTAGGGAGCACCTGAGAAAACTCAAACAAGGCTGGGGAAAAGAAAAAAAGACAATTACAATTCGGGCACTGATGGCTCACAACAGTAATCCTAGCTACTCAGGAGACTAATATTTGAGGATCATGGTTCAAAGCCAGCCCAGGCTGGAATGTCCTTAAGACTTTTATCTCCAATGTACCACCAAAAAGCCAGAAGTGGAACTGTGGCACAAGGGGTAGTATACTAGCCTTGAGTAGAAAAATTCAGAAACAGAGCCCAGGTCCTGAGTTCAAGCCTCAGGACCAGAACATGCACCCGTGCGTGATTGCGTGCATGCATGCGTGCACATGTGCACGCACGCACGCACACACACACACACACACACACACACACACACACACACACACACACACACACAAAATGGCTCACCATTTCCTTCCCAAGATACCTGGCTCCAGAAAGCACCACAGCATCACTATTTGCAGTGCCCATGAGACAATCGACATCCTATAAAAGACAAGTGTTGTGTTTAGATCAAATGTTTGCTCTTGTATGTAAAGCATGGTTACCTTGACAATGAAGGCCACCCGTATGAAGCACTAAGCACTGTCCCGTATGAAGTTTGCCATGTATGTCAATTCACTTCATCCTGGCAGTAATTAGCTTGAAAGGAAAGCTATGATGCTCTCATTTAACAGAGCAGAAAGTTGAGAATGAAGGAATACAGGATCTTACTCATAAACAGTCCTTAAGATGGTGACAGGCCTGTAGCCTGGGTAACCTAGTTCTGAAATCAAGTTCCAAAAAGAATGTCCTCATTATAATGACCTCACAATTCTAGTTGACCAAGAACTCAGGGAGGGGCAACGATGTGTGCCAGGGGAAGGCAGCAAATGTGATAATCTTGGTGATGGGCTGGACCTATCAGTTGTGAAATAACCAAAAAACAACTTGGAACACATAGGAGTGAATTCAGCAGGAGCATCTGCTCCAGGTCTCAGCAGGAAACAAATGCCCCATGGAAAGCCCAGTACTAGTAGATCATGCCTATTATCCTAGCTATTCAGGCAGCTGAGGTTTGAAGATCAAGATTTGAAGCCAGCCTTGGCAGAAAAGTCTGTAAGACTCTGATCTCCAATTGATCAAAAAGGAAGAAGTGGAGCTCTCTTGAGTAAATCAAAACAAGCAAGAGAGACTCAGAGTCTAAGTACTTGTACACCCCCCCACACACACAAACAAATTCAGTTCACTTTTGTGAACCAACTGGAAGAAAGAAGTGATGGGTAGGAGATTAAAGAATAAACAAGGGCCACTGAGCCACATGGAGATTGGCAGCAAAAGAGAGCTGTGGATTCCCCGAGGTCAAAGGAGATGAAAGCTCAGAAGAAGTGCTATCAGAGTCCACAGAGAGTCAGATTTGTGCACCAGGGGCCCTCCATCAGGGGCCACAAAGATGGAACCCATGATGATTACCAGTGTCACACTGAATCAAGAAAGCACTAGAGAAGCGCCTAGGCCTCCTTCCTGCCTCCCACCGACCCAACCCAGCCAAACACATTCAAGTGTAGTAGTTCACTGGCCCCTTTCCATGTGAGACCAACCAGCAAAACTCATCCAGGTGAAGTGTTCTAGAAGGACCAATCTCCCAGGAGAGGAAATGGGTCAGAAGAGCTTCAAAATAGATTTGGAGAGAGCTGAAAACTCAATTATATAAGACAGCTTTGGCCGAGGAATGGTAACCCAGTGGAAACTTTCACTGTAACCTTCACCGTACAATGTGAATGGTTGACACCCGCAGAGAAAGGAGAGGTTCCCCAATGCCCCACTGAGCAGCATCAAGCAGAGAAAATTAAAAGATTCTCTTCATTTGAATGAAGGTCAAGCACATCTCTACCAAATCTGTAGAAGAGTGTGCTGTAGCATACTGCTTTATTTTGTTGTTGTCTTCTCTGGAGGCTGGCACTGGGACGTGAACTCAGGGTCTGGGCTTGTCCCTGAATCTTTTTTGCTTGTTTGTATGTTTTGCTCAGGGCTACCACTTTTCCACTCGGGCTACATCTCCATTTCTGGCTTTCTGGGTTGATTAATTGGAGATAAAAATCTCATGATGGAGCTGGGAAAGTGGCTCAGTGGTAGAGCATTTGCCTTGCATGCCTGAAGACCTGGGTTCAATTCCTCAGCACCACATAAGCAAAAAGAAAAAAGCCGGAAGTGGCACTGTGGCTCAAGTGGTAGAGTGCTATACTTGAGGGACAGCGCACAGCCCAGAGTTCAGGCCCCACCACTGGACCCCCCCCCAAAAAAAAATTAAACAAAAGAAACCACCAGAAGTGGAGCTGTGACTCAAGTGGTAGAGTGCCAGCCTTGAGCAAAAAATAATTCAGGGACAGTGTCCAGGACTGGTACAAAAAGAAAAAGCAAGAAAACAAACAAAAAAACAGCCAATAATAAGCAGAAAGCCCACAAGGGTGAAAACAAAGATGGGATGAATAAATCTTTTCAATGCTAACAAAGCAATTGTTCCCAGAGAAGGATAAATGAGTAGATAAACCTACTGGGAGCTTCTATTCTGGATGCTTGGGTCTCTGCAGAGAACAGAAATTTTAGAAGAAGAAAAAGCAAAGAAAGATGGAAAAGGAAGTAGGAGGCGGGCTTCACTCTGAAGCTTCACCTCTTCCTCTTCCTCCCTGTCACTCTAATGCCTCCAAGTCCATTCATCCCCAGGACCTAGGTTTGCTCAGGTAAGGGATTTGCAGAGAAAGAACTCTCCCATCTCTCCCCTGTTTCTTGTCTGTGCTTTTTGGTGGATTAACTTTGTTGGTCCTGAGTAATAGCCTAAAGTTCATCTGTCATGCAGCCATCAAAGATAAATAAAACCAGGTGCCAATGCCTCACACCTGTAATCCTAGCTACTCAGGAAGCTGAGATCTGAGGGTCACAGTTCAGAGCCAGCCTAGGCAGGAAAGTCCATGAGATTCTTATCTTCCATAAACCACCAGAAAACCAGATGTGGCGCTGTGGCTCAAGTGGTAGAGCACTTGCCTCGAGCTGAAATGCTGAGAGACAGTGTTCAGGTCCAGAGTTCAAGCCCCACAATCGGCCAAAAAAAGAGATAAATACAAGAGTCCTGTGTGCTGAAAGTAAAAATGTTAAGCAAAAATGGAGGAGGTCTGCACACACCATGAGTGGCCTAATTACTGTTGTGTTAAAATACTGGGGGGAAAAGAATTTATTAGATTCATCCAAATAAAATGTTGAAGTAAGCACTCAGGAATCTTAAGAACGATCATCTCTGAGGTAAATGAGACGCCATGACATAGAGATGCAGAGAACGCCTTGTCTTTTGTGCCAGTACTAGGATTTGAACTCAGGACCTTGCACTTGCTCTTGGCTTTTTTGTTTCTTTTGCTCAAAGTTGGCAGTCTACCACTTGAGCCACAGGGCCACTTCATATTATGTAAACAATGCCTACTCTGTCTGTGGTGGAGGCTGTGTGACTCTGATACAGTCACAAACCTTATCTGGGCCTCATGTACTTACTTCTAAGGTAAAATGATTGCCTCCATCAGGTGTTATAAATGATTGGGCCATCAAGTATGAAAATGGCTAGACAGGTCAAGAGGACTGGAAATAGAGAGTTCTGGGCAAGTGCAAAGCAAGGTGTATACACATTCATGTGCACACACACCTATGCATACACATGCACACACACACACACACACACACACACACACACACACACACACACACACACACCCTGACACTGGCGGACAGAAATTTCTCTGTATCCAATCACAGGCCTCCTGGGAATTAGCCTCAGAGACCATTACCACCTAGTGGGTGCTGAAGTATGTTCTCATTAGACTCAACATGTTATTTAGTTAATTAAATGCTCTCCTTTTGATGACATTAATTAGACCTATTGCTAATTCCTCAGAAACCAAAATCAAAACAAAAAGGGAAAACTTTGCTTCTATCCCAAGAAGGCTCAGTAGAGCAAAAGAAAAGTCATTCTCTCTCTCTTTAGCTTTGTCTCTGTCTCTATCTTTCTCTCTGTCTCTGTCTTTCTGTCTGTATGTCTGTCTCCCTCTGACACTCTCTCTCTCTCTCTCTCTCTCTCTCTCTCTCTCTCTCTCTCTCTCTCTCTCTCTCTCTCTCTCTCTCTCTCTCTTCAGACAGAATTAGTTCAAATGGGGCCAGAGTGAGGTGCTAGTGGCTCACACCTGTAATCCTTGCTACTCAGGAGGTGTAGATCTGAAGATCACAGTTCAAAGAACAGCCCAGGCAGGAGAGTCTGTAAGACTCTTATCTCTGAATGAATCACACACACAAAAAAACCCTGCAGAAGGGAAGCATATGGCTCAAGTGGTAGAGTACTGAACTTTGAAAGAAAAAGCTAAGGGACAGTGCCTAGGCCCTGAGTTCAAGCCCCAGGATTTATACACACAAACACACACAGTTCAAATAATACTTGAAGCAAATTAAACTTCACGCAGTCATTTTTCCTGTGAAGATGTGATAAGGTGTTTTGACTGAGATGAATATGGCATTCTGTGTAGTATTTTAGAAGTTGCAATGGAATGAAATACGATTTCTCTCTGAGGGAACTACAGATCTAAAATCTAAGAGTCAAAATGATGGCCAAGCATTGAAAACAAAAGGACAAACCTGAGGCAAACCCAAGGCTAGACAGACTTGACCCAAGATTCCCATGAAGAACCAATTTGCAGACACAAGTGGCCAAGTCTACAAGACAAATTTTCTTGTGTGTATGTGCTAGTACTGGGACTTGAACTCAAGCCCTCCAACTCCATTTGGCTGTTTTGCTCCAGGCTGTCACTCTACTGCTTGAGCCATACTTCCACTTCTGGCTTTTGAGTGGTTCGTTGGAGATGAGTCTCATGGACCTTTCTACCAAAGCTGGTTTGGAAACCGTAATCCTCAGGTCTCAGATTCCTGAGTAGCTAGGATGACAGGTGTGAGCCCCAAGAAGATAAGGAAGGCTGGAAGATAATTCATTGAAAGAGGGAAGGAAGACCTGTCTCTCTTGCCTGGTAATCTTGAGTAAAAGATCCCTTAAAAGGACCAAGTGAGCCCTCAAAGAGATTCAGTCCTGATGCTAACAAAACCAACATGGAAGCAACATTTGAGATTCTAGTCCACCAGGTCTTTCTGCACAGAAGAACCGAGATCTGAGTGTTCAAAGCCACCATGGATGGTGTGGGGACAATGTTATCATTTAATGGAAGACGTGTTGGAGACTGCAAACAGGAACAAGTCACACAGGATCCAGCAACCTCTGGCTCACAGAGGAGAAGGGTCAGCATCACGGACAGGGCCCTGTGCTCTGCAGCTTGACATCCACCTGCTGCCATCTGCCAACACTGCCCTCCACAGCTGACTCCTATTTGCTTAGAGTTTCCAGAAGAGTCCTAATTCTCAGCAAAGGAACCAAATGGGACAGCTAGTCTGTATCCTAGCAACTCAGGAGGCTGAGATGTAAGGATCTCAGTTCAAAGCCAATCCAGAGCAGGAAAGCCCATGAGATCCTGATCTCCAATAAACTACTCCAAAAAATTCTCAGAAGTAGAGCTGTGGCTCAAGTGGTAGAGGACTAGCCTTGAGCACACACAGGTTCAAAGACAGCTCCTGGCCCTGAGTTCAAGCCCCAGGACTGGCAAAAAAAAAAAAAGACTAGTTTCATTTTCCAGAGGCTATTATTATCAACCCTATCTCTACCCCAGTTGCAGCAAAAATATAGAAGAAAAAACCCGATTCCATTAGTATCAAGAAATCTACATTACAACACCAGATATGTCATAGAATTTCTGTATATTTGGGTGGGAGAGGCAATCACTACTTCTTTAAGTCTCGATTTAATCCTCTAGGAAGTCATCGGAGTTTGGAGTGGGGGTGTGTAGTACACTGACATTTTTCTACCTTAGTATCATAGTCTTTTATGGTTCTGTACAGTGAGATTCCTCTAAAATTCTAATGAGACCTGGAGGCGGTCTCATCAAAGTTATCAATTGGGAAGACAATGATCATCTAGGCAGGTTGTCACAGAAGAATTTCATCAGCCTAATAATTCATGGGTCAATTCCAGTATTTGTATTTACCTTGGGTGATCAAAAGTACAATAAGACTTTTAATGCTGAGCCGGGTGCTGGTGGCTCACGCCTGTAATCCTAGCTACTCAGGAGGCTAAGATCTGAGGATCGCGGTTCAAAGCCAGCCTGGGCAGGAGAGACCGTGAGACTCCTATCTCCAATAAACCACCAGAAAACCGGAAGTGGCACTGTAGCTCAAGTGGTAGAGCGCTCGCCTTGAGCTGAAGAGCTGAAGGACAGAGCCCAGGCCCAGAGTTCAAGCCCCACGGCCGACCAAAAAAAATAAAATAAAAGACTTTTAATGCTGAGAAATCCTGATATTGAGTACCTGGATCAAGCCATACCTGAAGCCAAAATAGTCTAGATTTTATCATTACATGTGTCAGTCAACTTCCCTCCCCCTGCTTTTAACTTCTGTGGGTTTAAAAGTTCCCCATTCTTGATTAATACTGCTGCTTTCCAGTTGTTTGTAACTGTGCCATCCATCCAGAAAAGAAAATTGCTTCCTCAGCCTAGATCTGGATTTAGATGTTTTTCGCAGGTTTTCGTTTATATAGGTCAAGAGACACAACGTGGTCTATGTCAAGAACCTACAAGTCTGGATTGCAGAACTGAGATGACCTTTGGGAGAGTCACACTGAGCAGTTCTAATGAGCAAGTGTTCTTTCCTCACAGGTTTAATGGCAGAAAGCTGTTTCTGCATCCCATAATATAGCATTGTGGAAGTTGGCAGAGAGGCCTCTCTGCCAGCTGATCAACAGACAGACAGACAGACAGACAGACATCTCAGAGAGGTGCCGATGGAAGGTTGTGGACAACAGATAGTTGGAGAGGAGGGACAGCCATCAACTGAAGGCCTACTGTGTGCTGCCCATCCACACAATGATCCTGACTATGCAGCGGGCTCATTCACAAACTGTAAAGGTGACGTTCAAAGTCAGAGATATCAAGTAATTTCCCAAAGTCAATGGTTAAGTCTGCATCCGATGAGCATTCTGCCATTCAAGCCACTTTCCTCTATGAATGAAAATAACTCTTCTTATAATTCCCTTCCTTCTTTCTTTCTTTCTTTCTTTCTTTCTTTCTTTCTTTCTTTCTTTCTTTCTTTCTTTCTTTCTTTCTTTCTTTCTTTCCTTCCTTCCTTCCTTCCTTCCTTCCTTCCTTCCTTTTTTCCTTTCTTTTTCCCTTCCCCCCTTTTCTCTTTTCTTTTGTCAGTTTCAGGGCTTGAACTAAGGGCCTAAGTTCTGTCCCTGAGCTCTTTTGCTCAAGGTTAGCACTCTATCACTTTGAGCCACAGATACACTTCCTTTTGCTGGTGGTTCATTGGAGATAAGAGTCTTATTGGCTATCTTGCCTGGGCTGTCTTTGAACCTCGATACTCAGATCTCAGCCATCTGAGTAGCTAGGATGAGAAGCATGAGACACCAGCATCCAGCCAAACTGTTATTATTACACCTCTCAAACATAACTGTGTCAAAAGAGTGCCTTCCAAATTGTACCTCACCTTTGCAGCTCAGACGGTTTGGCTACGCTTTAGATAAATACCCATGGCCCTATGGATTTGGACCAGCCAGAGTTGGAACTTCCATGTCTTTCCACACTGCACTAATTATCCCCAGCAATATTTACTGTTTATCTATCTTCAAATTTTAATGACAGAGAATGCCTGCCCCCATTGTGATTTAAGGCACAAACACTCCCCTTGACAAACATTCTGATCAACTTAATACTGCCCAGAGTAATGCTTAGATGCTTTTTTGGCAGAACTGAGATTTGAACTCAGGGTCTTGCATTTGACAGGCAGGTACTCTATCACTTGAGTCACACCTCCAACTCTGGTACACAGATTCCTAAAAGGTTCACCTCTTCATTCCTTTCAGGTTTTCGGTAGAAAGCAATCACTACTTCTTAATTTATTCTTTTTTTTTTGTCTGTGTGTGCCACTATTGGGGCTTGAACTTGGAACTTGAGCATTGACCCTGAGGGTATTTTTTGCTCAACGTTGGCATGCTACCATTTGAGCCAAAGCTCTGCATCCAGTTTTCTTCTGGTTCATTAGAGAAAAGAGTCTTACAGACTTTCCTGCCTGGGATGTCTTTAAACTATGATCATAAAATCTCAGCCTCCTGAACAGCTAGGTTACAGGTGTGAGCTACTGGTGCCTAACTATGTTCTTATAATAAGAAATTCTAGGCTGGACGCTGGCGGCTCATGCCTGTAATCCTAGCTTCTCAGGAGGCTGAGATCTGAGAATCGTGGTTTAGAGCCAGCCCAGGAAGGAAAGTCCTTGAGACTCTTATCTTCAATGAACCAGCAGAAAACCAGAGTGTTGCTGTGGCTCTAAGTGGTAGAGTGCTAGCTAGCCTTGAACAAAAGAGCTTAGAGACAGAACCTGGGCCTTGAGTTCAAGCCCCTTCACTGACCGCCCCCCCCCCAAAAAAAAGAAGAGAAAAAGAAAAAGGAAGGAAGGAAGGAAGGAAGGAAGGAAGGAAGGAAGGAAGGAAGGAAGGGAGAAAGAAAGATGGAAGGAAGGGAAGGGTAGGGAAGGGAAGGAAGTTAGGGAGGGAGGAAGGAAGCAAGCAAGCTAGGAAGTTTTCACATAGGTTCTGAAGCCTCTCCTGTTCTTGTCTCTGCTCTGAGATTGCACTCTATTTCTCTGAACCAGAGGAATGCCTGTTCTCTCCTCTCCTATTCTCCTCTCTGCTTCTGCTCTCCTTGGATTTAGGAGTATTTCTGGAGTGTTCTCTGCCCCTGGCTGAGCAGGTCAACACAGCCCTCTGCTTTCTCAAGGTGATCTCAACCCCGCAGTGCCTCAGATTAAGAAAGGAGAAGATGAGAGAACAGAGGCACCTCTCAGGAGCTCAGATTCCCCATCAGAAGGGGATGGGGTTTAGACTACACAAGGCCAAAGGCCCTCACTTGCTCTCCCAGGCTCTCCCATGACTATCACCACACCTAGCTATTCACTCATAAAAACTGTTGGCAGTCAAGAATGATGCATGGTGGGAGAAGTAGATGTTTACCTGGGCTTTGGGCTGGTCTTGTCCTCCCAGGAAGGCCACATGGAGGGCCACATCTCTCACCTCACAGAAGAACATGATGGCGTCCTTCCTGGAGCAGCATTTCGAGCTCCTCTACTCTCATCTCTAGTGTGAGCAAGCCAGAAGAAGGGTTTTCTTTAGAGGCTGGCTAGCAGAGGCCATGCTTCCATCATATCCTAGATCTTGGCAAAGCCATTACTCCAAAGACAATGTTCTATGTCCCATCTTACAGTCCATAAGTCTATTTATAGGTAAGAATAGAAATGAATATTATCTTCTGCGAACCGTGGCTTATGTCTGTCATCCTAGATACTCAGGAAGATGAGGTCTGAGGATCCTGGTTCAAAACGCGACCAGGCAGGAAAGTCTGTGAGACTCTTATGTCCATTGAACCACCAAAAGAGCCAGAAGTGGAACTGTGGTTCAAGTGGTAGAATGCAAGCCTTGAGTGAGGAAGCTCAGGGTCAGTATATAGGGCGTGAGTTCAAGTCCTCATACTAGAAGCAATATAGATAGATAGATAGATAGATAGATAGATAGATAGATAGATAGATAGATAGACAGACAGACAGACAGACAGACAGACAGACAGACAGACAGACAGACAGACAGACAGATAGATAGATAGATTGATAGATAGATAGATAGATAGATAGATAGATAGATAGATAGATAGATAGATAGATAGACAGACAGACAGACAGACAGACAGACAGACAGACAGACAGACAGACAGACAGACAGACAGACAGACAGACAGACAGACAGACAGACAGACAGACAGACAGACAGATAGATAGACAGACAGATAGATAGATAGATAGATAGATAGATAGATAGATAGATAGATAGATAGATAGATAGATAGATAGATAGATAGATAGATAGATAGATAGATAGATAGATAGATAGATAGATGAAAAATTGAAAATTAGAGAGAGACATTGGAACCTGGCATGTACTTACTTTGCAGTTCACTCTTCATTCTGGCAATAGGGAGTGATTGAATACTTAGGAGGAAGGAAGGGAGGATGCTGTAGAAACTGGAGTCTGGCAACCATGCTCAGCTTATGACTGGAAGGTGCATGGAGACCAGAGGCAAAGAAGCAGGCAGGAGGTTGCCTCATCTTCTCTCCCAGGACTCTGTAACAAGGCATTGATTTAAGGCAGCACATAGCTGCCACTGTTGGGAGAAAACAGAGGGGGAAAAACAGATGTGAGAGAATTCCAAATTCTTTCTTCAGATTTTTTTAAGTGGGCTAAAATTTAATGTGAGCGTTAGGCACTGGTGGCTCACACCTGTAATCCTAACTACTCAAGAGACTGAGACCTGAGGACCATGGTTCCAAGCTAGTACTGGCAGGAAAGTTTGTGAGACTCACTTATCTCAGATTCACAACCCAAAAGGTGAGAAGTGGAGCTGTGGCAAGCACTAGCCTTGAGTTAAAAAAATGAAGGGACAAGGCGCAGGCTTTGAGTTCAAGCCCTGAGACTGGCACACAGAAAGAAAGATGATGAGGAGGAACAAGAGAAGGAGAAGAAAATGAGGAGGAAGAGGAGGAGGAGAAGACAAAAGAGGGGAAGAAGGAGCAGGGAGTAAGAGAGAAGAGGAAGGAGAGAAAGGTGGGATGAGGAGGGAGGAGGAGAAAGAAGGAGGAGGAGGAGAAGGAAGAAGGAGGAAGGAGAAAGAAGGAAAGAAGAGAAAGGAAACAGGAAGAGGAAGGAGGAGGAGGAAGAGAAAATGAGGAAGAGGAAAAACAAAGAAGGAAGGAAAGAATGAAGGAGGGATGGGAGAAGGGAGGGAAGGGAAGGAAGAAAAGCTAGGAAGGGAAGGAGGGAGGAAAGGAAGAAAGGAAGAGAGGAAGGGAGGGAGCTATGAAGGGGGAAGGGAGGAAGGGAAGAAAGGAAGAAAGGGAGGAGAATGCTTTGTCTCATTTTCTTTACTAGACCCACTATAAATCAACAATCAGTGTTGTGGGGCTGATCTGTGACCCTACAGTCTGGCAGGAGCGCCCCCTCTCTGTCATGAGAAGACCCTGTAGGATGTCAAATCTTCTGCTGATAAAGGTAGAAATCGAGCTTGCAGGTTTCCACCCTAGGGGAGCTGTGCATGGTGCAGTCCCTCTGTCTCACAGCTTCAGACTCAGGCTGAGTGTTATTACTGCCCATATATTTACCTTCCCATAGGGTCAATGTGCTGATGGAGGTGGTTTTGCAGGGCTGTGGAAACCCCATTTCTACTTCACATGATGATAGAGATGAGGATACCTCCTAAGAGCATGCACGCTACTATCATTACCTGAAGAACTCAATAAATGCTTTGCACCACTTGGAGGGAAGGCAAGGACTATAAAACTCACCCCACAGCTCAGCCATCAAGGTTTCAAAAATGAGTGTGGGGTCACAAAAGAAGTTTGAGAAAGGCCTGACTTTTGTACTCCTCACTTCCACTCAATATCCCCTAATAGCTCAATCGCTTCATAAAGAGAATTCCAACAAGTAAGAGCTAATTCAGAGATTAGAACCATGATTGCATCTATTATTGTTTTTATTTTGTGCTTGTCCTGGGGCTTGAACTCAGGGCCTGGCTAATATCCTTGGTCATGTTTTTTTGTTTTGTTTTCTTTCCTTTTTGGTCAATCATGGGTCTTGAACTCAGGGCCTGGATGCTGTCTCTAAGCTCTTTTTGCTCAAGGCTAGCGCTCTACCACTTTGTGACACAGCACCACTTCCAGTTTTGTGGTGGTTCATGAATCCCATCGACTTTCTTACCAGGGCTGGCTTTGAACTGCAATCCTCAGATCTCAGCCTCCTCAGTAGCTAGAATTACAAGCATAAGCCCCCAGGGCATGGCTGACCAACATAATTTTGAAGACCTGAGTTCTTTCCATTTCATTTCCATATAACTAACCTTAGTCTGGTGTCTAATTCCATGTGATTCCTAAGTAAAATACAAATTAGAATTCATAACAGCTTATGCTGTTAGCTCCAGGCTATATATTTGGAAAGCTGGCTTCATGAATCTTTTTATTCTAGTACTCAGAAATCACAATGATGGCCTGGAAATAATAACAAGATACAGAGGACAAGCTGACACTTTTGTTCACAGTGTGTTTAATTCTTTTCAGGAGAATGAGATAAAAATCCTAGAAAAAGCCACGCACCGGTGGCTCATGCCTATAACCCTAACTACTGAGGAGGCAGAGATCTGAGGATCACGATTCAAAACCAGCCCAGGCAAGAAAGTCTGTGAGACTCTTATCTCCAATAAAGCACTAGAAAAACAGGAAGTGGTGCTGTGGTTCAAGTGGTAGAGTGCTAGCCTTAAGCTGAAGAGTACAAGGACAGCGCCCAAGCCCAGAGTTCAGGACCCATGACTGGCAAAAAAAAAAAAAAAATCCTAGCCATCATCCCTTCTCCCTCTATCTAAAGTTCCTGGCCTGTTTCCTGGTCCTCATGTGATTTCACATGGTAGTTCTTAATCTACCTGCTTAGTACTCAGAATGTTTTATATCAGAGATGCAGAAAGTGAGATCGCTGTGGTATGAGTGCACACACACACACACACACACACACACACACACACACACACACACACGAGTTCACACGCTGAACACGTAATCCCCATCCTCTCAGTGTTAGAAGGTGGTGACTTGGGGAGGTGTTTATGCCAGGAAGGCCATGACCTTGTGGAGAGATTAATGCTATCAGAAAGGAATCTAAGGGGAGTCTGACCCCTGGTGTCCATGTTCAGCAAGTGTCCATCCCCTTCCAGAAGATGCTGTGTTCCAAGCACCATGTTGGAAGCCAACTGTAGCATCATCTGACAATTGAGCCTCTGACAACTGGGCCATGAACTAATCTCCATTTTCAAGGCAACAAAACACAAGTTTCTCTTGTTAATATAGTGTCTAGCTTCTGGTATTTTATTATAGTCATACCAATGGACTAAGACGACAAAGATGGGTCCCAGAGCCATGGGGTACACTGTGGAGGCTCTCCTAAATATCTAACAATGTGCAAGTGGATTTGGAATGCATACAGGGCCCAAGCTATTAGGCACTGGGTTCTGCGAGAATAAAGTGGTAGGGAGGGAAAACAAATGTGTTCTCAGCAGATGTAGTCAGGACTTAAAATCAGCTGAAATGGACCCTCAGTTAGACATCCTGAGCAAAGTGTGAGAAAGAAACAAGAGGAAAGGCCAGCCTTGCTGTGAACTTGCAACGATGCTGGGTGAATTCTGTCCCTCTCCTCGGATGCTGTAGAAGGCAGAATGTGTGGGGTAATGCTCTGGAATCAGGCAGGAGAAATCTCTCCAGGCAGCAAAGGTTCAGGAACCTATGTGGCTTCTCTGAACAGCTTCTTGTAAAATGCAAGAAGAGAGGAATGATCAAATGATCTGAAGCCTAGAATTTACACTCAGGAGGGAATGAGCATGGAAACATCTGGAAAGTTCAGAGACAGTCCATGTAAAGAGACATAAAAGCATGTTCAAGCTGAGCACTAGTGGCTCATACTTGTAATCCTAGCTACTCAGGGAAGCTGAGATCTGAGGATCACAGTTCAAAGCAAGTCTGGGTATACAAATCTATGAGACTCTTAGCTTCATCTAATAAGCCAAAAAGCAAAGCCAGAAGTGGAGATGTGGAAGTGGCGCTGTAGCTCAAGTTGTAGAGTGCTAGCCTCGAGCTGAAGAGCTGAGGGACAGCACCCAGGCCCGAGTTCAAGCCCCACGACTGACAAAAAAAATTGCTTCAGAAGTGGAGATGTGGCCCAAGTGTTAGAGCACCAGTCCTGATCATAAAAGCTAAACAAGAGCTCAAAGTCCTCAGTTCAAGTCTTAGTACCCATGCAAAGAGCCAGAAAGGGGGGTGTGGCTCCAGTGGCAGAGCACCAGCCTTGAGCGAAACAGCTAAATGAGAGCACCAAGTCTTGAGTTCAAGCCCCAAGACCAGCATGCACACATGCGTGGATACAAGTGTGCGTGCACACACACACACACACACACACACACACACACACACTCACACACACACACACATACACATACATACACAAATGTGCTGAGAAAAGCAAAGTTGTAACCAAGTAACCATATGGAGATCAGCAAAAGATAGAAACAAGCTTCTAGAAGGCATGCCAGAGATTTCTAGGGTTACCTATCCCCTCACAGGCTCAGAGTACCTGTGGGACATACTGGGCTCATTACCCAGAGTTTTTCTAGTTTCTGATCCCCACTTTCTGCCACAGAACTCCTCTGCCATACTCCCAGCTCTGGCTCCAAGGGCCAAGATTTGCCTCAGGCCACCACAACGCAAGCCTTGTTTATAAAATGTCCACATACAGTGAATTCCAAGGCAATCTGAAGGTAGGAGCTATGGAGGCATGGCTTCGTCTGGCCAGATTTCAAAGGATGCTTGCAAAAGCCTTGAGGACCAGGCAGGGTCCTACTTCAGGGACAGAGCTGCTATAGAGAGCAGGCTGTGACACTGGAGTCTTATCAAGATCTCTGCTAGGACAATATTGAGAGGACTGATGGAAAACCGGCTACACACACACACACACACACACACACACACACACACACACACACACACACACAAACAAGCATAGAGCTTCAATGTACAGCCTCAACCTAAAGAAGTCATAGGCATGAAATTTCAGCATGAGCAGAAACTTGAGCATGACCAAGGAAAGTCTTCCTGAGGCCTTGAGTGTCCATGAAATGGAATTTCATTAAGATGACTCATCTCCAGCTTTGAGATTTAATGTTGCTTACTCTGTTGGATTTGGGAGACTTAATGGCTATTCCTTTCTTCTGTTCTATGTAGCCCTCTAGAAATGGGGATGTCTATTCTATGCCAATCCGCCGTTGTGTTTTAGAAATATACATTGGGTTCCGCTGGCATACAACCTCAGAAGGAGCATGATTTAAAGCTGGTCTGTATGTGACTTAGGTCATACTAGGGATTTTAGACTTTAAAGTTGATGCTGGAATAAGTGGCGAAATTTACTTTTTTGTGGGTGGAGGGATAGGGAATACTAGGATGAAGTTAATGTATCTATTTTGTTTTCTTGGGGGGTTTTTTTTGGTCATGGGGCATGAACTCTAGGTCCAGACACTGTCCCTCAGCTCTTCAGCTCAAGGCAAGCACTTTATCACTTGAGCCACAGCACCACTTTTGGTTTTCTGGTGGTTAATTGGAGATAAGAATTTCATGGACTTTCCTGCCTGCGCTGCCTTTGAACCATGATCCTCAGATCTCAGCTTTCTGAGTAGCCAGGATTGCAAGTGTGAGCCACTGGAGCCAGGTGAGTTAATGTGTTTTGCAAGTAGAAAAGACATGGTTTAGGGGCACAAATGAGTGCCATTGTATGAATGTCTGCCTTACAAAATATGTGTCTCCCTCTACCCTCCCCAGTGCACGGGTGGGGGGGAGAGGAGGCCGTCACCTGTTAGGAACCATTTGACCATAAAGGCTGCCATTATTAAGGGACATGACAGAGTAGAAAGTTATATGCTAGACAAAGAGACAGTCTAAGATTGAGGATTCATTTTAGCACTTTATTGTCCAACATTGAAATTAATATTTTATGTTTGTTTAACTTCATTTAGAGATATAATTGATTGCTGGCCACTAATATCTCATTTCTGTAATCCTAGCTACTCAAGAGGCTGAGACCTCTTGCTGTTCAAAGCCAGTCTGGACAGAAAAGACTGTGCAATTCTTATCTCCAATTAACCAGTAAAAAAAGGGCCAGAAGTGAGGCTGTGGCTCAAGTGGTAGAGCACCAGCTTTGAGAGTAAAAGACAAAGGACAGTGCCCAGGTCCTGAGTTCAAGTCTCATAACTGGCACCAGGAATAAACAAATTTTTTAAATGTCTTAAATATATAGTGATAGAAAAGCAAGAGGACAAGAGTGGGAAAAGAAAGAGGACAAGGCCAATGGGACTGGAGAAGAACATAGAGATTGCTAAGCATGAACTCCATTGTTTGAATGGGCAAACAAACAGCCAGGAGACAGAAACAAGGTCACAGAGCTGATGGAGATTCTAGTCTAGCCCATGCTGTCTCCCGTCTCAGTGCAACTGCATTATGGTCAGTTACAGTGCAACCCTGCTGTGCTCAGGACAAGCAGCAAGCCCTACCTCTTCTGTGTACATGCAGACTTCCAGGTTGTGTAGGTTAAGGACCTGGATGGTAAAGTGGATTTTCAGTTCCTGGGTGTCTGGAAAGGAACTCACCAAGGCTAAGTTTATTTCTGCAGAAGAATGCACCATCAGTCAAAAAGCTGGCAAGCAACCGCACAGAGCAGGCAGGCTGGCTGCTCCCTTTTTATCCCAGATCCAGGAGGCCCCACCCCTCTGCTCCCATTGGCTGAGATCAGGCTCATAATGTGGAAAGAGATGTAGATGTAATTAAAATTCAAGGAGCTTCTCAGGTGCTGAGGAAAAGGAAGTTTGTAAGTAAAGTGTACATAACAAGGGCCAAGCCACCTGGCCAAAGCAGGGACACTTCAGAAAAAAACACCTGTAAACCTAGCTACTCAGGAGGCTGAGATCTGAGGATCACAGTTCAAAGCAAGCCTGGACAGGAAAGTCAATGAGAATCTTTATCTCCAATAAACCACCAGAAAACCAGAAGTGGCGTTATGGCTCAAGTGGTAGAGCTCTCACCTTGAGCTGAAGAGCTCAGAGACAGCACCCAGGCTCAGAGTTAAAGACCCATAGTGGACAAAATGGAAAAAGAAAAGAAAAATCGCTCAATATTAACAGAAATGAAGAAAACTCCTTTGATAGAAAAGACTTTTTCTCACATTAGTGCTAATAGCACATGTCTCTAATTCTAGCCACTCAAGAGGCTGAGATCTGAGGATCAAGGTTGAAAACCAGCCAGGGCAGACAAATCCATGGAAAATTTCTCTCTAATTAACCAGAAAAAGGTCAAAATTGAAGGGGTCAGTCGAATGGTGGGTAAAGCACTAGTCTAGAGCAAAACAAGCTAAGCAAGAGCATGTGGTTCAGAGTTCAAGCCTCATTGCCAGCATAAGCATATTTCTTTGTCTGCACATTTAATAGATCTTTGGAGGAGAGAAGGGTGAAGGGCAAAGTCTGAGTTGCAAGTAGCCTGCTTCATGCTATAACAAAGCCTGATCCTTGGTCCTATGTGTGTGGATGTCCTTGAGCTGCAGGATGAAGTGGGCCACAATGGTCACCTGTGTGTACAGACGTGTGGTGCACGCCATAGGAAATGCATTGCTTCTGCCCTTCTACGTGATGTCTCTGCATTTCCAAAAGATCAGAAACAAAGGGAAGATGACAGGAGCAGAGAGAGAGAGAGAGAGAGAGAGAGAGAGAGAGAGAGAGAGAGAGAGAGAGAGAGAGAGAGAGAGAGAGAGAGAGAGAGAG
Organism: Dipodomys merriami; assembly: GCF_024711535.1. Lineage (NCBI taxonomy): Eukaryota > Metazoa > Chordata > Mammalia > Rodentia > Heteromyidae > Dipodomys > Dipodomys merriami. The sequence goes on from NW_027206453.1 coordinate 383,875, forward strand.
AGAGAGAGAGAGGGGAAGAGCGAGCACTGCAGAAACAATGCCTGAGATGCAGAACATTAAAAGGCAAGTCATATAAACCAGCAAACCTGCACCACCACAGCCATAAAACACCCACGCCTGCCATCATACACAGCCATGCACCCCACCTGGCCGCACTGCTCCACATTCTGAACCAGGCTGTTCTAGAGCCCATGTTATAGTTCCATGGAGAGTGTGAACCCATACTTAGCCAGAACCTGATTGCTTTCCTCCTCCTCCTCCTCCCCTCCCTCCTCCTGCCACCCAGGGTAGGCCCCACATGCTGAGATGGGAAGGAAAGAGGAAAGCAGCCTTGGTCTGTCACCTTTATGATTTTCCTAGACAACAGGACAACAGCACTTTGAATTTCCTACCATCCATCTATCCTCTCTACCAACCACCTTCTCCCACCTGGGCCACATCCATTCTCACATGGCCAGGGCCTCCTCTGCCCACGAGCTGCTCCTCCCAGGTGCACTGCTATTTCTTCGGTCCTGACCCTTCTGCAGCTTCTTTCCCCAGCAGCTACCACAACCAAGCAGCACCCAGAAGACCTGGTTTTACTTAGCACTTAGGGACTGTCGTGAGCACCTTGCTGAGGGCTACACCTGCACTGCCTTCAGTAATGTATGACAGGTACTATGGTTCCAGTGCTGTAGCATTGACAATCAGTAAACCAAGACAGCTAGAAGGAGATCGAGGCGTGTAAGTGAATGGTCAGACTCTGTTCCCTTTTGTGCAGGTTTGCATTTTAACCAGAATCACAATTATCTTCTTTGGGGAAAAATAAATAAATAAGTAAATAAATCTTATGGTGGAATTTTTAATTTATACTAGTGAACTGACAAGGATCTATTGACCAAAGTGATCTCTCTGGGCTCCTTGAAAGCAGTGCTAGAACCATCTGAGCCCCAGGAAATATCTACTTCTTGCTGAATGGAGCCCCTGAACATCATCCTACAAAATTAAATTGGCCAAGATCCATTTGATCTTACAGAAACTGTTCTGGCTCCATTCATGGGGGTTGCAAGGTCAGCCATCCATTGTGGATCTAGAAGGGTCTAGAAGGTCTTTATCACAGGAATGTTATGAAGTGAGGAGTGGACATGAGGTGGTGGAATGGAGGGGTGTGGAACAGGTGACATGAAGGGCAGGCAGGCTCAGCCACTGGCTGGTTGTGTGTGTCACACTAAGCGAATAGCCTCACTCAATGAAACCTCTTTGCTTTCTCTGAAAAATTGTGAATCATAATGGTCTCCTCCCTCTGGAGGAGTCATGAGCATTGAACGAACTAGTGACTGAGAGTATGAGAACACCCTTTTGAAATTGTAAGGTTATATGTATATGTGTGTGTTTCTGAAGTGTATAGAGTTATTAAATTTTTTTGTCAGTCATGGGGCTTGAACTCTGTGCCTGGGTGCTGTCCCTCAGCTCTTCAGTTAAAGGCTAGCACTTACCACTTGAGCCACAGCCACTCTGGATTTTCTGGTGGTTAATTGGAGACAAGAGTCACGGACATTCCTGCTTTGACTGTCTTCAAACTGTGATCTTCAGATCTCAGCCTCCTGAGTAGCTCGGATTATAGTGGTGCCTGGCAGAAAATAAGTTTGTTTGTTTAAGAAAAGCATTTGCTCCTTTAGCCTAGAAATTCTAGCACTAAGAAATCACCCTGTAGAAAGAATCGCATGTGCTTTCATTACTGAGCTACCACTGTGCTATTTCAGATCCTTTTTAAAAGGCAAAAAAAAAAAAACAAAAAAACAAAAACTAACCTGGAAACATCATAAACTGTCTAACTAGATAAATATATCATGGAGCTAGCTGGGTGCCTGTGGCTCATGCCTGTTTTCTGAGCTACTCAAGAGTGTAAGAAGTAAGACTCGTAGTTCCAAGCTAGCCAGAGCAGAAAAATTCTTGAGGCTTTTATCTCCAATTAATCACCAAAAAGCCAGATGTATAGCTCTGGCTTGAGTTGTGCTATGCCAGCATTGAGCAGAACAGTCAAGCAAAAGCTCATTCTCTGAGTTAAAGCCCTACTACCAGCACACACACACACATACACCCACATACACGAAAGAAAGACCCATGACCAGCAAAAAAAAAAAAAAGAAGAAGAAGAAGAATCTCAGATTTGTCTGTCAAGGCTGGTTTTGAACCTTGATCCTCAGACCTCAGCTTCCTAAGTAGCTGGGATTACAGGTGTGAGCCAGCGGCACCTGGCCTAAACGTCCATCTTTCTTTTTCTATCATTTTTGTCAGTTGTGAGGTTTGAACTTAGAGCCTGAGTGCTGTACCTGAGCTTTTAGTCTCAAGTCTAGCACTCTACCACTTGAGACACAGCTCCACTTCCAGTTTTCTAGTGGTTAATTGGAGATAAGAGTCTCGTTGATTTTCCTGCCTGGTTTCCAACCACAATCCTCAGTAACTAGGATTATAGGTGGGAGCCACCATTGCCTAGCCTAAACGTGTTTTTGTTGTTGTTGGTGGTGGTGGTCATGGGGCTTGAACTCTGGGCCTGGACTCTGTACCTGAGCTCTTCAGCTCACAGCAAATGCTCTACCACTTGGGCCACAGTGCCACTTATGGATTTTTGCTGATTAATTGTAGATAAGAGTCTCTTGGACTTTCCTTCCTGGGGTGGCTTTGAATCATGATCCTCAGATCTCAGCCTACTGAGTAGCTAAGATTACAGGCATGTGCCCGGCCTAACCATTTCTTAATATGGGTCTTGGTAAAAACTATTCAAAGCCAAGTATGGTGGTATGTGCTGGTAATTAGGAGAATCAGAAGTTCCAGGCCAGTCTGGGCTATATAGTGAGACACTGTTTCAAAATCAAAACAAACATTAAGGAACAGTATATAGGTGAAACTATTCTTTTAGCCATCTTTGGAAAATACACCCAGCCACTTAGCAATGTGGGTTTCAGAGAAAGCACTAGTGATGGCAGCTTCATTTTGCTGTCTGAAGTGTCTGCCTGTTGAGGGGCTTGGATGGTGGTTGTCATGGTGGTGGTGGTGTGAGTTTGTGTGTGTGTGGTGTGTGTGTGTGTATGCGTGCGTGCGTGCGTGCGTGCGTGCATGCACACACTCATGCCAGTCCTGGGGGTTGAACAGAGTCTAGGTGCTGTCCCTGTTTTTTCACTCAAAGCTGTTACTCTACCATTTGAGCTCCATTTTTGCCTTTTTTGGGTTAATTGGAAATGTCACAGACTTTTCTACCTTGGCTGGCTTTAACCTGTGATCCTCATATCTCAGTCTCCTGAGTAGCAAGGTTAATAGATGGGAGCCACCAGCACCTGGCTTCCTCTCCTGTTCTTTTAAACAGGGTCTTGCTATGGAGTTCCAGGTGGCCTGGAACTTATAATTCTCCTGCTTCTGCCTTATGAATGCTGGGATTACAGACACACACCACCTTGCCTGGCTCTCTGTTCAGGAAGACATGTGATAAGCCTACCTGCCTGCCTGCCTCTCTGCCTGCCTTCTTTCCTTCCTTCCTTCCTTCCTTCCTTCCTTCCTTCCTTCCTTCCTTCCTTCCTTCCTTCCTTCCTTCCTTCCTTCCTTCCTTCCTATCTTCCTTTCTTCCTTTTTTCCTTCCTTCCTTCTCCTTTTACTTGGGGTCTTGTGCTCTTTCTGAGCCTTTTTGCTCAAGGCTGGTGCTCTACCACTTGATCCACAGCTCTGCTTCCTCTAGTTTACTGATTAATTGTGGATAAGTGTCTTTCAGGATTTTTCTGCCCAAGCTGGCTTTGAACTGCGATCCTCAGAGCCCAACCTCCTGAATAGTTAGGATTACAGGTATGAGCCACCAGCATCTCCAGGTTTTCTCAATAATTCATGGACTTGGTTGGAGGGCATTTCTTGGTAAATGTCTTATCTCCGTCCCGTGACCACCATAGCATAATTTTAAAAATTATTCTTTTTGTTTCTTTTCCTTTTTTTTTTTGTCTGCCCTCAGGCTTGGAGCCAAGGCCTGGGTGCTGTCTCCAGATGTCTTTTGTTCAAGGTGAGCATTCTACCACTTGAGCCACAGTACCACTTCTGGCTTTTTTTTTTGGTCAGTTGTGGGGCCTGAAATCTGGGTCTGGGCACTTTCCCTTGAGCTCTTCAGCTCAAGGCTGGCACTCTACCACTTGAGCCATAGCACCATTTCCAGCTTTCTCTGCTTATGTGTTGCTGAAGAATTGAACCCAGGTGAGCCACAGCACCACTTCTGGTTTTCTGGAAAATATGAGATAAGAGTCTTATGCACTTTCCTGCCTGGGCTGGCTTTGAACCGTGATCCTCAGATCTCAGCCTCCTGAGTAGCTAGGATTACAGGTGTGAGCCACGAGCACCCAGCTTTAATTTGGCTTTTTCAGGTAAGTTCTCATAGTTTTATCCAACTGATCTATGGACCGTGACCCTCCCATTACCTCCTCCCAAATAGCTGGGCTCCACCAGCAATACACCAGAACCTTTCCTAGAGCCCTTATCATTTTAGGTTTCCAATATAAGTTTTTGAAAATAACTGAAGCCCATTTATTTTAGATGTCTTCTTTAGTTCAAATTTCATACTGTTTACACGAGACTACCCTCAAATTTGCTATGCCGGCCAAGATATTTGTGGTGCCACATAGACAGCTTTCAGGCTATAATCTAAAACATATGTTGCACAACGGAATCTATTTCTTCATTGATGTCCTGAGCACAAGCAGACAGGCAAAGCAAATGCCTGATGATGTGCTTTCCCCTCATCTTGTTCCTGCCTGGGTCAGCATCTGACCTTCAGCATATACAGGCTCCCCACAGTCTGCACAGCAGCATTGCTTCCTGGTCCTGCCTGTGGCCCCTTTGCCATAGCAGAACTAACTTGTAGCTTAAAGTCCAAAACCTGCCCAGGAACTCATCTCATAGAGGAGTTACCAGTAGGAGTCAGGGTAGGGTAGACCATGTTTCCTGAGTATATAATGGCTGCTGCTAATATTCTTTCTCGAAGAGGATGCTATAATATTGCTGTGAGAGTAGAGCCTCTACATTTGCGGAAGTAGGATGTAGTTAGAAAAAAAAGGGGAGGAAAAGAACTCAGGATTTAATAGATAAAAAGTGAATGTAAATGTGGGAAGGTAGCTCAGTGGTAGAGTGCTTGCCTTGCATGCATGAGGCCGTGGGTTTGATTCCTCAGTACTACATAAGCAGACAACGCCAGAAGTGGCTCAAGTGGTACAGCGTTAGTCTTGAGCTGAAGAGCTGAGGGACAGCGCCCAGGCCCAGAGTTCAGGCCCCACAACCAAAAAAAAAAGTGAATATAATTTCCTTTTACTGAACTTGTACACTAATGACCTGGGGCAAAACTTAACCGCTCTGCTTTGCTTTCTCTGTTTAGCAATTGGTGACTTTTGATTCACAATGAAACTGCAGAGCATCAGTGAAATAATGGATGAGAAAGCTGCGTGCACATTCAGAGTGCAGCAGGGTAGCGTGCACATTCAGAGTGCAGCAGGGTAGCATGCATTCATTCAGAATTCCGGAAGTATACAGAACATAAGAACTTTCACTTTTACTTGTGCATACTCAAGGAAATGATCCTCAGTTAAGATTTTTTTTAATCAAAAGACATTCTGAAAGAGTCAGGAAAATATTGAGGAAATATAGAGACAAGAGGCAGTGGGGGATGGGGATTTAGCTTAGTGGAAGTGCACTTGCCTAACAGTAAGGTCTTCAGCTCTGAAAGAAGGAAGTGGTTTGATTGTCTTTCCCTGGATGTCAGCTTCTTGCTCCCCCTCAGGGGTAAGTAGCTCCATGGTACCCCAGCCTTGCTTTGCAGAATTTCCACACATAGTGTATGCAGTGTGAACCTGTGTTGAGTCAACTTCATCTTAGAATTCTTCTATGCATCAGGACATAGGGTATTGTTAGCTATGTGCTTACATAAGTCAGCTTTCTTAATCCCAGAGAGGTCAGCAGATCAGAGACTGCTTTTGAAAAATGCTCTTGACATATGAGGATTCTAAGATACTCACATGTATTGATCCTACCAAAATGTTGTCCCTGCACAGAAATCAAAAGGGACATCATTCTGTGGGCACCTGCGAGGTTTCCCATTTGGTTTCTCCCTAGCTCTCAGTGGGCAGTCCACAATCTGGTGACAAAAAGACTAGTGGTAATTCGTGACAGAATCCTGAGCAAGCAGCCCCATTAAAGAGTAATGCAGCCCATGTCTTCCCTGGGTCTTTCAAGCACACACTTCCCTGGGAAGAGCTTCTGTCTTCAGTCAAAGGAATGCCCTTTCTGTTTCAAGTATCATCCAAAGCCGCATTAATGAAACTGTGGTGGTGTCTGAAGACTATTCACTGATTGAATATAGATTTGCATGGCTACGACGTACCAAGCAATGTTCTAAAAAGACTGTGGTGGGAACCGAGTGTGCACACCAAACACAGACATACACATGCATGCACATACATACACATGTGTGTGCAGTAAATCCACAGAAGTGAATATACAGTAATTGGTCATGAGAAGTGCTAAGGGAAAGGAAGTAAAGAAGAATCAAAACAACAGTTGAAAGGGGTGATATTGATGAAGATATATTGTATTCCTAAACTGCTGAGTTAGATAGCAACTCCTTTGTATAACTCCTTAAAGATAATAAATAAAAGAATACATTGCTTTTAAAAGTAAAAGCAAAGAGTTGCCTGGTACTGTTATCTCACCCCTGTACTCCTGACAACTCATGAGGCTGAGATCTAAGGATCCCGGTTCAAAGTCCTTGACAGATAAAGTCAATGAGACTCAAAGGACTAAGCATCATCCATAAACAAAAGAGCCAAACAAGAGCAAGAGGCCATAAGTTCAAGACTCAGCTCAAGTACAAAAAAGGGGAAGAAAAAGCAGGGAGGGAAGGGAAGAAAGGAAGGAGTGAGCACTTATAAAAGGCGAGTTTACAGAAAAAAAAATAAGATATTAAGTGTGTATTCATGTGGTTCCTTTTTGGTGGATATAGTAATTACCATAATTGCTATAATCTTTACAGAAGATAGACCAACTAACTAATGTGACAAATAAGCAGAAGGCAGGCTAATGATAGTAAGTTATATATATTGATCATTAGATATTATACCAAACAATTCACCATTTATCCCCTGGACTATGGGGAAGAGCTAACACTCTACTGAGAACAAGGAAACTGTACAGCCTGGAGTTACCAGTCAGTGACAGAGCCCAATACCACTCAGGGTTTCTAAAAGTCGCCTTTGGCTACAAACTCAGGGTCACTATCAGACAGATCTATCCCTCTAAGAAAGGTAAGGAGGTTCTTATTTTCAACCAGACTTGTAAAGAGATTTTCAAAATTTAATCTATCTTTTTGCTTCAGACTATAGGGAATCATTTGGGGAGCAAGCACCCAGCATTCCACAGCTCTTAACTCTTCCTTGTACCTCTGTGTCTAAGACAAAAGAAGCAATTACAATTTATGAAGACAAGAAAGGCAAGACAAACCTGTGAAATGACTCAAGTATGAGTTCAGGGGAAAAGACGCTCAGGCTCCTTAGACCAAGGTTACTATCAAAGATTCGGGGAGAACCTAAACCAAGCCTGTCCTGTATGCTCTGCACAAGTCAGCCTGGATGGCAAACCCAGGAGCAAAAACTGCCGAGGTCCTAGGGAATGTCAAGTGAGTGGAAGTCAGGAGAGCAACAGGAAAGCTTGCCCCTCAGCAGCAGAGAAGAGCAAAGCAAAGCTCTCAAATTCCACCCTAGGCCCAGGCAATTTAATTATATTTTAATTATTTATAACTTGCTGTATTCCAGAACTGCTCTGATAAACTAGGTGTAGGAGAGAACGGGAAAGTAGAAAGGTATGGATAGCAGCATACAATGGAGACAGGAATGGAGTTAATACAGAAATGCACAATTAGTACCACAAAATGACCTCTGTATTCCAAGGGGAGGTGGGATAGGGTAGGAATTTCGCTTGACACTGGCTTCTAGCCAATCAAACCATGATACAGATCACAGAGTCCAGAAGAGAAAATAGCTTGCTGTCTTCATACACAAAGCATTGTTACACCATGCCTCCACTCCCCACAAAGCAATCCCTCCCAAATGTGACCACAGTGGAGAAGGATATCCGTCCTCTACTATGAAGGGAAGACAGGATGCAGTGGACAGAACACGAGTCCTTCTCTAGATGGATGATCATGTGTTGGAGACCTGAAACCTGCCTGAGAATGCTCTGGCCTTTTTCAAACACCTGATTAAGCCATGACAAATAGCCGTTCTTGGGAATTCCAAGGTGTACATTTAAATTACTTCCTAAAACAGGCTGGGCCAATTACCGAAACCGGTGGACCAAAAAGACCCTGCCCTGACTTCACCGTAAAGAAATTTCCGTCCGCCCCTCCCTTCCATACAGTACTTCCCCTTCTTTCCTTATAAAAGCCTAAGTTTCTTTGCCAATATATGAGACCTTGACGCGACTCAGACTGACCCTGTATTTCTTTATGCGCTTGGTCTCGATCCTCTCTCGCCCCCCTTGGTTCTTTTAGGAGGTGCCCTCTCGGATCCCCCACCAAATTACCTGGCCTGCTGGACCGGTCAAGTGGCGCCCAACGTGGGGCCCGAGACACGGTGACCTACCGGACAGCGGACAAACAAGGAGCTCCTGACACGCGAGGTAGAGACGTCCGGACCGCATCTCTCGTCCACCCCGGAAAGGTCTTGAGGTAAAGATTGCTGTCAACTAACCATGGGAGAGAGTCTGTCTAAAGAAGGTCTTTT
>NW_027206454.1:0-15000 GCF_024711535.1 Dipodomys merriami
AAAACCCAGAAGTTCGAGAATTAAGTAACTCTCGGGCTCAAACTACAGAGAAAGAAAAGGAGAAAGAGAGACCTATGGAGGGAAGGGGTTGGGGCGTTGGGGGGAGAGGTCATAGAAAGGAAAAGAAAACAGGGAAAAATAAAAACACAAAGTAAAGGTCGTTTTTAAGTGGAGGCCTGGACTCAAACCAGGCCACTGACTGAGGCTTCCTCATTATGGGATTTCAAAAGTGGGCCTTGGCTTCTTGCAGAAGTCATCTCGATGTGTTGGTATTCTGCTGTACATATCATTTGGAAGCGACTCTATCTTTTCACTCCATGGTGAATGTATTCACATATATGTTCCTATAGAAAACCAGTTTCGTGTGTGTTTCTCTCACATATGCAAAAGGTACGTTTAAAATAGGGAGACATTAGATCTCTGGACTGACTGCCTGGCTGGCTGCTTGGCTGGCTGCTTGGCTGGCTGCCTGGCTGCCTGGCTGCCTGGCTGCCTGGCTGCCTGCTGCCTCACTCACTCACTCACTCACTCACTCACTCACTCACTCACTCACTCACTCACTCACTACACTCACACACACACTCACACAGTAAGACCCAAAAGACAGGATAGATACTTTTAGGGGAGAAACACCCACCGAGGCAAGGCCCAATGGTTATGTGCCCAGAAATGAAAGTGAAACCTTGAAAACACACAGAGGAAAAAGAAACAAAGTAAACTCTCTACCTTGAGCCTGTAGTAGGGTTTAAGAGATGATTCTGTTGGTTTCCCATGCATGCATGGGGGGGAGGGGGGGGTGCTTTGACCCATGCTCTGTTTCTTTTTAAAATTTACTTCCCTCCCCGGTGTAAGTTTCCTCCTTTCTTTGAGGAAACTCTTGGCTCCGTTCCCGCAGTATACTCATTGTTTGTGCAAAAGCTCAGAGGAAGGGAGCTGCTCTTTTCCCTTCCACCACCCACCCCCACCTATTAGTTTTCTTTCCTAATAACTGTTCGTTTATGAGGGACTGAAAAGTGAAGAAAATAGGATGTGTGGAGCCATTCATTAGGAAGCTGTCCGGCTGTCTTGTCTCTGAATTCCTGGTGGTGCTTTCCCAGGCCTCATTTCCCCCTGGAAATTATCCTGCTTGCCTCTGTGTTCAATTCTGGGAAGGAAGATAGGCCGAGATAAGGCAACCTCTTGGCACGAAGCTGGAACACACGGCCACCTCGCCTCACGGGTACACAGCCTAATCATCCTATCCCGAGGGTCCTCCGTCAACAGTTTCTTACAACGATTTTTATTAGTTTAGTGGCCCTACTGAGGTTGAAATTCAAGGCCTCAACTCAGGCAGGCCTGCTGGGGTGGGCGTGTTTGTTTCTTCTTCTTTCTCCTCCCTCCCCACCCACCCTCCCCCCCTCCGCCAGGGCGCTTAAGTCGTTGCCATGACGACATTTACAAGACAAAGGAACGTTGCCTGAAGTTCCTGAGTTGACTGGGGCTCCAGGCTTAAACCAGCCCACCCCACCCCCACCCCCGACCCGCCCTGCGTCCTCTGCGAAACACCCCGGCGGGGTGGGGGGTGGGGCGGCCAGCCCTCAGCTCCTGTAACTTCATTAGCGCGCGGGGTGGGGTGGGGGGGAGTGAATCAGCCTCCCCTCCCCCTCCCCATCTTTACAAAAGTGGCCTCTTTTGCCCTTGGGCAGGAAAAGTCTGTGCGCGCGCTCTCTCTCTGGTCTTTTTCTGCTGGGACCCTCCCTGCCTACCACCAGCAGCCACTGACTTCCTGCAAGCTGGAGTTGTCAGACTACTTCCACCCGCCCGCTGCCACTAGTATGCCTCCCGCCCAAGCCCGCCAGGGACAGAATGGGAGGGGCGGGCGGGGAAGCTGGCATGCTTGCCTGTGCTCTGCCCTCTGCCCCTCCGGGAGGCATGACTGTGACCGTGGGATGTCCCCGTGGCCGACCCCTACGCTCCCACCCTCTGGACGGAGGAGAGTGAGGGGAAAAAGGAGTTCAGGAGTCTTGTCTCCCCTCCATCTTCCCGCCTAGGTCAGGCCAGGATCTGCCTCTCTTCTCCCTGTCCCTTGTTCCCCGTTCCTCTTAAGGAGTGACTGGAGAAACTGTCCGTCTGTGTTTGTGATTGTGATTAACATCGCAAAAACCTTCAAAGAATCTCAGATCGGTTAGAAGCCCGTTGGGTTTCACTTCTCAGGCGTGAGGGGTTGTTATCTCACCCTCCCTCTCTCCTTTGATTTTTTACAAATTGTTAGGGAAATGGTGACATACAGAACGGTTACAGTATGCCAGCCCACACCGGTGGCTCGCGTCTGTAATCCTAGCTGCTCAGGAGGCTGAGAGCTGAGGATCACGGTTCAAAGCCAGGCAGGGCAGGAAAGTCACCAGACTCTTATCTCCAATGAGGCACTAGAAAATCGGAAGTGGCGTTGTGGCTCAAGCGGTAGAGCACTCGCTTTGAGCTGAAGAGTTTAGGGACAGTGCCCAGGCCCAGAGTTTAAGACCCACCACTGACAAAAAAAAAAAAAAAAAAAAAAAAAAGGATAGGAAAGATTACATTACATAAGTGAGGTAGGAAGAGTACATTTTTTTTTTAATTAATAAGTTTTTTTTTTTTTTTTTTTTTTTTTTTTTTTTGTCGTTGGGCTTGAACTCTGGGCTTGGGCGCTATCCTGCCCGGGCTGGCTTTGAACCGTGATCCTCAGCTCTCAGCCTTCTGAGTAGCTAGGATTACAGGCGCGAGCCACCGGCGCCCGGCTAATGAGTTGTGTTAATTGTGAAAATACTTACAGAGTGGTTACAATGACACGAGCAAGGAAATGAGTACATTTCTTATCAAGCATTGTTGCCTCCTCCTTTGTTTCCATTCCTGCCCTCCCATCTCCCCCCACCCCCTAAAAAAGAGTACTTTTTTTTTTTTTGGACAATGTCACCCCTTCCCTGGCTCTCTCACAGGTTTTCCCTCCCTCAAGTTCTGTTTGTTCCCCACCCACAGGTTGTGTGTCAACATAGTGTCTAGTGAGTGCCACTGTTGCACTTCTTCATCCTGGGTCCCTCCATTTCTTGCCCCTCCCGGAAATAGATGAAGGAAGAAACAATGGGGGGGGGGGGAGAAGAGAAAACAAAATAACATCGATGATAACAAACACAAAGAAAGGGGAAGACTTCTTGTTATATGATCAGAGGTATATAGGCATTGCACTTTGGTGAGCCTCATGTCTTCAATTAAGCAACCCAAAGGCCAGAAGTGGAGTTTTGGCTCAAATGGCAGACTGCCAGTCTCTTTTTTTTTTTTTTGGCGCGGGGGCGGGGGGGTCCGGTCGTGGGGCCTGAACTCTGGGCCTGGGCGCTGTCCCTCATCTCTTCAGGTTAAGGCTAGCATTCTACCACTTGAGCCACAATGCCACTTCCGGCTTTTTTTCTGCTTATGTGGTGCTGAGGAATCGAATCCAGGGCCTCACGCATGCAAGGCAAGCGCTCTACCACTGAGCCACCTTCCCAGCCCCAGAGTGCCAGTCTTGAGCACAAGAGCCAAGGGACAGCACTCAGGCTCTGAGTTCAAGCCCCAGGACTGACTGGGGCGTGCACACACACACCCTGCACCCCTTGATCTTTGCTGCTGTTTCCTACCACACAGGCACAGGCACGTATGGCAGCATGTGATCTACCTCCCCCCCTCCCCCCACACACACTTTGCACTGCCGCCACCACCACCGCCGCCGCCACCAACTATAGCAACAGACTTCCTAGGCTTCCCCTCCACCACCACCACCCCCTCCGCCCCGGGCCCTAGTTTAGATCGATGAACCAAAGTGTCCCCACTGCACGTTCGGCTCTGGCAAATATCAGATAGGATTACAGTGATGAGGAGAGAGGAGCGACTGCCATGGATTGACTGTAGGGCCCAGAGGACGAATGCCAGCCCAGGCCCATTCATAGGTCAAGCCAGGAAAATGTTTTTTGTTTTTGTTTTTGTTTTTGATTTCCGGTCTCTCTCCACACCCCATGTGTTTTGTCTGTCTGTCTCTCTGTGCCATAGGGGTTTGCCATTCATGACCTGTGTGGGCGGGGATGTGCTGGGGTGTGTGTGTGTGTGTGTGTGTGTGTGTGTGTGTGTGTGTGTGTGTGTGTGTGTGTGTGTGTGTGTGTGTGTGTGTGTGTGTGTGTGTGTGTGTGTGTGTGTGTGTGTGTGTGTGTGTGTGTGTGTGTGTGTGTGTGTGTGTGTGTGTGTGTAGGGGGAGGTGTTCCTTCCTCACAAGACCTTCCTAAGTGTCTTGATCGATCTTGGGCCTGACGTTCTTTTTCCTTGTTTTGGGGTGCCACCTACTGGACACCGTGTGGAGTGACAGGGAATGATTCGGTGCTGATGGCGGGGGCTGGCGACTCTCGCGAGAGTCCGAGAGACTCTCGCGAGAGTAGCGATGAGGTATCGCCGGCTCTCTTCTGCGGCTTTATTTATTTACAACGAAACAAAACGAAACAACAGCAAACAAGGAAATGTTCTTGAAGGGAGGGCCGAGCGGAGGGAGAGGGGGGCCCGCAGGGGGTGTTTTTTTTCGTTATTTTCTGGACACGGAATTCGTTTGGATATTATGTCTTACGAGCAAACTGTACCAGTTTATTTACGGTTGTAATTTTTTTTTTTTTTTTTTTTTTGGATCCGGTCGTGGGGCCTGAACTCTGGGCCTGGGCGCTGTCCCTCAGCTCTTCAGCTCAAGGCTAGCGCTCTACCACTTGAGCCACAGCGCCACTTCCGGCTTTTTTCTTTTTGCTTAATGTGGTGCTGAGGAATCGAACCCAGGGCCTCAGGCATGCAAGGCAAGCACTCTACCACTGAGCCACCTTCCCAGCCCCTACGGTTGTAATTTATATACGGTACCACAAATGTCTTTACGTCCGTATTATGAAAAAGGGTCCCACGGCTGCAGTGGGTGAAAGATTGAGACGGGAACATTTCTAAAGGAGTGCCAAGAAAATGGAAAACAGGCAATGCAATAGTTTAGGGAGAGTTATAAATATCAAGTGCTGCCCTAGGTGAAATTTCATGCAAATGTCCTCACCCACTCAGGTAAACTTTTTATATAGGTATCAGAATACAATTTCTTGAACTATATAGACTTTTATTCACTTGATTTCCCTTAAGTAAATTAAAATAACTGGCTGTTGACAGGGCACATCTGGATATTTCTATCGGCCCCATAGAGATAATCTGTTACATTTTAGGACATGGTAGATTATATTTGCTATTTCCCCAAATGGACTTTACAAAAGCCATCCGTGGCCCCAAAGATGTTTCTGGACCTCTCATCATGTGTGACTAAATAGGCCTCAGTGAATTAAGCTGAGAAAGCTGCAAAACAAAGCAGATCACTTCAGTTATGGAATATTAAGAGAATAAAAGTAGCTTTATACCACTGGATCTTTAGTGAGAAGGTAGAATAAAAAGAAGAGAAAAATATTGGAGGATGCAATATAAGCCAATTGAAACGTATCCAACCGCGGATCTGGCTTTGAAGTGGCTATTGACTAGTGTGGTCCTAGACCATCGTGTCCAGAAGGATACATCGATGTGTTTTGAAAGATCCTAAACCAAATGTACTTGTGATCATGACCCAAAGCGTGAGGACAGGTACATTTCTGTCCTCCTAATTCCAGCTTTGGTCCTCACACGTCCGGTTGTTATAATACGTTCACAGTCGTGCCACTTACGGATATTACGTCTTGTGTCTTCTCTGCAATATCTTAAATGCTCAGAGAAGTTACACCTTCTGACAAAAGGACAGTATGTGTGTCACACACACGGGGACACACACACACTCTGTTTGCCCGGAGTGCTGTGTAGCTTACCATGTCCAGTTATAGTTTAGGTCTAGCATCCACGTAGGAGAGAAAACAGGTGCCGTTGGTTGGTCGGTCTGTCTGTCTCTCCGCCGGTCTGTCTTCCCCTGGCATCACCTGTTCTAGGTTCTTCTCCGCCGCCGCCGGCACCCCCCCCCCTCTGCCCCCCCCCCCCCCCCCCCCCCGCCGCTCCTAGTCCATCAGTCCATCCATCTACTTCCCTGTAACTGACATAATCTTCTTCTTCTTCTTTGGGGAATGGATGAATAAACTTTTACCTTGTGGATATTGTACACACACCCTAAGGGGTGTGTGTGTGTGTGTGTGTGTGTGTGTGTGTGTGTGTGTGTGTGTGTGTGTGTGTGTGTGTGTGTGTGTGTGTGTGTGTGTTGACGGAATAGAGTGTTTACCATGCCTGACCCCCTGGCTCTGCCTCTCTACCCGTCTGCGATGCGATGTGTGTGCTGGGGCGCTTCTGCCCGCATATGTTCCCAGTGCGAACTCCAAAGAGAAGTACGCCCGCCGGGCCTGTGGGTTCTAACCATGCTTCACCCCCCCCCCCCCGGGAGATAGGATCGCCCCTCTGACCCCCCCCACTCTGTTTGGGCCGGGGCCCCTCGTCTGTCTCTCCCTGTCTTTCCTCCTAGGGTTCCCTACCTGCCCTCCCCCCAGCCCCGCGCGCACACACACACACACACACACACACACACACACACACACACACACACACACACACACAGAGTCACAGACACACACACACAGAGTCACAGACACACACACCCACACCCACTGTGCACCGCCACACTCGGGTCCAGGTCCTCCACCACAGGCATGTGAGTGAAGATGCCTCTACCCTCCAACACCTGTGTGTCGGGTTCAGATTCATCGCCTCATGCCCCGAATCCTGCTCCAGAGAGAGTGGCAGAGCCTATTAGAAAAGGCTAGCTGTTTTTTTGTTTTTGTTTTTGTTTTTTTTTTTTTTTTTTTATTTTAAGGTAGTCCCATTTGTCGAGTCTCTCTCCAATTTGTTGTGACCCTGGGACTCTGTTCAGGAAGTTCCTTCCTGTGCCTATTAGTTCAAGTGTCTCTCCTACTCTGTCCTGCAGTAGTTTCAGAGATTCAGGTTTAATGTTAAGGTCTTTAATCCATTTTGAGTTGATGTTGGTGCATGGTGATAGGCTGGGGTCCACTTTTAGTTTTCTGCATGTGGCTGCCCAGTTTTCCCAGTACCAGCGGTTGAAGAGGCTGTGTTTCTTCCATTGTATGTCTTTGGCTCCTTTGTCGAATATCAGCTGGCTGTAGGCCTGTGGATTTATTTCTGGATCTTCTATTCTGTTCCATTGGTCTTCGGGTCTGTTTTTGTGCCAGTACCATGCTGTCTTTGTTATTATAGCTCTGTAGTAGAGTTTGAAGTTCGGCATGGATAGCCCTCCCATATTGTCTTTATCCCCTAGAATTGTTTTGGCTATTCTAGGTCTTTTGTTGTTCCATATGAATTTTTGGACTGTTTTCTGTATTTCAGTGATGTACGTCATTGGGATTTTAATAGGAATTGCGTTGAATTTGTATATTAGTTTTGGAAGTATTACCATCTTTACTATATTAAGTCGGCCTATCCAGGAGCATGGGAGGTCTTTCCATTTCCTAGTGTCTTCTGCAATTTCTTTCTTTAACTTTTTATAGTTCTCATTAAATAGTTCTTTTACATCTTTGGTTAGGTTAATTCCTAAATATTTTATTTTTCGGGAGGTTATTGTGAATGGGGTTGCTCCCTTTATTTCCCTCTCTTCCTGTACATTATCAGTGTATAGGAAGGCAACTGATTTTTGTGGGTTTATTTTGTATCCTGCTATTTTGACGAAGAGAGTTATGATTTCTAAGAGATTCGGGATGGACTTTTAGGGATCGTGGAGGTATAGTATCATGTCGTCTGCAAAAAGGGATAGTTTAACTTTTTCTTTCCCTATGCGGATCCCTTTAATGTCTTTTTCTTGCCTTATTGCCCTGGCTAAGGGTTCTAGGACTATATTGAAGAGGAGTGGAGACAGTGGGCATCCTTGCCTTGTTCCTGATTTTAGGAGAATTGGTTGTAGCTTTTCCCCATTAAGTATAATATTGGCTATTGGTCTGTCATAAATGGCTTTTATTGTTTTTAGAAATGTTCCTTCTATTCCTATTTTCTCCAGAGCTTTTAGCATGAATGAATGTTGAATTTTGTCAAAGGCCTTTTCTGCCCAGCCAGCGGCTCTCGTTTGGCTTTCCTGTCATTTAGTGATGGGTGAGTGGACTCACGCTTCCCATGGCGCTGTCACCGTGGGTTTCCAGACCTGTGTGCGTGACGTGTACCTACCCTCTCTGTGTTAGAAGAAACCTCTCTCTGGCCTTCCCCCTGCCCTTTCCCTGCCTGTGAAGGGGGGGGGGGGGCGGGTGGGGGCGGGGGGAGGGAGCGTGTTGTGGGGCGGGCGGGCGGCGGACTTTCACAAGTGAGCGGGGTGCCTCCCGAGGGCTCGTCTCTTGCTGGAGCCGACCCATCTTTGGGAGTTTTTTGTTGTTGTTGTTGTTGTTGTTGTTGTTGTTGTTGTTGTTGTTGTTGTTGTTGTTGTTTCTTTCTGGTTTCCATCTGGGGGAAAAAGAAAACAAAACGTACAAACACCCCCCCCCCAAAAAAAAAAAAAAAAGACGGGCGGGCAGACGGTGGGACGAGCGCTCACTTGCCCTTTTCTGGCCATGTTGGGTGGGGGTGGGGGTCTTGCCACGGGCGGCGGAGGTCGTGCGGGTGGCCGGTTCGTTTTCTCTCGTGGTGCAGGCCTGCCGTCTTTGCCGCCCCTTCCTGCTTGGGACCGATCCCGGCTTCCCGGTTCTCGGGTTCGGGCCGCTCCGTTCGGGCGACTCCCGTCCTGGTTCCTGGTTTCACTTTGGTCGCTGGCGGCGGCGGCGGCGGCGGCGGCGGCTCGATCTCGGTCTAGGTCTCTGGTGGCTCTGGTGTCGTTCGTGAGGTCGCAGAGAGGACCCGGCTGCAGGTCCTGACCTAGGTTGTGCCTCTCGGTGCGTGGCGGTGGGGAGTGAGGCGATTCGTTTCCGTGTTCTGTGTCTCCGGAGCTCAGAGCCGGCCGGCGCGCGCCGATCCGGGGTACGGCGGCTCGGTGGAGTCGGTCGTTGGAAGGCGGTTGTCGTGCTCCCCCTGGCGTCCGCCTTGATATGACAGTCCCCTCGTTCTCAGCCGAGCGAGCGAGTGAAGGAGGAGGTCTGGCGGCAGCGAGCCGGGCGGAGGCCCGGCCTCTACCGGGTGCCGGGCGCGACTGTCGCCGTGGTGTCGCTGTGGCGCCGGGGCGGCTGTTCTGTCGGACTTTGCGCCCGCAGGCGAGCGCGGGGTGGGGCCGTGAGTCGCCGCTCTCTCTTCCGTGCCCGGTCTGTGCCGGGGGTGGCGGCTTGGTCGGGTCGACCAGTAGTTCTGTCTGGGCCCGACGCCTTGTCCTCCTCCCCTCCCGTAGTTCTGTCTGGGCCCGACGCCTTGTCCTCCTCCCCTCCCTGGACTCTGGTCTTTGAGGGCGAAAGAAGGAGAGTACGAGGGACGTCTCGGGAGTCGGGGGAAAGGGTCCCCGGGTGAGCCGCTAGGTGGTGGGGCCGGTCCCGGCCCGGACTCGGACCACCCCCCCTCCCCGGAGTCACCTCCGAGTGAGCGCTTGGCGCGTGCCGGGCGCGAGGGCCTGGGTCGCCGGCCCCGTGTGGTCTCCCTCCACGGCCCCGGAGGCCGGAGGACAGACCTCTGCGGCGGGAGGAGCCGTGGGCACGGCCGAGGCGAGCCTCGGGGCCGGGACCTACACCCCCCCCCCCCTCCCCGACATAGGATGGTCGTCGGAGTCACCTCCGAGTGAGCGCTTGGCGCGTGCCGGGCGCGAGGGCCTGGGTCGCCGGCCCCGTGTGGTCTCCCTCCATGGCCCCGGAGGCCAGAGGCCAGACCTCTGCGGCGGGAGGAGCCGTGGGCACGGCCGAGGCGAGCCTCGGGGCCGGGACCTACACCCCGCCCCTCCCCGACATAGGATGGTCGTCGGAGTCACCTCCGAGTGAGCGCTTGGCGCGTGCCGGGCGCGAGGGCCTGGGTCGCCGGCCCCGTGTGGCCTTCCTCCACGGCCTTCTCCACGGCCCCGGAGGCCGGAGGACAGACTTCTCCGGCGCGAGGAGCCGTGGGCACGGCCGAGGCGAGCCTCGGGGCCGGGACCTACCTACCTACCGTCTGCGGTGTGCGCGATGGCGGGGACTTGCCCGGTGGGCCCTGCGTAGGGGAAAAGTCGAGGTGGAGGGAGCACCTCGGGAGTCGGGGACCCGAGCCCGGGAGTCCCGCGTGTGTGCGTGCTGGCGGCAGGGCGCTCACCACCGACCCCGCGCGGTGTGGGTGTGGTGGCTGGGTGCCTCTCGGAGTGGGTGCCTCGCGTCTGCCGGGGGAAGGCTCCCCGTGCCGCTCGTGCCGTGAGCCCGTGCGCACCCGGGGTAGTGGGGCGGGTGCGTCCCCTGACCCCGCTCCCGCCCTCTCTCTTCGTCTGTCTTCGCCTTATGTGGTCGACCAGCTGTCCCTGAGAGTTCCGTGTCTGGCTCTGTTGGGGACGTGTTGGGGACAGGTGTCCCCGATGTGGTTTCCGAGAGGTCCCTGTCGCCAGCGAGTTGTCGCCCCTGCGTGACCAGCTGGTTTTGGCGTGGTGACGTGAGGATTTTGTACCTGCAGGAGGGTGCTGGCATGCTGTGTCCCGGTGGCTGTCAGCGGGTCTTTTGGGGCTCTCTCGGATGCTGTGTGCCGGGCCTTTCCCGTCTCTTCCCGGTCCGGGTCCCCCTGCCCTTCCCCCCGCACCCCGGGCTCCCGCTGCCCTGAGCAGGCCTTGCCCCTGTGGTGGCTCGTGGGTGTGGTGGTGGTGGTGGTGGTGGTGGTGGTTGGTTGGTGGCTGAGTGAGTCCCGTCGTCCTTGATCTCTCCCCCGCTCCCGGTGCCGGATTCTGGCCCTTGCCTCGGCACGCCGAGGAGGAGAGTGGTTGGTTGCCTGGGGTGCATAGGTAGGCCCGCGCGGTGTGCTTCCCTCGCCGTGGCCGGCTTGAGGAGGAAAAGGCGGGGGGCGAGTCCTGCCTTGCCTTGCCTGTGCGTGTGCGGCATCCCCGTCCTGCCGTCGTGCTCGTCCGACCTCCGTGGCTTTTTTTTTTTTTTTTTTTCCCCCCTATCGCCCCTAGCTCCAACTCCCCCGACCTGCCGCTTCCCGATGGCGGGCCTGGTCGGCCGCTGACCTGCGCTACTCCCGAGCGCTGTCCGTGGTTCTTTTTCTTTTTCTTTTTTTCCTCTCTAGCTTCTTTCGGCTCTGTGCCCGGTGGAGGTGTCCTGGTAATCCCGAGCGCCAGGGACGCTGAAGCCCGTGGTACTTTTTTTATTTTTTTATTTTTTTAAGTTTTTTTTTTCCTTTTTTTCTTTTTTTTTTTTTTTTTTTTCCTTTTACCTCGCTCGTTACTCACGAAAGGTTGTCTGTCCTGGCTACGCTTTTATCCCAGGCTGTTGGCCCTCTCGGGAGCCGAGCTTCCTGGGCCCCACCGCCTCCCGAGTGCCGTGTGGCTGTCTTCTCCGCCCCCTCGGTGTGATTGATGTGGTGACGTTGCGATCTCCTTCGGGCCCGGGCCTAAGCTGCGCCAGGCGAGGGACGGACATTCATGGCGAATGGGACCGCTCTTCTCGTTCTGCCCGTGGGCCCCTGCCCTCACCGTCCCACCGTGCCGGCGCCGGTGGTGTGCGGGGAGGCAGGGGTGCGGCAACCGGGTCCGGCTGCGCTCTCCCTGCCCTCGCCGTGAGGTCGGGGACTTGTACACGCTGGAGGAGGGGGGGCGCCCCTGATCTTGCTCCTCTCTTCCCGTGACTCGTTATCGGCACGGGGGTCGGCTCTCTCCGCGGAGAGGGAGGGTCGGTGCTCCGTGCTTGCCCGTGCTGTGTGGTGTGAAAAGCCGCGCCTCGCGCTCTGCCCTCTTGCGGTGCTCCCGGAACGCTCCCGGTCGGTTCTCTCAGGTGCCTGAGGCTGAGTGGTGGTGTCGTTCCCGATCCCGGCGTTGTCCGTTGCCTTGTGCCAGCCTGCTGCCCGTGGTGTGTCCCGGCCGTCCTTGGGTTTGTGGGGCTTGTGCGAGTGAGAAAAAAGTTATCGCAGAGATTGACGTCTCTGCTGGGGGGGGGTCGAGGCGGTTCCCCAGAGGAGGAGCGCTCTTCCCTTGTTGCGCCGGGCGGGTGGCTTCCCCGCATGAGCTGCCGGCCCTGGTCCTGGCTTGTCTTCCCTGCCGTGTCACCTGGCTCTTGTTGCACCGGGGGACCTGAGATGTTGCAGTGGGAGGCGAGCCGGGCCTGTGCGGGCTTCCCCGCCCGTGTGCGCGACTTTGCTCTGGCCCCGCACGGCAAGGCCGACCGACCAGGGTTGGTGTTGCTGCTGCCGCAGACCCCCCCCCGCCCCACCCCTCCCTGCCACCCGTGGTGGGAAGGATGGACGCCTTTGATGTGTGCTGGTCCCGGCGGGGTTCCCGTCGGGGTTGGGTGCGGGCCACCCTCAGAGTGAGGAGAGGTTCTCTAGCGATCCTCGTTCGGGAGGCGGCGTTCGCTGCCGGGTTGGCGGGGGCCCGCCCCCGATGGGCTCCCGCGGCCCTGCCGCTCCCTGTCCCGCTTTTGAGCGTTAGTGGCTGCCCGCGTTGGTAACTGCGTGCCCGCGCCTCCCCCCTCCGAGCTGGGGGAGGGTCCCGCGGGGCCTCTCCCGGGCCGTCGTCTGGTGTGGTGAGTGGAGGACGTTCCCGATCCGTCCCCGCCCCTGCCTCGCGCGCGGTGTGTCGAGTGGCGGAGCCTGGAGCCTGTGCTGGGTCGCGATGCGAGGGCGTGTGGTGTGTGGCTTCCCGGCCTCGTGCTTGGGGTGCCGTGGGGTTTTTGGGGGGTCCCGTCCCCCTCCCCCTCCGGCCCCTGGCGACGCTGTTCCCGAGCGTCTGTGTGGGCCGCCGCCCGTTGGCGACGACGGCGCCGTGCCGGGCGCCGGGCCCCGCGGTGTTCCGGGGCCGCCGTGCCCGTGGTGGTGTGCCGCTCGGGGGGGTTCTGGCCCTCCGGAGCCGAGGATCCCGGTGTGTGTGGGCCCTTGCTCACGCGGCCGAAAAAGAGGCGGTCGATGATGGGTGCCGTGTCCGGCGGTGTGGATGGGTGCGGTGGGGCCCTGCTGGCGCGGGTGGCTCCGCGGGCGCTCGCGGGGTCTTTGAGGCGTGTGCGAGCTGCCTTTTCCCTCTCGGGCCTCTTTTGGGGGGGCCCGCCGCTGCCGCGGTGGGGGTTTCCGGTCCGCTGGTCGGCCGGCTCGGTGTCCCAGGCGTTGCGCGGGACCGCCCAGGAGTTGGGGGTGGTGAGATCCCGCGTTCGTTTCCCTGGCGTGCCGGCTGTGCCCGGAAAGGTCTCACCTCCCCGCTGGTTTGCGGCTGCGCCACCCGCCCGTGGGGGGGGTGGCCGCTCGCTCGCTCGCTCGCCTCTCACCCCGGTGACCCGACCCGATGACCCTCCCCGCTGCTCTTATTGGGCTTCCGGCATGCCCTCCTCACCCGCATCAGCCTTCCGCGATCCTCACCGGTTTGGCCTTGGTGGCCGGCCACCGGCGGACGGTCGAGTTGGGCGTGTGTGGTGTGTTCTCTTGGTGGGGGGGACGGCGCTCGGCTCGTGAGGCTGCTCTCCCGGTGTGGGGGAGGCACGTCGTCGCGGCGGCGGTGGCTTTTGAAGGGTCTTCCCGGATCGGTTTTGCTCACGACGCGAGGGCTCCTGCCAGCGGGACCGCCGGTACGCCACGGGGGCGGTGGCGGTGAGATTCCCGCGTGCGTCCCTCGCTCGGGAGTTGGCCGTCCGGGGGCCCGAAGCCGGCGTGACGTGTCTCCTCCCGCTGGGCGCCGCCTCGCGTGCCTGCGCGATGTCGTCCCGGGTTCCCGCGCCTCCCTCCTGCTCGCCGTGCCAGAGGCTTGCCCGCATCGTCTCCTCCGTCTCGAGCCGTGTGGCTTCGTCCCCCGCCCCGGTCCCGGATCCGGGGCGTTGTGCTCTCCCGGCGTGTCGCCGCCGCGTGCCCGTCGCGACCCCGGTTCCCGTGCCTGGCCCCGTCCGCTCTGTGCCGGCGGTGTCCGCGCGTGAGCGTGCTCGCGTGCGTTGGGTTTGGTGTCGCCCGCCTCCCGGGGTCCCTGCCGCCGCCTCCGGCCGCCGCCGTTGGCCGGTGTGACTTGTCGCCGACGGGTCGTCGCCGCAGACCCCCGACCCCTTGCCGGCACCGCCGGTCCGCGGTGGCGCGGGTCGTTGTGCGCTCGGCCCCCGCGTCCGTGCGAGCGAGTGAATTCGGGCCGGCTTCTGAGGGAGGCGGAGAAAAACCCCGTGGCCGTGTGGCGTGCGTTGCGTTGTGCGCGTCACCCTCGGCTTTCTGGCCGCTCGGGTGTGTGCCACGCGCGACCCGGCCGGCTGGCCGGCTGGACCGTGGACGTCGGCGCGCCGCCTCCGGGCGGGGAAGGGGCCTGGCTCTCCTCCCCGTCCGTGTGTGCGCGCCGCCGCTCCCGTGCCCGCCGGGCCGGCAGGCGGGGTGTCGGTGATGCGGTGCCCTCGCGCTTTGGGTGCGGTGTGGTGCCCTTTCCCCCCCCCCGGCCACGGGTTCCCCTGCCCTCTCCGTGCTCTTCCTCTCTCTGCTCGTCACCGCGCGGTGGCCTGCTTGCGCCCGTGTGCCCGCGCCGCCGTCCCGGATGGTGGCGGTTGGGTCGCGTCGGCGGCCGGCTTGGCCCGCCGGTGTCGGTCTTCCCGGTCGCTGCCGGCGTTCGCTGGTCGGGCGGCCTCGGTCTCCCGGATCGAGGTCCGCGCCTCCCTCCCTTCCCGCGCCCGCTCCGCGCCCACCCTTGTGTGCGCTCTCGGGGCCGGTCGGGCCCGCCCGGTCGTTCTGGTGTGCGGCGACCCGGGATCCGCCTCGCCGCCCTCGCTCCCCCTCGTTGGCTCCCCGTCTCCTCCTCGCCATCGCCCGCTGGCCGGGAGGGAGGGGTGGGGTTCTGCCCTCTCCTCGCTCACGCTCCTTGACGTCTGGTCCCCGTGGAGAGACAGACGGATGCCCCGGTTTGCCCGTGTTCCCTCTCTGCTCCTTCCGCCCCCCCCGCCCGGCGGGAAGGAGGTGTGGGGG
>NW_027206454.1:32500-50000 GCF_024711535.1 Dipodomys merriami
ATCCTGGGTCTTGAAGTCAGGGCCTGAGGACTGTCACTCAGGCACTCAGCATTTTCGGCTCAAGTCTAGCACTGTACCATTTGAGCCACAGTGCTACTTATGTCTATGTACGTGATATCTATCTATCTATCTATCTATCTATCTATCTATCTATCTATCTATCTATCTATCTATCTATCTATCTATCTATCTATCTATCTATCTATCTATCTATCTATCTATCTATCTATCTATCTGTCTATCTGTCTATCTGTCTATCTGTCTATCTGTCTATCTGTCTATCTGTCTATCTGTCTATCTGTCTGTCTACCTATCTATCTATCTATCTATCTATCTATCTATCTATCTATCTATCTATCTATCTATCTATCTATCTATCTATCTATCTATGTATCGATATAGATATACATCTCTATATATCTATATCTCTATATATCTATGTGTGTGCGTGCGTGCGTGTGCCTGAGTATGTATATATGTATACATATATATGTGTTTATATGCATATACATATATAAACACATATTCATTTATTTTTTTTAATTGTATTTTATTTTATTTGAGAACATACTGTACAGAGGGGCTACAATTACATGGGCAGGATAATGCATACATTTCTTACCAAGCATTGCAGCCTCCTCCTTTGTTTACCCTTCACTTCCCTTCCCCGCCTCCCCCCTCCCCCCACCCAATTTTACCCCCCTCCCCCCACCCAATTATACCCCCCTCCCCCCACACACCGAAATTGTAAAGCTGGTTTTGACATGACATTTTGTACTTCTCATTGTTGCAACAGGTCCACCTGAATCCTTAAACGACTTGTTTGTCCCCATCTCCTCCACATGTTATACTGACATCAAATATAGTGAAAGCGGGGGTTACACTGTGGGGGAGGGACATACAAAGCAACAAAGAAATAATCTTATAAATGCATTAGAAACACATGCATGAAAGAAACAAAAACATTAAAATACATATTTAAGGGTTCATTTTCCTAACATCACATTATCTGGCCTTTTCCGCTTGACTCATACCTATACTAGATATTGCAAATAAGGGAAACCATGGGACCTATGCTTCTTTGGGCCTGGCTTACTTCACTTAATATAATTTTTTCCAAACCTTTCCATTTCCTAACAAATGGGGAAATGTCATTCTTTCTGATGGAGGCATAGAATTCCATTGTGTATATATACCACATTTTCTTGATCCATTCATCTACTGAGGGGCATCTGGGTTGGTTCCATATCTTAGCTATGGTAAATAATGCTGCAATAAACATAGTTGTGCTGGTAGCTTTAGTGTGGTCTTGTTTGTAAACATTTGGGTAACATTTATTTATACATATACGTATATATGTATAAGCACACATATATTCATTTATTTATACATATATATATATACATACACACACACACACACACACACACACACACACATATATATACTCATACATAGTGTGATACATACATATAAATATACGTATATTCAGTTATTATATACGTGCTTTTTTTTTTTTTTTTTTTGTTGGCCGTGGGGCTTGAACTCTGGGCCTGGGCGCTGTCCCTCAGCTCTTCAGCTCAAGGCGAGCGCTCAACCACTTGAGCTACAGCACCACTTCCAGTTTTCTGGTGGTTTATTGGAGATCGGAGTCTCACGGTCTCGCCTGCCCGGGCTGGCTTTGAACCGCCATCCTCAGATCTCAGCCTCCTAAGTAGCTAGGATTACAGGCGTGAGTCACCAGCGCCCGGCTTATTTACATGCTTTTTGGTTGTTGTTTTCCACACACCCCCCCCCCCCCGCCCCCGACTTGGGGCCTTGGGAAGAGAACTGCAGGGGAGGGGGGGTGCAGAGGCATTTTCTCCTTCGGGAAACCAGATGATGATTGAATAAAATTAGCCATCCATCCTTGAGACATTCTCAAGGTGGTGGGCTGGAATGTGTCTGGGTGGTAGACAGATTCCCTAAAAACTCGGGTCTAAATGGCAGCAGCGATGGGAGTGGCATCCATCTTGTTTACAGACCGAGTCTCCATGTTCAACATGAGACTCCTCTAAACTGAGTCTTTGCATGTTCTTGAGCTCATGTGTGGCTTTCATATTCTGTGTGGGTTGACACGGGCGGGCGGGTGGCCAGGCGGGTGATTCATTGGAGATAAGAGTCCCTTTTGGGGCACCGGTTCCTGCTCCCTCCTTCCTTCGGGGACACCAAGGAAGAAGTTGCCTCTGGCGAGTTCCAGGCTGGCAAGCTCAGTAAGCAGAGACCACTGGGCCTGAAACACAGTTCTTCCTTGAGTCCACACAGAAAAGCAAGGGGTGGGGGAGGGGAGAGGACAGAGACACAGGAGAGACAGACAGAGAGACAGAGACCCAGAGACCAGTGGAAAGACACACAGAGTAAGAGATGGAAGGGAGAGCAAGTGAGAGATCCACAAGTCCAACTAGATCTGAGACACACACACACACACACACACACACACACACACACACACACACACACACACACACACACACACACACACACACACAGAGGGAGACATGGACGGGGAACCAGAGACCCATTACTGTGACTGACTAGATCACCTGAATAAATTATTCCTTCCCTGCCCTGCCCTCATGTATTAAGGTAGACTCTTGGTATGGAGTTCTTCTTGTCACCAAACACAGGTGAGGGTTAGTGACTTTTTACCCTTCCATGTAGGGACTCTTCCCTTAGGACCCTTGATTTCGATCATTGAATAAGAATTTCTGGAGGAGTCACTCTGGTGGAGTTTTTATGGAGTAAGTAAGCAAGCAGGCAAGCAGACAACCAGACCCCCAAAAAAGGCACAGACAGACAGACAGACAGACAGACAGACAGACAGACAGACAGACAGACAGACAGACAGACAGACAAGGACATACTCTAATACAGTGTGGGTGCTCTTGAAGGGAGAGAGACCTACACAGCTCCTTGACTTCATGGGTGTTTTCAGGGTTAGATAGGCGGGGGGGGGGGGGGGAGAGATGTGGCAGCTGAGTTATGTACAGATAGCTGTTTTATCTTTGCCCCAACCTGAATTTCTAGATGTTTGGGGCATTTCTCTACAGGTAAGAAAAACAGGTCATTGACCATTCCTTCCTTCCTTCCTTCCTTCCTTCCTTCCTTCCTTCCTTCCTTCCTTCCTTCCTTCCTTCCTTTTTTACTTTCTCTCTTTCTTCTCCCCACCCCCCCTCTCTCTCCTTTTTCTTTATTTTTTTGGGGGGGTGGGCAATACTGAGACTTGAAGTCAGGGCCTCAGCACTGTCACTCAACTTCTTCTTTTTTTTCACATATGAATAATTTTACAGTTTATTTCATTAAAATTATATTCTCAGAAAGGTAAAAAATA
Source organism: Dipodomys merriami (assembly GCF_024711535.1). Classification (NCBI taxonomy): domain Eukaryota; kingdom Metazoa; phylum Chordata; class Mammalia; order Rodentia; family Heteromyidae; genus Dipodomys; species Dipodomys merriami. Next base: position 35,871 of record NW_027206454.1, read on the forward strand.
TATATTAGCTATTTCATCAAATGAAGTAATTATACTAACACATAACATAAGTTAGTGAAAGTTTTATCTGTCATGAATAGGACAAAAAGTATCATCAAACAACATTTCTAGGAATCACACTCAACTTCTTTTGCTCACGTCTAGCACTGTATCATTTGAACCACATCACCACTTCTGGCTTTCTCTCTCTCTCTCTTTCTCTCTCTCTCTCTCTCTCTCTCTCTCTCTCTCTCTCTCTCTCTCTCTCTCTCTCTCTCTCTCTCTCTCTCTCTCTCTCTCCAGACACACACACACAGACACACACATGCATATACATACATATACACATATATATTTATACACATACATACATATATATCTATCTATGCTTATATATAGTGTGATACAAACATATATATATATATTTATTATTTTCAGTTTTTTTGTCGTCGGGTGTGAGGCTTGGACTCTGGGTCTGGGTGCTGTCTCTCTGCTCTTCATCTGAAGGCTCACTACTGTTCTGCCACTTGAGCCACAGGGTGCCACTGCTCCCCTTTTCTGTTTATATAGTGCTGAGGAATCGAACCCAGGGCCTCATGCTTGCAAGGGGAGCGAGCACTCTACCACTAAGCCACCTTCCTAGCTCTCCCCCCTTTTTTGGCCAGTCCAGCATGGAAGGCTCCTGCATCTTGTTTGTATGGACATACTCACAGCTGAATAACTGAGTTGTTTTGCTTAATAAAAAAAAAATCCTGGTGTTGATATATGTGGAGGGGAAGGGAAAAAACAAATTGTTAAAACAGGGTTACAGGAGGACCCATTGAAACAATGAGATATACAAGTCGTTATGTCAAAAAACGAACTTTACAACTTTGGTGGGGGGACGGCGGGGGGGGGGGGAGGATACGAAGGGATGGGAAGGGGAAAAAAAGCAGGAGGCTACAATGCTTATAAGAAATGTGCTCATTATCTTACCCATGTAATTGTAACCCCTCTGTACAGTATTTTCACAATAAAAATATGTTTAAAAATATATATATTTAAAAAAAAACTTGGTACAGTAGTCTAGAAACATGGTTGCTATTACAGCCTTCATTGGCTTCACTTGACCACTGTTTTCTCATTTAAAAGCTTTTGGCGACAAGCATGATTATTTTTCGTGGGGTGGGGGTGACTGTTTTGAGGCTTTCCCAAATTTTTATGTCCAACAGGTTACCAGATCTAAGGAAAACCCAGAAGTTCGAGAATTAAGTAACTCTCGGGCTCAAACTACAGAGAAAGAAAAGGAGAAAGAGAGACCTATGGAGGGAAGGGGTTGGGGCGTTGGGGGGAGAGGTCATAGAAAGGAAAAGAAAACAGGGAAAAATAAAAACACAAAGTAAAGGTCGTTTTTAAGTGGAGGCCTGGACTCAAACCAGGCCACTGACTGAGGCTTCCTCATTATGGGATTTCAAAAGTGGGCCTTGGCTTCTTGCAGAAGTCATCTCGATGTGTTGGTATTCTGCTGTACATATCATTTGGAAGCGACTCTATCTTTTCACTCCATGGTGAATGTATTCACATATATGTTCCTATAGAAAACCAGTTTCGTGTGCTTTCTCTCACATATGCAAAAGGTACGTTTAAAATAGGGGAGACATTAGATCTCTGGACTGACTGCCTGGCTGGCTGCTTGGCTGGCTGCTTGGCTGGCTGCCTGGCTGCCTGGCTGCCTGGCTGCCTCACTCACTCACTCACTCACTCACTCACTCACTCACTCACTCACTCACTCACTCACTCACTCACTCACTCACTCACTCACTCACTCACTCACTCACTCACACACTCACACACTCACACACAGTAAGACCCAAAAGACAGGATAGATACTTTTAGGGGGAGAAACACCCACCGAGGCAAGGCCCAATGGTTATGTGCCCAGAAATGAAAGTGAAACCTTGAAAACACACAGAGGAAAAAGAAACAAAGTAAACTCTCTACCTTGAGCCTGTAGTAGGGTTTAAGAGATGATTCTGTTGGTTTCCCATGCATGCATGGGGGGGGAGGGGTGGTGCTTTGACCCATGCTCTGCTTCTTTTTAAAATTTACTTCCCTCCCCGGTGTAAGTTTCCTCCTTTCTTTGAGGAAACTCTTGGCTCCTTTCTCACAGTATACTCATTGTTTGGGCAAAAGCTCAGAGGAAGGGAGCTGCTCTTTTCCCTTCCACCACCCACCCCCACCTATTAGTTTTCTTTCCTAATAACTGTTCGTTTATGAGGGACTGAAAAGTGAAGAAAATAGGATGTGTGGAGCCATTCATTAGGAAGCTGTCCGGCTGTCTTGTCTCTGAATTCCTGGTGGTGCTTTCCCAGGCCTCATTTCCCCCTGGAAATTATCCTGCTTGCCTCTGTGTTCAATTCTGGGAAGGAAGATAGGCCGAGATAAGGCAACCTCTTGGCACGAAGCTGGAACACACGGCCACCTCGCCTCACGGGTACACAGCCTAATCATCCTATCCCGAGGGTCCTCCGTCAACAGTTTCTTACAACGATTTTTATTAGTTTAGTGGCCCTACTGAGGTTGAAATTCAAGGCCTCAACTCAGGCAGGCCTGCTGGGGTGGGCGTGTTTGTTTCTTCTTCTTTCTCCTCCCCCCCCCCCACCCTCCCCCCTCCGCCAGGGCGCTTAAGTCGTTGCCATGACGACATTTACAAGACAAAGGAACGTTGCCTGGAGTTCCTGAGTTGACTGGGGCTCCAGGCTTAAACCAGCCCACCCCACCCCCACCCCCGACCCGCCCTGCGTCCTCTGCGAAACACCCCGGCGGGGTGGGGGGTGGGGCGGCCAGCCCTCAGCTCCTGTAACTTCATTAGCGCGCGGGGTGGGGTGGGGGTGAGTGAATCAGCCTCCCCTCCCCCTCCCCGTCTTTACAAAAGTGGCCTCTTTTGCCCTTGGGCAGGAAAAGTCTGCGCGCGCGCGCTCTCTCTGGTCTTTTTCTGCTGGGACCCTCCCTGCCTACCACCAGCAGCCACTGACTTCCTGCAAGCTGGAGTTGTCAGACTACTTCCACCCGCCCGCTGCCACTAGTATGCCTCCCGCCCAAGCCCGCCAGGGACAGAATGGGAGGGGCGGGCGGGGAAGCTGGCATGCTTGCCTGTGCTCTGCCCTCTGCCCCTCCGGGAGGCATGACTGTGACCGTGGGATGTCCCCGTGGCCGACCCCTAAGCTCCCACCCTCTGGACGGAGGAGAGTGAGGGGAAAAAGGAGTTCAGGAGTCTTGTCTCCCCTCCATCTTCCCGCCTAGGTCAGGCCAGGATCTGCCTCTCTTCTCCCTGTCCCTGTTCCCCGTTCCTCTTAAGGAGTGACTGGAGAAACTGTCCGTCTGTGTTTGTGATTGTGATTAACATCGCAAAAACCTTCAAAGAATCTCAGATCGGTTAGAAGCCCGTTGGGTTTCACTTCTCAGGCGTGAGGGGTTGTTATCTCCCCCTCCCTCTCTCCTTTGATTTTTTACAAATTGTTAGGGAAATGGTGACATACAGAACGGTTACAGTATGCCAGCCCACACCGGTGGCTCGCGTCTGTAATCCTAGCTGCTCAGGAGGCTGAGAGCTGAGGATCACGGTTCAAAGCCAGGCAGGGCAGGAAAGTCACCAGACTCTTATCTCCAATGAGGCACTAGAAAATCGGAAGTGGCGTTGTGGCTCAAGCGGTAGAGCACTCGCTTTGAGCTGAAGAGTTTAGGGACAGCGCCCAGGCCCAGAGTTTAAGACCCACCACTGACAAAAAAAAAAAAAAAAGGATAGGAAAGATTACATTACATAAGTGAGGTAGGAAGAGTACATTTTTTTTTTAATTAATAAGTTGTTTTTTTTTTTTTTTTTGTCGTTGGGCTTGAACTCTGGGCTTGGGCGCTATCCTGCCCGGGCTGGCTTTGAACCGTGATCCTCAGCTCTCAGCCTTCTGAGTAGCTAGGATTACAGGCGCGAGCCACCGGCGCCCGGCTAATGAGTTGTGTTAATTGTGAAAATACTTACAGAGTCGTTACAATGACACGAGCAAGGAAATGAGTACATTTCTTATCAAGCATTGTTGCCTCCTCCTTTGTTTCCATTCCTGCCCTCCCATCTCCCCCCACCCCCTAAAAAAGAGTACTTTTTTTTTTTGGACAATGTCACCCCTTCCCTGGCTCTCTCACAGGTTTTCCCTCCCTCAAGTTCTGTTTGTTCCCCACCCACAGGTTGTGTGTCAACATAGTGTCTAGTGAGTGCCACTGTTGCACTTCTTCATCCTGGGTCCCTCCATTTCTTGCCCCTCCCGGAAATAGATGAAGGAAGAAACAATGGGGGGGGGAGAAGAGAAAACAAAATAACATCGATGATAACAAACACAAAGAAAGGGGAAGACTTCTTGTTATATGATCAGAGGTATATAGGCATTGCACTTTGGTGAGCCTCATGTCTTCAATTAAGCAACCCAAAGGCCAGAAGTGGAGTTTTGGCTCAAATGGCAGACTGCCAGTCTCTTTTTTTTTTTTTTGGCGCGGGGGCGGGGGGGTCCGGTCGTGGGGCCTGAACTCTGGGCCTGGGCGCTGTCCCTCATCTCTTCAGGTTAAGGCTAGCATTCTACCACTTGAGCCACAATGCCACTTCCGGCTTTTTTTCTGCTTATGTGGTGCTGAGGAATCGAATCCAGGGCCTCACGCATGCAAGGCAAGCGCTCTACCACTGAGCCACCTTCCCAGCCCCAGAGTGCCAGTCTTGAGCACAAGAGCCAAGGGACAGCACTCAGGCTCTGAGTTCAAGCCCCAGGACTGACTGGGGCGTGCACACACACACCCTGCACCCCTTGATCTTTGCTGCTGTTTCCTACCACACAGGCACAGGCACGTATGGCAGCATGTGATCTACCTCCCCCCCTCCCCCCACACACACTTTGCACTGCCGCCACCACCACCGCCGCCGCCGCCACCAACTATAGCAACAGACTTCCTAGGCTTCCCCTCCACCACCACCACCCCCTCCGCCCCGGGCCCTAGTTTAGATCGATGAACCAAAGTGTCCCCACTGCACGTTCGGCTCTGGCAAATATCAGATAGGATTACAGTGATGAGGAGAGAGGAGCGACCGCCATGGATTGACTGTAGGGCCCAGAGGACAGAATGCCAGCCCAGGCCCATTCATAGGTCAAGCCAGGAAAATGTTTTTTGTTTTTGTTTTTGTTTTTGATTTCCGGTCTCTCTCCACACCCCATGTGTTTTGTCTGTCTGTCTCTCTGTGCCATAGGGGTTTGCCATTCATGACCTGTGTGGGCGGGGATGTGCTGGTGTGTGTGTGTGTGTGTGTGTGTGTGTGTGTGTGTGTGTGTGTGTGTGTGTGTGTGTGTGTGTGTGTGTGTGTGTGTGTGTGTGTGTGTGTGTGTGTGTGTGTGTGTGTGTGTGTGTGTGTGTGTGTGTAGGGGGAGGTGTTCCTTCCTCACAAGACCTTCCTAAGTGTCTTGATCGATCTTGGGCCTGACGTTCTTTTTCCTTGTTTTGGGGTGCCACCTACTGGACACCGTGTGGAGTGACAGGGAATGATTCGGTGCTGATGGCGGGGGCTGGCGACTCTCGCGAGAGTCCGAGAGACTCTCGCGAGAGTAGCGATGAGGTATCGCCGGCTCTCTTCTGCGGCTTTATTTATTTACAACGAAACAAAACGAAACAACAGCAAACAAGGAAATGTTCTTGAAGGGAGGGCCGAGCGGAGGGGGAGGGGGGCCCGCAGGGGGTGTTTTTTTTCGTTATTTTCTGGACACGGAATTCGTTTGGATATTATGTCTTACGAGCAAACTGTACCAGTTTATTTACGGTTGTAATTTTTTTTTTTTTTTTTTTGGATCCGGTCGTGGGGCCTGAACTCTGGGCCTGGGCGCTGTCCCTCAGCTCTTCAGCTCAAGGCTAGCGCTCTACCACTTGAGCCACAGCGCCACTTCCGGCTTTTTTCTTTTTGCTTAATGTGGTGCTGAGGAATCGAACCCAGGGCCTCAGGCATGCAAGGCAAGCACTCTACCACTGAGCCACCTTCCCAGCCCCTACGGTTGTAATTTATATACGGTACCACAAATGTCTTTACGTCCGTATTATGAAAAAGGGTCCCACGGCTGCAGTGGGTGAAAGATTGAGACGGGAACATTTCTAAAGGAGTGCCAAGAAAATGGAAAACAGGCAATGCAATAGTTTAGGGAGAGTTATAAATATCAAGTGCTGCCCTAGGTGAAATTTCATGCAAATGTCCTCACCCACTCAGGTAAACTTTTTTTTTTTTTTTTTTTTTTTTTTCAGTCTCTTAATCACCTTTATTTTATTTTTTTTTTTTTTTTTATCACGCAGCTCTACAGGGTTCTTCTTTTTTTTTTTTTTTTAATTTTTTTTATTGTAGAGATACTATACAGAGGGTTACAGTTACATGAGTGAGGTAATGAGTACACTTCCACTTCCTCTTGAACATTGTTACCCCCTCCATTGTTTTCCCCCTACCATCCCCTCCCTCCCTCCCTTCCCCAAGGTTCTTTTTTTTTTTTTTTTGATCGTGATTAAGTGATTACTTAATTTCCGGAAATTCACAGTATTGTGGAATAATGATGCTCATTTAAAGTCACAAGTTCATTCTAACTTTCCTGGAGCAAATTGTCTATCACAGTCTGTAATATATAACGGTGCTCATATGTTATATACCATATATGTGATCAGCAGCATGGGGATATTTAGTAGTGGTTCAACCAGATGAGTGGGAGTTCTTTGTTTCTTAAGTCCTGTTAGTTTTGTCATATCACCTAACATTTTGGATTCATCATCCACTTATCAGGGAGACCATGTACTGTTTGTCTCTTCGTTCTTGGCTTACCTCGCTCAACATGATTCCTTCTAGCTCCATCCATTTCCCTGCAAATGCCATTATTTTGTCATTTCTAATGGCTGCATAATATTCCATTGTGTATAGATACCACAATTTTTGGATCCATTCATCTGTGGTGGGGCATCTAGGTTGTTTCCATATCCTAGCTATTGCGAACAGTGCTGCAATAAACATGGAGGTGCACGTGTCCTTGTATATTGGTTCCTGTTGTTCAGGGTAGATGCCTAGAAGTGGTATGACTGGGTCGTAAGGGAGGTCAATCTTTAGCTTTCTAAGGACCCTCCAGACTGCTTTCCAAAGTGGTTGTATGAGTGTACATTCCCACCAGCAGTGTAATAGCGTTCCTCGTTCTCCACATCCCCTCCAGCATTTGTCGTTGGCTGATTTGTGGATGTGGGACATTCTGACTGGGGTAAGGTGGTATCTCAGGGTTGTCTTTATTTGCATTTCCTTCACCACCAGGGATGATGAACATTTCCTCATGTGTTTCTTTGCCATTTTTATTTCTTCATTTGAGACGTCCCTCTTTAGTTCCCTTGCCCATTTAGTAATTGGTGTGTTGGGTTTGGGAGGGATTAGTTTCTTGAGTTCCCTGTATATACAGGATGTTAACCCCTTGTCTGATATATTGCTGGTAAATATTTTTTCCCAATTAGTTGGTTGTCTTTCTAGCTTGGTTGCGATAGCTTTATCTGTGCAGAAGCTTTTTATTTTAAGGTAGTCCCATTTGTCGAGTCTCTCTCCAATTTGTTGTGACCCTGGGACTCTGTTCAGGAAGTTCCTTCCTGTGCCTATTAGTTCAAGTGTCTCTCCTACTCTGTCCTGCAGTAGTTTCAGAGATTCAGGTTTAATGTTAAGGTCTTTAATCCATTTTGAGTTGATGTTGGTGCATGGTGATAGGCTGGGGTCCACTTTTAGTTTTCTGCATGTGGCTGCCCAGTTTTCCCAGCACCAGCGGTTGAAGAGGCTGTGTTTCTTCCATTGTATGTCTTTGGCTCCTTTGTCGAATATCAGCTGGCTGTAGGCCTGTGGATTTATTTCTGGATCTTCTATTCTGTTCCATTGGTCTTCGGGTCTGTTTTTGTGCCAGTACCATGCTGTCTTTGTTATTATAGCTCTGTAGTAGAGTTTGAAGTTCGGCATGGATAGCCCTCCCATATTGTCTTTATCCCCTAGAATTGTTTTGGCTATTCTAGGTCTTTTGTTGTTCCATATGAATTTTTGGACTGTTTTCTGTATTTCAGTGATGTACGTCATTGGGATTTTAATAGGAATTGCGTTGAATTTGTATATTAGTTTTGGAAGTATTACCATCTTTACTATATTAAGTCGGCCTATCCAGGAGCATGGGAGGTCTTTCCATTTCCTAGTGTCTTCTGCAATTTCTTTCTTTAACTTTTTATAGTTCTCATTAAATAGTTCTTTTACATCTTTGGTTAGGTTAATTCCTAAATATTTTATTTTTCGGGAGGTTATTGTGAATGGGGTTGCTCCCTTTATTTCCCTCTCTTCCTGTACATTATCAGTGTATAGGAAGGCAACTGATTTTTGTGGGTTTATTTTGTATCCTGCTATTTTGACGAAGAGAGTTATGATTTCTAAGAGATTCGGGATGGACTTTTAGGGATCGTGGAGGGAGGTATAGTATCATGTCGTCTGCAAAAAGGGATAGTTTAACTTTTTCTTTCCCTATGCGGATCCCTTTAATGTCTTTTTCTTGCCTTATTGCCCTGGCTAAGGGTTCTAGGACTATATTGAAGAGGAGTGGAGACAGTGGGCATCCTTGCCTTGTTCCTGATTTTAGGAGAATTGGTTGTAGCTTTTCCCCATTAAGTATAATATTGGCTATTGGTCTGTCATAAATGGCTTTTATTGTTTTTAGAAATGTTCCTTCTATTCCTATTTTCTCCAGAGCTTTTAGCATGAATGAATGTTGAATTTTGTCAAAGGCCTTTTCTGCCCAGCCAGCGGCTCTCGTTTGGCTTTCCTGTCATTTAGTGATGGGTGAGTGGACTCACGCTTCCCATGGCGCTGTCACCGTGGGTTTCCAGACCTGTGTGCGTGACGTGTACCTACCCTCTCTGTGTTAGAAGAAACCTCTCTCTGGCCTTCCCCCTGCCCTTTCCCTGCCTGTGAAGGGGGGGGGGGCGGGTGGGGGCGGGGGGAGGGAGCGTGTTGTGGGGCGGGCGGGCGGCGGACTTTCACAAGTGAGCGGGGTGCCTCCCGAGGGCTCGTCTCTTGCTGGAGCCGACCCATCTTTGGGAGTTTTTTGTTGTTGTTGTTGTTGTTGTTGTTGTTGTTGTTTCTTTCTGGTTTCCATCTGGGGGAAAAAGAAAACAAAACGTACAAACACCCCCCCCAAAAAAAAAAAAAAAAAAGACGGGCGGGCAGACGGTGGGACGAGCGCTCACTTGCCCTTTTCTGGCCATGTTGGGTGGGGGTGGGGGTCTTGCCACGGGCGGCGGAGGTCGTGCGGGTGGCCGGTTCGTTTTCTCTCGTGGTGCAGGCCTGCCGTCTTTGCCGCCCCTTCCTGCTTGGGACCGATCCCGGCTTCCCGGTTCTCGGGTTCGGGCCGCTCCGTTCGGGCGACTCCCGTCCTGGTTCCTGGTTTCACTTTGGTCGCTGGCGGCGGCGGCGGCGGCGGCTCGATCTCGGTCTAGGTCTCTGGTGGCTCTGGTGTCGTTCGTGAGGTCGCAGAGAGGACCCGGCTGCAGGTCCTGACCTAGGTTGTGCCTCTCGGTGCGTGGCGGTGGGGAGTGAGGCGATTCGTTTCCGTGTTCTGTGTCTCCGGAGCTCAGAGCCGGCCGGCGCGCGCCGATCCGGGGTACGGCGGCTCGGTGGAGTCGGTCGTTGGAAGGCGGTTGTCGTGCTCCCCCTGGCGTCCGCCTTGATATGACAGTCCCCTCGTTCTCAGCCGAGCGAGCGAGTGAAGGAGGAGGTCTGGCGGCAGCGAGCCGGGCGGAGGCCCGGCCTCTACCGGGTGCCGGGCGCGACTGTCGCCGTGGTGTCGCTGTGGCGCCGGGGCGGCTGTTCTGTCGGACTTTGCGCCCGCAGGCGAGCGCGGGGTGGGGCCGTGAGTCGCCGCTCTCTCTTCCGTGCCCGGTCTGTGCCGGGGGTGGCGGCTTGGTCGGGTCGACCAGTAGTTCTGTCTGGGCCCGACGCCTTGTCCTCCTCCCCTCCCGTAGTTCTGTCTGGGCCCGACGCCTTGTCCTCCTCCCCTCCCTGGACTCTGGTCTTTGAGGGCGAAAGAAGGAGAGTACGAGGGACGTCTCGGGAGTCGGGGGAAAGGGTCCCCGGGTGAGCCGCTAGGTGGTGGGGCCGGTCCCGGCCCGGACTCGGACCACCCCCCCCTCCCCGGAGTCACCTCCGAGTGAGCGCTTGGCGCGTGCCGGGCGCGAGGGCCTGGGTCGCCGGCCCCGTGTGGTCTCCCTCCACGGCCCCGGAGGCCGGAGGACAGACCTCTGCGGCGGGAGGAGCCGTGGGCACGGCCGAGGCGAGCCTCGGGGCCGGGACCTACACCCCGCCCCTCCCCGACATAGGATGGTCGTCGGAGTCACCTCCGAGTGAGCGCTTGGCGCGTGCCGGGCGCGAGGGCCTGGGTCGCCGGCCCCGTGTGGCCTTCCTCCACGGCCTTCTCCACGGCCCCGGAGGCCGGAGGACAGACTTCTCCGGCGCGAGGAGCCGTGGGCACGGCCGAGGCGAGCCTCGGGGCCGGGACCTACCTACCTACCGTCTGCGGTGTGCGCGATGGCGGGGACTTGCCCGGTGGGCCCTGCGTAGGGGAAAAGTCGAGGCGGTGGGAGCACCTCGGGAGTCGGGGACCCGAGCCCGGGAGTCCCGCGTGTGTGCGTGCTGGCGGCAGGGCGCTCACCACCGACCCCGCGCGGTGTGGGTGTGGTGGCTGGGTGCCTCTCGGAGTGGGTGCCTCGCGTCTGCCGGGGGAAGGCTCCCCGTGCCGCTCGTGCCGTGAGCCCGTGCGCACCCGGGGTAGTGGGGCGGGTGCGTCCCCTGACCCCGCTCCCGCCCTCTCTCTTCGTCTGTCTTCGCCTTATGTGGTCGACCAGCTGTCCCTGAGAGTTCCGTGTCTGGCTCTGTTGGGGACATGTTGGGGACAGGTGTCCCCGATGTGGTTTCCGAGAGGTCCCTGTCGCCAGCGAGTTGTCGCCCCTGCGTGACCAGCTGGTTTTGGCGTGGTGACGTGAGGATTTTGTACCTGCAGGAGGGTGCTGGCATGCTGTGTCCCGGTGGCTGTCAGCGGGTCTTTTGGGGCTCTCTCGGATGCTGTGTGCCGGGCCTTTCCCGTCTCTTCCCGGTCCGGGTCCCCCTGCCCTTCCCCCCGCACCCCGGGCTCCCGCTGCCCTGAGCAGGCCTTGCCCCTGTGGTGGCTCGTGGGTGTGGTGGTGGTGGTGGTGGTGGTGGTGGTGGTGGTGGTGGTTGTTGGTTGGTGGCTGAGTGAGTCCCGTCGTCGTCCTTGATCTCTCCCCCGCTCCCGGTGCCGGATTCTGGCCCTTGCCTCGGCACGCCGAGGAGGAGAGTGGTTGGTTGCCTGGGGTGCATAGGTAGGCCCGCGCGGTGTGCTTCCCTCGCCGTGGCCGGCTTGAGGAGGAAAAGGCGGGGGGCGAGTCCTGCCTTGCCTTGCCTGTGCGTGTGCGGCATCCCCGTCCTGCCGTCGTGCTCGTCCGACCTCCGTGGCTTTTTTTTTTTTTTTTTTTTTTTCTTCCCCTATCGCCCCTAGCTCCAACTCCCCCGACCTGCCGCTTCCCGATAGCGGGCCTGGTCGGCCGCTGACCTGCGCTACTCCCGAGCGCTGTCCGTGGTTCTTTTTCTTTTTCTTTTTTTCCTCTCTAGCTTCTTTCGGCTCTGTGCCCGGCGGAGGTGTCCTGGTAATCCCGAGCGCCAGGGACGCTGAAGCCCGTGGTATTTTTTTTATTTTTTTATTTTTTTAAGTTTTTTTTTTTTTTTTTTTTTTTCCCTTTTACCTCGCTTGTTACTCACGAAAGGTTGTCTGTCCTGGCTACGCTTTTATCCCAGGCTGTTGGCCCTCTCGGGAGCCGAGCTTCCTGGGCCCCACCGCCTCCCGAGTGCCGTGTGGCTGTCTTCTCCGCCCCCTCGGTGTGATTGATGTGGTGACGTTGCGATCTCCTTCGGGCCCGGGCCTAAGCTGCGCCAGGCGAGGGACGGACATTCATGGCGAATGGGACCGCTCTTCTCGTTCTGCCCGTGGGCCCCTGCCCTCACCGTCCCACCGTGCCGGCGCCGGTGGTGTGCGGGGAGGCAGGGGTGCGGCAACCGGGTCCGGCTGCGCTCTCCCTGCCCTCGCCGTGAGGTCGGGGACTTGTACACGCTGGAGGAGGGGGGGCGCCCCTGATCTTGCTCCTCTCTTCCCGTGACTCGTTATCGGCACGGGGGTCGGCTCTCTCCGTGGAGAGGGAGGGTCGGTGCTCCGTGCTTGCCCGTGCTGTGTGGTGTGAAAAGCCGCGCCTCGCGCTCTGCCCTCTTGCGGTGCTCCCGGAACGCTCCCGGTCGGTTCTCTCAGGTGCCTGAGGCTGAGTGGTGGTGTCGTTCCCGATCCCGGCGTTGTCCGTTGCCTTGTGCCAGCCTGCTGCCCGTGGTGTGTCCCGGCCGTCCTTGGGTTTGTGGGGCTTGTGCGAGTGAGAAAAAAGTTATCGCAGAGATTGACGTCTCTGCTGGGGGGGGGTCGAGGCGGTTCCCCAGAGGAGGAGCGCTCTTCCCTTCTTGCGCCGGGCGGGTGGCTTCCCCGCATGAGCTGCCGGCCCTGGTCCTGGCTTGTCTTCCCTGCCGTGTCACCTGGCTCTTGTTGCACCGGGGGACCTGAGATGTTGCAGTGGGAGGCGAGCCGGGCCTGTGCGGGCTTTCCCGCCCGTGTGCGCGACCTTGCTCTGGCCCCGCACGGCAAGGCCGACCGACCAGGGTTGGTGTTGCTGCTGCCGCAGACCCCCCCCGCCCCACCCCTCCCTGCCACCCGTGGTGGGAAGGATGGACGCCTTTGATGTGTGCTGGTCCCGGCGGGGTTCCCGTCGGGGTTGGGTGCGGGCCACCCTCAGAGTGAGGAGAGGTTCTCTAGCGATCCTCGTTCGGGAGGCGGCGTTCGCTGCCGGGTTGGCGGGGGCCCGCCCCCGATGGGCTCCCGCGGCCCTGCCGCTCCCTGTCCCGCTTTTGAGCGTTAGTGGCTGCCCGCGTTGGTAACTGCGTGCCCGCGCCTCCCCCCTCCGAGCTGGGGGAGGGTCCCGCGGGGCCTCTCCCGGGCCGTCGTCTGGTGTGGTGAGTGGAGGACGTTCCCGATCCGTCCCCGCCCCTGCCTCGCGCGCGGTGTGTCGAGTGGCGGAGCCTGGAGCCTGTGCTGGGTCGCGATGCGAGGGCGTGTGGTGTGTGGCTTCCCGGCCTCGTGCTTGGGGTGCCGTGGGGTTTTGGGGGGTCCCGTCCCCCTCCCCCTCCGGCCCCTGGCGACGCTGTTCCCGAGCGTCTGTGTGGGCCGCCGCCCGTTGGCGACGACGGCGCCGTGCCGGGCGCCGGGCCCCGCGGTGTTCCGGGGCCGCCGTGCCCGTGGTGGTGTGCCGCTCGGGGGGGTTCTGGCCCTCCGGAGCCGAGGATCCCGGTGTGTGTGGGCCCTTGCTCACGCGGCCGAAAAAGAGGCGGTCGATGATGGGTGCCGTGCCCGGCGGTGTGGATGGGTGCGGTGGGGCCCTGCTGGCGCGGGTGGCTCCGCGGGCGCTCGCGGGGTCTTTGAGGCGTGTGCGAGCTGCCTTTTCCCTCTCGGGCCTCTTTTGGGGGGGCCCGCCGCTGCCGCGGTGGGGGTTTCCGGTCCGCTGGTCGGCCGGCTCGGTGTCCCAGGCGTTGCGCGGGACCGCCCAGGAGTTGGGGGTGGTGAGATCCCGCGTTCGTTTCCCTGGCGTGCCGGCTGTGCCCGGAAAGGTCTCACCTCCCCGCTGGTTTGCGGCTGCGCCACCCGCCCGTGGGGGGGGGTGGCCGCTCGCTCGCTCGCTCGCCTCTCACCCCGGTGACCCGACCCGATGACCCTCCCCGCTGCTCTTATTGGGCTTCCGGCATGCCCTCCTCACCCGCATCAGCCTTCCGCGATCCTCACCGGTTTGGCCTTGGTGGCCGGCCACCGGCGGACGGTCGAGTTGGGCGTGTGTGGTGTGTTCTCTTGGTGGGGGGGACGGCGCTCGGCTCGTGAGGCTGCTCTCCCGGTGTGGGGGAGGCGCGTCGTCGCGGCGGCGGTGGCTTTTGAAGGGTCTTCCCGGATCGGTTTTGCT
>NW_027206454.1:62500-65000 GCF_024711535.1 Dipodomys merriami
TAGGCCAGCCGGGCCAATTCACCACGTCTCTGTCTCTTCTTTCTCTGTGTCTCTGTGTCTCTGTGTCTCTGTGTGTCTGTCTGTCTCTGTCTCTGTCTCTGTCTCTCTGTCTCTCAGTCTCTCTCAGTCTCAGTCTCTCAGTCTCTCTCTCTCTCTCTCTCTCTCTCTCTCTCTCTCTCTCTCTCTCTCTCCCTCCCTCTCCCTCTCCCTCCCTCCCTCCCTCCCTCCCTCCCTCCCTCCCTCCCTCCCTCCCGCTCGCCCGCCCGCACTCCCTCCCTCCTTTTCCTCTCGACTTTCCAGTCAATCCTGGGGCTTGAGCTGCTGGCGCTCCAACACACAACGGTCCCACTCCGAGCCTGCCTGCCTGCCTGCCTGCCTGCCTGCCTGCCTGCCTGCCTGCCTATGCATGGGCCCCATATTCCAACGAGGCACATCATCATCCCCACCCCACCCCTTCTCTGAAAAGAAGGCAGTCTCTCTCGGGGCCAGCCAGCCTGGGCCTGGAAGAGAAGGACATAAGGCCGGTTTTCTCAGTCAGTCAATGCGTGGTTTTTTGGTTTTCATGCATTTCAGGAGACAAAACTGCAATTCACAAAACCACCACTAGATGGCGCGCGTTCGTCGTCGACAAGGTGGATGGGGCGGCGGGAGGGGCAAAACACGGGTCGGGTCAGTCACTCAGTCGGTCAGTCAGTCCTCACCTACCCGGCAGTGGGTAGTGAGAGTTCTGACATACACATACCTATAGGTTGTTATAGTTGGTTATTATCATCATTTGCTTTTCCTTTTGGCCAGTCCCGCCCGGGGCTTGGGCTCCGGGCCTGAGCACTGTCCCAGAGTTTCTTTATGCTCAGGGTCACTGCCCTACCACTCGAGGCTCTTCTGGGCTTGTTCTGTCTAGGTGGTACTGAGGAATTGAACCCAGGGCTTCAAGCACGCTAAGACACATGCCCAGCCCAGCCCAGCCCACCTCACCTCTGGGATTTTTTTTTTTTTTTTTTTCCCCCCCTGTCACCATAATGAGTCCGCGCACCGGGTTCTGCCCGCCCGGAACCAGAGGTACAGTACTGTCCTCTGGGAGCTCGTGCTCTTGCATGACACGGTAGTAATTCAGCCCCGAGGAAATCTTCACTGGGGCATTTTTCCCCCAAGTCCACCTCCGCTCCTGGCGTTTTGGGTGACCCATCGAGATGAAGAGTCTCAAATGGACTTTCCTGCCCGGGCTGGCTTTGACCCACTATCCTCAGGTCTCAGCCTCCTCGCTCAGCACCTCAGGCGGATGATGGGCAGTGAGCCACCGGCTGCCACCGGCTGCCACCGGTACCACCGGGCCGGTGAGCCTTTGCCTGGGGTTTTTCTTTACTGACCAGCCGAGAGGTTTTGTGCCCTACCTGTCTTATGGATAAGTTGGCTCTGTTTTCGCTCTTATTTTTGTCCTCATGGATATCCTTCTTTCCCAAGGAAAAGGGGCCTCGGCTCGGCTCGGCTCGGCTCGGCTCGGCTCGGGGAGATAGTAAATTCCCGAGGCCAGACGATGCATAGGAGGAACTTTCTGCCACGGTGTGGTGTGGTGTGGTGTGGTGTGGTGTGGTGTGGTGTGGTGTGGTGTGGTGTGGTGTGGCAGCTCAGATATCACAAGAAGGACTGCCATCTTGTGTGCAGGATACCCGGGGAGGGGAACTGCGGGGTGGGGGTGAGCAGAGGCATTTTCTCCTTCCGGAAACCAGATGATGATTGAATAAAATTAGCCATCCATCCTTGAGACATTCTCGAGGAGGTGGGCTGGGAATGTGTCTGGGTGGTAGTCAGCTTCCCTAAAAACTCGGGCCTAAATGGCGGTGGCGGCGGCGGCATCCATCTTGTTCACAGACCGAGTGTCCACGTGCAAAATGAGAGTCTCTTTTGGGACGCTGGTTCCTGCTCCCTCCTTCCTTTGGGGACACCAAGGAAGAAGTTGCCGCTGGCGGGTGGGTTCCAGGCTGGCAAGCAGAGTAAGCAGAGCCCCGCTGGGACTGAAATACGGTTCTTCCTGGAGTCCACAACGAAAAGCAAGACACAGAGAGGGGGAGGGGGGACACAGAGACAGAGAGGAGACAGAGAGGCAGAGAGAAAGAGACAGAGACAGAGAGAGACAGAGACCCAGCGACCGACGGAAAGACACACAGGGGAAGAGATGGAGGGGGAGAGCGAGAGATCCACAAGTCCAACTAGGTCCCCTGAACGAATCATCGACGGACGGACGGACGGACGGACGGACGGACGGACGGACGGACGGACGGACGGACGGACGGACGGACGGACGGACGGACGGACGGACGGACGGACGGACGGACGGACGGACGGACGGACGGACACACCCAGAGGCAGACAAGAGGGAGATGGAGAGATGGAGGGGGAGCGAGAGATCCACAAATCTAACGACACCACCTGAATCCAACGACACCACCTGAATAATCAGACTGTCTGAATAATCAGTCTGTCTGAATAATCAGACAGACAG
>NW_027206454.1:70000-87500 GCF_024711535.1 Dipodomys merriami
CTGAGTCTTTGCATGTTCTTGAGCTCATGTGTGGCTTTCATATTCTGTGTGGGTTGTCACGGGCGGGCGGGTGGCCAGGCGGGTGATTCATTGGAGATAAGAGTCTCTTTTGGGGCACCGGTTCCTGCTCCCTCCTTCCTTCGGGGACACCAAGGAAGAAGTTGCCTCTGGCGGGTTCCAGGCTGGCAAGCTGAGTAAGCAGAGACCACTGGGCCTGAAACACAGTTCTTCCTTGAGTCCACACAGAAAAGCAAGGGGTGGGGGAGGGGAGAGGACAGAGACACAGGAGAGACAGACAGAGAGACAGAGACCCAGAGACCGGTGGAAAGACACACAGAGTAAGAGATGGAAGGGAGAGCGAGTGAGAGATCCACAAGTCCAACTAGATCTGAGACACACACACACACACACACACACACACACACACACACACACACACACACACACACAGAGGGAGACATGGACGGGGAACCAGAGACCCATTACTGTGACTGACTAGATCACCTGAATAAATTATTCCTTCCCTGCCCTGCCCTCATGTATTAAGGTAGACTCTTGGTATGGAGTTCTTCTTGTCACCAAACACAGGTGAGGGTTAGTGACTTTTTACCCTTCCATGTAGGGACTCTTCCCTTAGGACCCTTGATTTCGATCATTGAATAAGAATTTCTGGAGGAGTCACTCTGGTGGAGTTTTTATGGAGTAAGTAAGCAAGCAGGCAAGCAGAGACAACCAGACCCCCAAAAAAGGCACAGACAGACAGACAGACAGACAGACAGACAGACACACAGACACACAGACAGACAAGGACATACTCTAATACAGTGTGGGTGCTCTTGAAGGGAGAGAGACCTACACAGCTCCTTGACTTCATGGGTGTTTTCAGGGTTAGACAGGCGGGGGGGGGGGGGGGGAGATGTGGCAGCTGAGTTATGTACAGATAGCTGTTTTATCTTTGCCCCAACCTGAATTTCTAGATGTTTGGGGCATTTCTCTACAGGTAAGAAAAACAGGTCATTGACCATTCCTTCCTTCCTTCCTTCCTTCCTTCCTTCCTTCCTTCCTTCCTTCCTTCCTTCCTTCCTTCCTTTTTTTACTTTCTCTCTTTCTTCTCCCCACCCCCCTCTCTCTCCTTTTTCTTTATTTTTTTGGGTGGGTGGGCAATACTGAGACTTGAAGTCAGGGCCTCAGCACTGTCACTCAACTTCTTCTTTTTTTCACATATGAATAATTTTACAGTTTATTTCATTAAAATTATATTCTCAGAAAGGTAAAAAATATATATTAGCTATTTCATCAAATGAAGTAATTATACTAACACATAACATAAGTTAGTGAAAGTTTTATCTGTCATGAATAGGACAAAAAGTATCATCAAACAACATTTCTAGGAATCACACTCAACTTCTTTTGCTCACGTCTAGCACTGTATCATTTGAACCACATCACCACTTCTGGCTTCTCTCTCTCTCTCTCTCTCTCTCTCTCTCTCTCTCTCTCTCTCTCTCTCTCTCTCTCTCTCTCTCTCTCTCTCCAGACACACACACACAGACACACACATGCATATACATACATATACACATATATTTATACACATACATACATATATATCTATCTATGCTTATATGTAGTGTGATACAAACATATATATATTTATTATTTTCAGTTTTTTTGTCGTCGGGTGTGAGGCTTGGACTCTGGGTCTGGGTGCTGTCTCTCTGCTCTTCATCTGAAGGCTCACTACTGTTCTGCCACTTGAGCCACAGGGTGCCACTGCTCCCCTTTTCTGTTTATATAGTGCTGAGGAATCGAACCCAGGGCCTCATGCTTGCAAGGGGAGCGAGCACTCTACCACTAAGCCACCTTCCTAGCTCTCCCCCCTTTTTTGGCCAGTCCAGCATGGAAGGCTCCTGCATCTTGTTTGTATGGACATACTCACAGCTGAATAACTGAGTTGTTTTGCTTAATAAAAAAAAAAAATCCTGGTGTTGATATATGTGGAGGGGAAGGGAAAAAACAAATTGTTAAAACAGGGTTACAGGAGGACCCATTGAAACAATGAGATATACAAGTCGTTATGTCGAAAAACGAACTTTACAACTTTGGTGGGGGGACGGCGGGGGGGGGGGGAGGATACGAAGGGATGGGAAGGGGAAAAAAAGCAGGAGGCTACAATGCTTATAAGAAATGTGCTCATTATCTTACCCATGTAATTGTAACCCCTCTGTACAGTATTTTCACAATAAAAATATATTTAAAAAATATATATTTAAAAAAAAACTTGGTACAGTAGTCTAGAAACATGGTTGCTATTACAGCCTTCATTGGCTTCACTTGACCACTGTTTTCTCATTTAACAGCTTTTGGCGACAAGCATGATTATTTTTCGTGGGGTGGGGGTGACTGTTTTGAGGCTTTCCCAAATTTTTATGTCCAACAGGTTACCAGATCTAAGGAAAACCCAGAAGTTCGAGAATTAAGTAACTCTCGGGCTCAAACTACAGAGAAAGAAAAGGAGAAAGAGAGACCTATGGAGGGAAGGGGTTGGGGCGTTGGGGGGAGAGGTCATAGAAAGGAAAAGAAAACAGGGAAAAATAAAAACACAAAGTAAAGGTCGTTTTTAAGTGGAGGCCTGGACTCAAACCAGGCCACTGACTGAGGCTTCCTCATTATGGGATTTCAAAAGTGGGCCTTGGCTTCTTGCAGAAGTCATCTCGATGTGTTGGTGTTCTGCTGTACATATCATTTGGAAGCGACTCTATCTTTTCACTCCATGGTGAATGTATTCACATATATGTTCCTATAGAAAACCAGTTTCGTGTGTTTTCTCTCACATATGCAAAAGGTACGTTTAAAATAGGGGAGACATTAGATCTCTGGACTGACTGCCTGGCTGGCTGCTTGGCTGGCTGCTTGGCTGGCTGCCTGGCTGCCTGGCTGCCTGGCTGCCTGGCTGCCTGGCTGCCTCACTCACTCACTCACTCACTCACTCACTCACTCACTCACTCACTCACTCACTCACACACTCACACACTCACACACAGTAAGACCCAAAAGACAGGATAGATACTTTTAGGGGGAGAAACACCCACCGAGGCAAGGCCCAATGGTTATGTGCCCAGAAATGAAAGTGAAACCTTGAAAACACACAGAGGAAAAAGAAACAAAGTAAACTCTCTACCTTGAGCCTGTAGTAGGGTTTAAGAGATGATTCTGTTGGTTTCCCATGCATGCATGGGGGGGAGGGGGGGGTGCTTTGACCCATGCTCTGTTTCTTTTTAAAATTTACTTCCCTCCCCGGTGTAAGTTTCCTCCTTTCTTTGAGGAAACTCTTGGCTCCGTTCCCGCAGTATACTCATTGTTTGTGCAAAAGCTCAGAGGAAGGGAGCTGCTCTTTTCCCTTCCACCACCCACCCCCACCTATTAGTTTTCTTTCCTAATAACTGTTCGTTTATGAGGGACTGAAAAGTGAAGAAAATAGGATGTGTGGAGCCATTCATTAGGAAGCTGTCCGGCTGTCTTGTCTCTGAATTCCTGGTGGTGCTTTCCCAGGCCTCATTTCCCCCTGGAAATTATCCTGCTTGCCTCTGTGTTCAATTCTGGGAAGGAAGATAGGCCGAGATAAGGCAACCTCTTGGCACGAAGCTGGAACACACGGCCACCTCGCCTCACGGGTACACAGCCTAATCATCCTATCCCGAGGGTCCTCCGTCAACAGTTTCTTACAACGATTTTTATTAGTTTAGTGGCCCTACTGAGGTTGAAATTCAAGGCCTCAACTCAGGCAGGCCTGCTGGGGTGGGCGTGTTTGTTTCTTCTTCTTTCTCCTCCCTCCCCACCCACCCTCCCCCCCTCCGCCAGGGCGCTTAAGTCGTTGCCATGACGACATTTACAAGACAAAGGAACGTTGCCTGAAGTTCCTGAGTTGACTGGGGCTCCAGGCTTAAACCAGCCCACCCCACCCCCACCCCCGACCCGCCCTGCGTCCTCTGCGAAACACCCCGGCGGGGTGGGGGGTGGGGCGGCCAGCCCTCAGCTCCTGTAACTTCATTAGCGCGCGGGGTGGGGTGGGGGGGAGTGAATCAGCCTCCCCTCCCCCTCCCCATCTTTACAAAAGTGGCCTCTTTTGCCCTTGGGCAGGAAAAGTCTGTGCGCGCGCTCTCTCTCTGGTCTTTTTCTGCTGGGACCCTCCCTGCCTACCACCAGCAGCCACTGACTTCCTGCAAGCTGGAGTTGTCAGACTACTTCCACCCGCCCGCTGCCACTAGTATGCCTCCCGCCCAAGCCCGCCAGGGACAGAATGGGAGGGGCGGGCGGGGAAGCTGGCATGCTTGCCTGTGCTCTGCCCTCTGCCCCTCCGGGAGGCATGACTGTGACCGTGGGATGTCCCCGTGGCCGACCCCTACGCTCCCACCCTCTGGACGGAGGAGAGTGAGGGGAAAAAGGAGTTCAGGAGTCTTGTCTCCCCTCCATCTTCCCGCCTAGGTCAGGCCAGGATCTGCCTCTCTTCTCCCTGTCCCTGTTCCCCGTTCCTCTTAAGGAGTGACTGGAGAAACTGTCCGTCTGTGTTTGTGATTGTGATTAACATCGCAAAAACCTTCAAAGAATCTCAGATCGGTTAGAAGCCCGTTGGGTTTCACTTCTCAGGCGTGAGGGGTTGTTATCTCACCCTCCCTCTCTCCTTTGATTTTTTACAAATTGTTAGGGAAATGGTGACATACAGAACGGTTACAGTATGCCAGCCCACACCGGTGGCTCGCGTCTGTAATCCTAGCTGCTCAGGAGGCTGAGAGCTGAGGATCACGGTTCAAAGCCAGGCAGGGCAGGAAAGTCACCAGACTCTTATCTCCAATGAGGCACTAGAAAATCGGAAGTGGCGTTGTGGCTCAAGCGGTAGAGCACTCGCTTTGAGCTGAAGAGTTTAGGGACAGTGCCCAGGCCCAGAGTTTAAGACCCACCACTGACAAAAAAAAAAAAAAAAAAAAAAAAAAAAAAAAAAAAAAGGATAGGAAAGATTACATTACATAAGTGAGGTAGGAAGAGTACATTTTTTTTTTAATTAATAAGTTTTTTTTTTTTTTTTTTTTTTTTTTTGTCGTTGGGCTTGAACTCTGGGCTTGGGCGCTATCCTGCCCGGGCTGGCTTTGAACCGTGATCCTCAGCTCTCAGCCTTCTGAGTAGCTAGGATTACAGGCGCGAGCCACCGGCGCCCGGCTAATGAGTTGTGTTAATTGTGAAAATACTTACAGAGTGGTTACAATGACACGAGCAAGGAAATGAGTACATTTCTTATCAAGCATTGTTGCCTCCTCCTTTGTTTCCATTCCTGCCCTCCCATCTCCCCCCACCCCCTAAAAAAGAGTACTTTTTTTTTTTTTTGGACAATGTCACCCCTTCCCTGGCTCTCTCACAGGTTTTCCCTCCCTCAAGTTCTGTTTGTTCCCCACCCACAGGTTGTGTGTCAACATAGTGTCTAGTGAGTGCCACTGTTGCACTTCTTCATCCTGGGTCCCTCCATTTCTTGCCCCTCCCGGAAATAGATGAAGGAAGAAACAATGGGGGGGGGGGAGAAGAGAAAACAAAATAACATCGATGATAACAAACACAAAGAAAGGGGAAGACTTCTTGTTATATGATCAGAGGTATATAGGCATTGCACTTTGGTGAGCCTCATGTCTTCAATTAAGCAACCCAAAGGCCAGAAGTGGAGTTTTGGCTCAAATGGCAGACTGCCAGTCTCTTTTTTTTTTTTTTTGGCGCGGGGGCGGGGGGGTCCGGTCGTGGGGCCTGAACTCTGGGCCTGGGCGCTGTCCCTCATCTCTTCAGGTTAAGGCTAGCATTCTACCACTTGAGCCACAATGCCACTTCCGGCTTTTTTTCTGCTTATGTGGTGCTGAGGAATCGAATCCAGGGCCTCACGCATGCAAGGCAAGCGCTCTACCACTGAGCCACCTTCCCAGCCCCAGAGTGCCAGTCTTGAGCACAAGAGCCAAGGGACAGCACTCAGGCTCTGAGTTCAAGCCCCAGGACTGACTGGGGCGTGCACACACACACCCTGCACCCCTTGATCTTTGCTGCTGTTTCCTACCACACAGGCACAGGCACGTATGGCAGCATGTGATCTACCTCCCCCCCTCCCCCCACACACACTTTGCACTGCCGCCACCACCACCGCCGCCGCCACCAACTATAGCAACAGACTTCCTAGGCTTCCCCTCCACCACCACCACCCCCTCCGCCCCGGGCCCTAGTTTAGATCGATGAACCAAAGTGTCCCCACTGCACGTTCGGCTCTGGCAAATATCAGATAGGATTACAGTGATGAGGAGAGAGGAGCGACTGCCATGGATTGACTGTAGGGCCCAGAGGACAGAATGCCAGCCCAGGCCCATTCATAGGTCAAGCCAGGAAAATGTTTTTTGTTTTTGTTTTTGTTTTTGATTTCCGGTCTCTCTCCACACCCCATGTGTTTTGTCTGTCTGTCTCTCTGTGCCATAGGGGTTTGCCATTCATGACCTGTGTGGGCGGGGATGTGCTGGGGTGTGTGTGTGTGTGTGTGTGTGTGTGTGTGTGTGTGTGTGTGTGTGTGTGTGTGTGTGTGTGTGTGTGTGTGTGTGTGTGTGTGTGTGTGTGTGTGTGTGTGTGTGTGTGTGTGTGTGTGTGTGTGTGTGTAGGGGGAGGTGTTCCTTCCTCACAAGACCTTCCTAAGTGTCTTGATCGATCTTGGGCCTGACGTTCTTTTTCCTTGTTTTGGGGTGCCACCTACTGGACACCGTGTGGAGTGACAGGGAATGATTCGGTGCTGATGGCGGGGGCTGGCGACTCTCGCGAGAGTCCGAGAGACTCTCGCGAGAGTAGCGATGAGGTATCGCCGGCTCTCTTCTGCGGCTTTATTTATTTACAACGAAACAAAACGAAACAACAGCAAACAAGGAAATGTTCTTGAAGGGAGGGCCGAGCGGAGGGAGAGGGGGGCCCGCAGGGGGTGTTTTTTTTCGTTATTTTCTGGACACGGAATTCGTTTGGATATTATGTCTTACGAGCAAACTGTACCAGTTTATTTACGGTTGTAATTTTTTTTTTTTTTTTTTTTTTTGGATCCGGTCGTGGGGCCTGAACTCTGTGCCTGGGCGCTGTCCCTCAGCTCTTCAGCTCAAGGCTAGCGCTCTACCACTTGAGCCACAGCGCCACTTCCGGCTTTTTTCTTTTTGCTTAATGTGGTGCTGAGGAATCGAACCCAGGGCCTCAGGCATGCAAGGCAAGCACTCTACCAC
Organism: Dipodomys merriami; assembly: GCF_024711535.1. Taxonomy (NCBI): domain Eukaryota; kingdom Metazoa; phylum Chordata; class Mammalia; order Rodentia; family Heteromyidae; genus Dipodomys; species Dipodomys merriami. The sequence continues at coordinate 77,275 of NW_027206454.1, forward strand.
TGAGCCACCTTCCCAGCCCCTACGGTTGTAATTTATATACGGTACCACAAATGTCTTTACGTCCGTATTATGAAAAAGGGTCCCACGGCTGCAGTGGGTGAAAGATTGAGACGGGAACATTTCTAAAGGAGTGCCAAGAAAATGGAAAACAGGCAATGCAATAGTTTAGGGAGAGTTATAAATATCAAGTGCTGCCCTAGGTGAAATTTCATGCAAATGTCCTCACCCACTCAGGTAAACTTTTTATATAGGTATCAGAATACAATTTCTTGAACTATATAGACTTTTATTCACTTGATTTCCCTTAAGTAAATTAAAATAACTGGCTGTTGACAGGGCACATCTGGATATTTCTATCGGCCCCATAGAGATAATCTGTTACATTTTAGGACATGGTAGATTATATTTGCTATTTCCCCAAATGGACTTTACAAAAGCCATCCGTGGCCCCAAAGATGTTTCTGGACCTCTCATCATGTGTGACTAAATAGGCCTCAGTGAATTAAGCTGAGAAAGCTGCAAAACAAAGCAGATCACTTCAGTTATGGAATATTAAGAGAATAAAAGTAGCTTTATACCACTGGATCTTTAGTGAGAAGGTAGAATAAAAAGAAGAGAAAAATATTGGAGGATGCAATATAAGCCAATTGAAACGTATCCAACCGCGGATCTGGCTTTGAAGTGGCTATTGACTAGTGTGGTCCTAGACCATCGTGTCCAGAAGGATACATCGATGTGTTTTGAAAGATCCTAAACCAAATGTACTTGTGATCATGACCCAAAGCGTGAGGACAGGTACATTTCTGTCCTCCTAATTCCAGCTTTGGTCCTCACACGTCCGGTTGTTATAATACGTTCACAGTCGTGCCACTTACGGATATTACGTCTTGTGTCTTCTCTGCAATATCTTAAATGCTCAGAGAAGTTACACCTTCTGACAAAAGGACAGTATGTGTGTCACACACACGGGGACACACACACACTCTGTTTGCCCGGAGTGCTGTGTAGCTTACCATGTCCAGTTATAGTTTAGGTCTAGCGTCCACGTAGGAGAGAAAACAGGTGCCGTTGGTTGGTCGGTCTGTCTGTCTCTCCACCGGTCTGTCTTCCCCTGGCATCACCTGTTCTAGGTTCTTCTCCGCCGCCGCCGGCACCCCCCCCCTCTGCCCCCCCCCCCCCCCCCGCCGCTCCTAGTCCATCAGTCCATCCATCTACTTCCCTGTAACTGACATAATCTTCTTCTTCTTCTTTGGGGAATGGATGAATAAACTTTTACCTTGTGGATATTGTACACACACCCTAAGGGGTGTGTGTGTGTGTGTGTGTGTGTGTGTGTGTGTGTGTGTGTGTGTGTGTGTGTGTGTGTGTTGACGGAATAGAGTGTTTACCATGCCTGACCCCCTGGCTCTGCCTCTCTACCCGTCTGCGATGCGATGTGTGTGCTGGGGCGCTTCTGCCCGCATATGTTCCCAGTGCGAACTCCAAAGAGAAGTACGCCCGCCGGGCCTGTGGGTTCTAACCATGCTTCACCCCCCCCCCCCCGGGAGATAGGATCGCCCCTCTGACCCCCCCACTCTGTTTGGGCCGGGGCCCCTCGTCTGTCTCTCCCTGTCTTTCCTCCTAGGGTTCCCTACCTGCCCTCCCCCCAGCCCCGCGCGCACACACACACACACACACACACACACACACACACACACACACACACAGAGTCACAGACACACACACACAGAGTCACAGACACACACACCCACACCCACTGTGCACCGCCACACTCGGGTCCAGGTCCTCCACCACAGGCATGTGAGTGAAGATGCCTCTACCCTCCAACACCTGTGTGTCGGGTTCAGATTCATCGCCTCATGCCCCGAATCCTGCTCCAGAGAGAGTGGCAGAGCCTATTAGAAAAGGCTAGCTGTTTTTTTGTTTTTGTTTTTGTTTTTTTTTTTTTTTATTTTAAGGTAGTCCCATTTGTCGAGTCTCTCTCCAATTTGTTGTGACCCTGGGACTCTGTTCAGGAAGTTCCTTCCTGTGCCTATTAGTTCAAGTGTCTCTCCTACTCTGTCCTGCAGTAGTTTCAGAGATTCAGGTTTAATGTTAAGGTCTTTAATCCATTTTGAGTTGATGTTGGTGCATGGTGATAGGCTGGGGTCCACTTTTAGTTTTCTGCATGTGGCTGCCCAGTTTTCCCAGTACCAGCGGTTGAAGAGGCTGTGTTTCTTCCATTGTATGTCTTTGGCTCCTTTGTCGAATATCAGCTGGCTGTAGGCCTGTGGATTTATTTCTGGATCTTCTATTCTGTTCCATTGGTCTTCGGGTCTGTTTTTGTGCCAGTACCATGCTGTCTTTGTTATTATAGCTCTGTAGTAGAGTTTGAAGTTCGGCATGGATAGCCCTCCCATATTGTCTTTATCCCCTAGAATTGTTTTGGCTATTCTAGGTCTTTTGTTGTTCCATATGAATTTTTGGACTGTTTTCTGTATTTCAGTGATGTACGTCATTGGGATTTTAATAGGAATTGCGTTGAATTTGTATATTAGTTTTGGAAGTATTACCATCTTTACTATATTAAGTCGGCCTATCCAGGAGCATGGGAGGTCTTTCCATTTCCTAGTGTCTTCTGCAATTTCTTTCTTTAACTTTTTATAGTTCTCATTAAATAGTTCTTTTACATCTTTGGTTAGGTTAATTCCTAAATATTTTATTTTTCGGGAGGTTATTGTGAATGGGGTTGCTCCCTTTATTTCCCTCTCTTCCTGTACATTATCAGTGTATAGGAAGGCAACTGATTTTTGTGGGTTTATTTTGTATCCTGCTATTTTGACGAAGAGAGTTATGATTTCTAAGAGATTCGGGATGGACTTTTAGGGATCGTGGAGGTATAGTATCATGTCGTCTGCAAAAAGGGATAGTTTAACTTTTTCTTTCCCTATGCGGATCCCTTTAATGTCTTTTTCTTGCCTTATTGCCCTGGCTAAGGGTTCTAGGACTATATTGAAGAGGAGTGGAGACAGTGGGCATCCTTGCCTTGTTCCTGATTTTAGGAGAATTGGTTGTAGCTTTTCCCCATTAAGTATAATATTGGCTATTGGTCTGTCATAAATGGCTTTTATTGTTTTTAGAAATGTTCCTTCTATTCCTATTTTCTCCAGAGCTTTTAGCATGAATGAATGTTGAATTTTGTCAAAGGCCTTTTCTGCCCAGCCAGCGGCTCTCGTTTGGCTTTCCTGTCATTTAGTGATGGGTGAGTGGACTCACGCTTCCCATGGCGCTGTCACCGTGGTTTTCCAGACCTGTGTGCGTGACGTGTACCTACCCTCTCTGTGTTAGAAGAAACCTCTCTCTGGCCTTCCCCCTGCCCTTTCCCTGCCTGTGAAGGGGGGGGGGGCGGGTGGGGGCGGGGGGAGGGAGCGTGTTGTGGGGCGGGCGGGCGGCGGACTTTCACAAGTGAGCGGGGTGCCTCCCGAGGGCTCGTCTCTTGCTGGAGCCGACCCATCTTTGGGAGTTTTTTGTTGTTGTTGTTGTTGTTGTTGTTGTTGTTGTTGTTTCTTTCTGGTTTCCATCTGGGGGAAAAAGAAAACAAAACGTACAAACACCCCCCCCCCCAAAAAAAAAAAAAAAAAAGACGGGCGGGCAGACGGTGGGACGAGCGCTCACTTGCCCTTTTCTGGCCATGTTGGGTGGGGGTGGGGGTCTTGCCACGGGCGGCGGAGGTCGTGCGGGTGGCCGGTTCGTTTTCTCTCGTGGTGCAGGCCTGCCGTCTTTGCCGCCCCTTCCTGCTTGGGACCGATCCCGACTTCCCGGTTCTCGGGTTCGGGCCGCTCCGTTCGGGCGACTCCCGTCCTGGTTCCTGGTTTCACTTTGGTCGCTGGCGGCGGCGGCGGCGGCGGCGGCTCGATCTCGGTCTAGGTCTCTGGTGGCTCTGGTGTCGTTCGTGAGGTCGCAGAGAGGACCCGGCTGCAGGTCCTGACCTAGGTTGTGCCTCTCGGTGCGTGGCGGTGGGGAGTGAGGCGATTCGTTTCCGTGTTCTGTGTCTCCGGAGCTCAGAGCCGGCCGGCGCGCGCCGATCCGGGGTACGGCGGCTCGGTGGAGTCGGTCGTTGGAAGGCGGTTGTCGTGCTCCCCCTGGCGTCCGCCTTGATATGACAGTCCCCTCGTTCTCAGCCGAGCGAGCGAGTGAAGGAGGAGGTCTGGCGGCAGCGAGCCGGGCGGAGGCCCGGCCTCTACCGGGTGCCGGGCGCGACTGTCGCCGTGGTGTCGCTGTGGCGCCGGGGCGGCTGTTCTGTCGGACTTTGCGCCCGCAGGCGAGCGCGGGGTGGGGCCGTGAGTCGCCGCTCTCTCTTCCGTGCCCGGTCTGTGCCGGGGGTGGCGGCTTGGTCGGGTCGACCAGTAGTTCTGTCTGGGCCCGACGCCTTGTCCTCCTCCCCTCCCGTAGTTCTGTCTGGGCCCGACGCCTTGTCCTCCTCCCCTCCCTGGACTCTGGTCTTTGAGGGCGAAAGAAGGAGAGTACGAGGGACGTCTCGGGAGTCGGGGGAAAGGGTCCCCGGGTGAGCCGCTAGGTGGTGGGGCCGGTCCCGGCCCGGACTCGGACCACCCCCCCTCCCCGGAGTCACCTCCGAGTGAGCGCTTGGCGCGTGCCGGGCGCGAGGGCCTGGGTCGCCGGCCCCGTGTGGTCTCCCTCCACGGCCCCGGAGGCCGGAGGACAGACCTCTGCGGCGGGAGGAGCCGTGGGCACGGCCGAGGCGAGCCTCGGGGCCGGGACCTACACCCCCCCCCTCCCCGACATAGGATGGTCGTCGGAGTCACCTCCGAGTGAGCGCTTGGCGCGTGCCGGGCGCGAGGGCCTGGGTCGCCGGCCCCGTGTGGCCTCCCTCCACGGCCTCCTCCACGGGCCCCGGAGGCCAGAGGCCAGACCTCTGCGGCGGGAGGAGCCGTGGGCACGGCCGAGGCGAGCCTCGGGGCCGGGACCTACACCCCGCCCCTCCCCGACATAGGATGGTCGTCGGAGTCACCTCCGAGTGAGCGCTTGGCGCGTGCCGGGCGCGAGGGCCTGGGTCGCCGGCCCCGTGTGGCCTTCCTCCACGGCCTTCTCCACGGCCCCGGAGGCCGGAGGACAGACTTCTCCGGCGCGAGGAGCCGTGGGCACGGCCGAGGCGAGCCTCGGGGCCGGGACCTACCTACCTACCGTCTGCGGTGTGCGCGATGGCGGGGACTTGCCCGGTGGGCCCTGCGTAGGGGAAAAGTCGAGGCGGAGGGAGCACCTCGGGAGTCGGGGACCCGAGCCCGGGAGTCCCGCGTGTGTGCGTGCTGGCGGCAGGGCGCTCACCACCGACCCCGCGCGGTGTGGGTGTGGTGGCTGGGTGCCTCTCGGAGTGGGTGCCTCGCGTCTGCCGGGGGAAGGCTCCCCGTGCCGCTCGTGCCGTGAGCCCGTGCGCACCCGGGGTAGTGGGGCGGGTGCGTCCCCTGACCCCGCTCCCGCCCTCTCTCTTCGTCTGTCTTCGCCCTATGTGGTCGACCAGCTGTCCCTGAGAGTTCCGTGTCTGGCTCTGTTGGGGACGTGTTGGGGACAGGTGTCCCCGATGTGGTTTCCGAGAGGTCCCTGTCGCCAGCGAGTTGTCGCCCCTGCGTGACCAGCTGGTTTTGGCGTGGTGACGTGAGGATTTTGTACCTGCAGGAGGGTGCTGGCATGCTGTGTCCCGGTGGCTGTCAGCGGGTCTTTTGGGGCTCTCTCGGATGCTGTGTGCCGGGCCTTTCCCGTCTCTTCCCGGTCCGGGTCCCCCTGCCCTTCCCCCCGCACCCCGGGCTCCCGCTGCCCTGAGCAGGCCTTGCCCCTGTGGTGGCTCGTGGGTGTGGTGGTGGTGGTGGTGGTGGTGGTGGTGGTGGTGGTGGTTGGTTGGTGGCTGAGTGAGTCCCGTCGTCCTTGATCTCTCCCCCGCTCCCGGTGCCGGATTCTGGCCCTTGCCTCGGCACGCCGAGGAGGAGAGTGGTTGGTTGCCTGGGGTGCATAGGTAGGCCCGCGCGGTGTGCTTCCCTCGCCGTGGCCGGCTTGAGGAGGAAAAGGCGGGGGGCGAGTCCTGCCTTGCCTTGCCTGTGCGTGTGCGGCATCCCCGTCCTGCCGTCGTGCTCGTCCGACCTCCGTGGCTTTTTTTTTTTTTTTTTTTTTTTTTCCTATCGCCCCTAGCTCCAACTCCCCCGACCTGCCGCTTCCCGATGGCGGGCCTGGTCGGCCGCTGACCTGCGCTACTCCCGAGCGCTGTCCGTGGTTCTTTTTCTTTTTCTTTTTTTCCTCTCTAGCTTCTTTCGGCTCTGTGCCCGGCGGAGGTGTCCTGGTAATCCCGAGCGCCAGGGACGCTGAAGCCAGTGGTATTTTTTTTTATTTTTTTATTTTTTTAAGTTTTTTTTTTTTTTTTTTTTTTTTTTTCCTTTTACCTCGCTCGTTACTCACGAAAGGTTGTCTGTCCTGGCTACGCTTTTATCCCAGGCTGTTGGCCCTCTCGGGAGCCGAGCTTCCTGGGCCCCACCGCCTCCCGAGTGCCGTGTGGCTGTCTTCTCCGCCCCCTCGGTGTGATTGATGTGGTGACGTTGCGATCTCCTTCGGGCCCGGGCCTAAGCTGCGCCAGGCGAGGGACGGACATTCATGGCGAATGGGACCGCTCTTCTCGTTCTGCCCGTGGGCCCCTGCCCTCACCGTCCCACCGTGCCAGCGCCGGTGGTGTGCGGGGAGGCAGGGGTGCGGCAACCGGGTCCGGCTGCGCTCTCCCTGCCCTCGCCGTGAGGTCGGGGACTTGTACACGCTGGAGGAGGGGGGGCGCCCCTGATCTTGCTCCTCTCTTCCCGTGACTCGTTATCGGCACGGGGGTCGGCTCTCTCCGCGGAGAGGGAGGGTCGGTGCTCCGTGCTTGCCCGTGCTGTGTGGTGTGAAAAGCCGCGCCTCGCGCTCTGCCCTCTTGCGGTGCTCCCGGAACGCTCCCGGTCGGTTCTCTCAGGTGCCTGAGGCTGAGTGGTGGTGTCGTTCCCGATCCCGGCGTTGTCCGTTGCCTTGTGCCAGCCTGCTGCCCGTGGTGTGTCCCGGCCGTCCTTGGGTTTGTGGGGCTTGTGCGAGTGAGAAAAAAGTTATCGCAGAGATTGACGTCTCTGCTGGGGGGGGGGTCGAGGCGGTTCCCCAGAGGAGGAGCGCTCTTCCCTTCTTGCACCGGGCGGGTGGCTTCCCCGCATGAGCTGCCGGCCCTGGTCCTGGCTTGTCTTCCCTGCCGTGTCACCTGGCTCTTGTTGCACCGGGGGACCTGAGATGTTGCAGTGGGAGGCGAGCCGGGCCTGTGCGGGCTTTCCCGCCCGTGTGCGCGACCTTGCTCTGGCCCCGCACGGCAAGGCCGACCGACCAGGGTTGGTGTTGCTGCTGCCGCAGACCCCCCCCGCCCCACCCCTCCCTGCCACCCGTGGTGGGAAGGATGGACGCCTTTGATGTGTGCTGGTCCCGGCGGGGTTCCCGTCGGGGTTGGGTGCGGGCCACCCTCAGAGTGAGGAGAGGTTCTCTAGCGATCCTCGTTCGGGAGGCGGCGTTCGCTGCCGGGTTGGCGGGGGCCCGCCCCCGATGGGCTCCCGCGGCCCTGCCGCTCCCTGTCCCGCTTTTGAGCGTTAGTGGCTGCCCGCGTTGGTAACTGCGTGCCCGCGCCTCCCCCCTCCGAGCTGGGGGAGGGTCCCGCGGGGCCTCTCCCGGGCCGTCGTCTGGTGTGGTGAGTGGAGGACGTTCCCGATCCGTCCCCGCCCCTGCCTCGCGCGCGGTGTGTCGAGTGGCGGAGCCTGGAGCCTGTGCTGGGTCGCGATGCGAGGGCGTGTGGTGTGTGGCTTCCCGGCCTCGTGCTTGGGGTGCCGTGGGGTTTTTGGGGGGTCCCGTCCCCCTCCCCCTCCGGCCCCTGGCGACGCTGTTCCCGAGCGTCTGTGTGGGCCGCCGCCCGTTGGCGACGACGGCGCCGTGCCGGGCGCCGGGCCCCGCGGTGTTCCGGGGCCGCCGTGCCCGTGGTGGTGTGCCGCTCGGGGGGGTTCTGGCCCTCCGGAGCCGAGGATCCCGGTGTGTGTGGGCCCTTGCTCACGCGGCCGAAAAAGAGGCGGTCGATGATGGGTGCCGTGCCCGGCGGTGTGGATGGGTGCGGTGGGGCCCTGCTGGCGCGGGTGGCTCCGCGGGCGCTCGCGGGGTCTTTGAGGCGTGTGCGAGCTGCCTTTTCCCTCTCGGGCCTCTTTTGGGGGGGCCCGCCGCTGCCGCGGTGGGGGTTTCCGGTCCGCTGGTCGGCCGGCTCGGTGTCCCAGGCGTTGCGCGGGACCGCCCAGGAGTTGGGGGTGGTGAGATCCCGCGTTCGTTTCCCTGGCGTGCCGGCTGTGCCCGGAAAGGTCTCACCTCCCCGCTGGTTTGCGGCTGCGCCACCCGCCCGTGGGGGGGGGTGGCCGCTCGCTCGCTCGCTCGCCTCTCACCCCGGTGACCCGACCCGATGACCCTCCCCGCTGCTCTTATTGGGCTTCCGGCATGCCCTCCTCACCCGCATCAGCCTTCCGCGATCCTCACCGGTTTGGCCTTGGTGGCCGGCCACCGGCGGACGGTCGAGTTGGGCGTGTGTGGTGTGTTCTCTTGGTGGGGGGGACGGCGCTCGGCTCGTGAGGCTGCTCTCCCGGTGTGGGGGAGGCACGTCGTCGCGGCGGCGGTGGCTTTTGAAGGGTCTTCCCGGATCGGTTTTGCTCACGACGCGAGGGCTCCTGCCAGCGGGACCGCCGGTACGCCACGGGGGCGGTGGCGGTGAGATTCCCGCGTGCGTCCCTCGCTCGGGAGTTGGCCGTCCGGGGGCCCGAAGCCGGCGTGACGTGTCTCCTCCCGCTGGGCGCCGCCTCGCGTGCCTGCGCGATGTCGTCCCGGGTTCCCGCGCCTCCCTCCTGCTCGCCGTGCCAGAGGCTTGCCCGCATCGTCTCCTCCGTCTCGAGCCGTGTGGCTTCGTCCCCCGCCCCGGTCCCGGATCCGGGGCGTTGTGCTCTCCCGGCGTGTCGCCGCCGCGTGCCCGGCGCGACCCCGGTTCCCGTGCCTGGCCCCGTCCGCTCTGTGCCGGCGGTGTCCGCGCGTGAGCGTGCTCGCGTGCGTTGGGTTTGGTGTCGCCCGCCTCCCGGGGTCCCTGCCGCCGCCTCCGGCCGCCGCCGTTGGCCGGTGACTTGTCGCCGACGGGTCGTCGCCGCAGACCCCCGACCCCTTGCCGGCACCGCCGGTCCGCGGTGGCGCGGGTCGTCGTGCGCTCGGCCCCCGCGTCCGTGCGAGCGAGTGAATTCGGGCCGGCTTCTGAGGGAGGCGGAGGAAAACCCCGTGGCCGTGTGGCGTGCGTTGCGTTGTGCGCGTCACCCCCGGCTTTCTGGCCGCTCGGGTGTGTGCCACGCGCGACCCGGCCGGCTGGCCGGCTGGACCGTGGACGTCGGCGCGCCGCCTCCGGGCGGGGAAGGGGCCTGGCTCTCCTCCCCGTCCGTGTGTGCGCGCCGCCGCTCCCGTGCCCGCCGGGCCGGCAGGCGGGGTGTCGGTGATGCGGTGCCCTCGCGCTTTGGGTGCGGTGTGGTGCCCTTCCCCCCCCCCGGCCACGGGTTCCCCTGCCCTCTCCGTGCTCTTCCTCTCTCTGCTCGTCACCGCGCGGTGGCCTGCTTGCGCCCGTGTGCCCGCGCCGCCGTCCCGGATGGTGGCGGTTGGGTCGCGTCGGCGGCCGGCTTGGCCCGCCGGTGTCGGTCTTCCCGGTCGCTGCCGGCGTTCGCTGGTCGGGCGGCCTCGGTCTCCCGGATCGAGGTCCGCGCCTCCCTCCCTTCCCGCGCCCGCTCCGCGCCCACCCTTGTGTGCGCTCTCGGGGCCGGTCGGGCCCGCCCGGTCGTTCTGGTGTGCGGCGACCCGGGATCCGCCTCGCCGCCCTCGCTCCCCCTCGTTGGCTCCCCGTCTCCTCCTCGCCATCGCCCGCTGGCCGGGAGGGAGGGGTGGGGTTCTGCCCTCTCCTCGCTCACGCTCCTTGACGTCTGGTCCCCGTGGAGAGACAGACGGATGCCCCGGTTTGCCCGTGTTCCCTCTCTGCTCCTTCCGCCCCCCCCGCCCGGCGGGAAGGAGGTGTGGGGGGGGGTCGTGGGGTCGGGTTCGCGGTGTGTGGGCGCCGTGCGGTCGTGCCACGCCCGGGCGCGCCGTCCTGCCGGCCCGCGACGACGGGCGTCGGGGGAGGTGAGGAGGCG